>NC_064642.1:687632736-687938652 GCF_023864345.2 Schistocerca serialis cubense | reverse complement strand
AGTTCATGTCATATCCTCCGTAACAATTTCTTTCCATTTTGATGCGATATAATAATGTGGTGCTTACGGTTTTCCTTACCTCTTTATTCCGTGAGGTCCAACATGCCCGATGCTCAGCGTGCACAAACATCGGAGTTTCCTAATTTATCGGTAATGGTAATGTTACTGGCTTTATAGAGGGAATATGGAAGAGACACTTCATCAACTGTTACCAGGTGATCAGCCCGGATGTGTTGGATATTTGGTACAAACACTGCAGTGGCAGGTGAACCTCCCCACATTTAATAAGCTAATGGTCTAGGTTGTGGAGCTTCGGCACAACGAGAAACCCAGCATCTAACTGTAGCATCGACAGCCTTTCAAGAGTGACGGTTCATTATCATTTGACTGCGACGGTGCCACGCATTATTTCACATTGAGAAATGACTTGTGCGTAGACTACGGGCTAAGGCATTTCAGAACCAAGGGAAAATGACTTGTATGGTAAAATCGATTGCAGAATAAAACTGTACAGGCATCTTTATAGTCGTTTGGCGAATTTTTTGCTCGTAAACCGATGCACATGATTTTCTTTTTTATTTTCCATTTTCACATACGTTTTCTGCAACAGTGAAATAGTTTACCAGAAGATGGTCGGACAATCAAAACTTCTACGTAATAAAATTGCTTTTGGTGTTTCGTGATGGGAGTTTAAGCTGTGGAACTATTGCATACGTGAAATGTAAATGTGCAATATTGTTTACATTTGAGCCAGTGTTGACACGAGTCGTTTCACACGTGTTAAACATTTATTTCCTCGCTTTACTGTATCATCTAAAACGATATCGCCGTGTCGTTTTGTTTGTTAATCGAAGCTGGTGAAAAGTAATTAAACCTAATACAATAATATGAAACGTAGTTTACGCCCGAAGCTGAAATGTCACGTTGCTCGTACGTTTGTCTCATGTTGCTGTATGTCTTAGCACTCTCTAAACAATACTGGAGTAAGTAAATGTTTTGCAATTGTGTGAAGGCGAAGCTAATAATGTCCTCTTTCTGTTACAGGTAAGTCTTCGTAATCGTGTTGGGAAGAGAGTAGTTCTGAGTAAGTAATCCACTATATACAATTGTTAGCATCACCTTTTCCAAAATGGCTAGCAACGATATGTAGGAAAATTTGAACCCAAAAAATCTATTAATCGTGGAATTAATTCTTTGAGACACCACTTTTGGGTACAGAATCACAATAAAGTTGTGTCATTGTATTTCTACTGTTTCATTAACGTGAGTTAACGATTTGAACACAGACTTGTATGAGCATATCTCAGTATCGTCAACTGGAAAAGCGACAGTATCCGATAAAACTGGAAGAATTTACTTCAAAGGCAAACTAAGGTGCTCGTAGATTACATGATTTTGCAAGCAACCCTGAAATAGTTAAAGTAAATTGAGCTTGTTGAAGGTTAACTATGGGACTGACATTCTTTGTCTGTATAAAAAGTTTATTAAAAGCCATTACAGTTCCATTTCGGCTTTTAAACTATTGTCAGGTGGTACTTTTGCATGTGCAGGGTGGTTATAAGTAAACTTTCGCTCCTTAAGTGGAACCCCCTCCCCCCATTTCTGAAAAACAAGTGATTTCATGACAATGAAAGTTTGTGGAAACATTTGTAAGGACATGCGGAAGAGAAATAATGAACAAAACATTGAAAGAAATTCATTTTGATTTCCACATTTGAGGGTAATATTTGTTAATTGCATACCACGTTTACAATGCTATATACAAACTTTGCTCAATGTAACGACCATTTGAGCCCAACACAATCTGGAACCGCACTGAGATTGCTCTACTGCTGCCCGAAACAACGGTGGATTATGCAACATACAGCTATCGTGCGATGCTTGAAGAGCGCACACTGCTTCCAGCGTTCTCAGCCACGGCAACAGTAACTCTCTCAAGGAATTGTGGACGTCGGCTTCTTCCAGGAGGAATTCATAAATCTCCAATTAATTCGAACTTCCGAATCGTGTTCTTCAACCCCGGAGCAGGAAGAGGACCTCTCCGTATTACTTTTATACGTCGATAGTCGCGCAGAGAAGCAGCTCTATTGCCTTTGTTTTGGTTAAACAGTTTTACGAGTAAAGTCCTGTTCATCTTGTCCAGACCTGTGTTGACTGTCTGCAACTGTATTGCACGCTGATGCTTGTGTTTCAACCGTACGTCGCCGTACCAGTACCGGCGCCTAACGGAGCGTCATGGCAATAACACTACTAACAACGCAAATCCTGCAACGCACAGACTGAACATCACTCCTATATAATTGGGTATCCATATGGTACGTACTTTTCCGTCTACAACGGCTCAAGTATCAAAAGTTTAATGATAACTACCTTGCATACAGGGTGTTACAAAAAGGTACGGCCAAACATTCAGGAAACATTCCTCACACACAAAGAAAGAAAATATGTTATGTGGGCATGTGTCCGGAAACGCTTACTTTCCATGTTAGAGCTCATTTTATTACTTCTTTTCAAATCACATTAATAATGGAATGGAAACACACAGCAACAGAACGTACCAGCGTGACTTCAAACACTTTGTTACAGGAAATGTTCAAAATGTCCTCTGTTAGCGAGGATACGTGCATCCACCCTCCGTCGCATGGAATCCCTGATGCGCTGATGCAGCCCTGGAGAATGGCGTATCGTATCACAGCCGTCCACAATACGAGCACGAAGAGTCTCTACATTTGGTACCGGGGTTGCGTAGACAAGAGCTTTCAAATGCCCCCATAAATGAAAGTCAAAAGGGTTGAGGTCAGGAGAGCGTGGAGGCCATGGAATTGGTCCGCCTCTACCAATCCATCGGTCACCGAATCTGTTGTTGAGAAGCGTACGAACACTTCGACTGAAATGTGCAGGAGCTCCATCGTGCATGAACCACATGTTGTGTCGTACTTGTAAAGGCACATATTCTAGCAGCACAGGTAGAGTATCCCGTATGAAATCATGATAACGTGCTCCATTGAGCGTAGGTGGAAGAACATGGGGCCCAATCAAGACATCACCAACAATGCCTGCCCAAACGTTCACAGAAAATTTGTGTTGAAGACGTGATTGCATAATTGCGTGCGGATTCTCGTCAGCCCACACATGTTGACTGCGAAAATTTACAATTTGATCACATTGGAATGAAGCCTCATCCGTAAAGAGAACATTTGCACTGAAATGAGGATTGACACATTGTTGGATGAACCATTCGCAGAAGTGTACCCGTGGAGGCCAATCAGCTGCTGATAGTGCCTGCACACGCTGTACATGGTACGGAAACAACTGGTTCTCCCGTAGCACTCTCCATACAGTGACGTGGTCAACGTTACCTTGTACAGCAGCAACTTCTCTGACGCTGACATTAGGGCTATCGTCAACTGCACGAAGAATTGCCTCGTCCATTGCAGGTGTCCTCGTCGTTCTAGGTCTTCCCAGTCGCGAGTCATAGGCTGGAATGTTCCGTGCTCCCTAATACGCCGATCAATTGATTCGAACGTCTTCCTGTCGGGACACCTTCGTTCTGGAAATCTGTCTCGATACACACGTACCGCGCCACGGTTATTGCCCCGTGCTAGTCCATACATCAAATGGGCATCTGCCAACTCCGTATTTGTAAACATTGCACTGGCTGCAAAACCACGTTCGTGATGAACACTAACCTGTTGATGCTACGTACTGATGTGGTTGATGCTAGTACTGTAGAGCAATGAGTCGCATGTCAACACAAGCATCGAAGTCAACATTACCTTCCTTCAATTGGGCCAACTGGCGGTGAATCGAGGAAGTACAGTATATACTGCCGAAACTAAAATGAGCTCTAACATGGAAATAAGCGTTTCCGGACACATGTCTGCATAACATCTTTTCTTTATTTGTGTGTGAGGAATGTTTCCTGAAAGTTTGGCCATACCTTTTTGTAACACCCTGTATGCCCGTTGAGTTGAAACTAAATAAACAATGAAGTTAAACTCATTGTGAGCAAGAAGATAAATAATTGAAGTTCACCCTATAGCTTATGTACGTTTCGCAACTGTGGGAAACTCTGTAGAATTATCACGTAGCTTAATTGAAAAGAAGAGAATATCCCACACCATCTTTTGAGTGTTTAGTTACTTACTGTACCTGTATTATTTGATAAGATCCTCACGTAGAACATTTGGTCACATTATGAAAAAAAAGTTTTTGTACTTAATTGACTGTTACGTTGCAGTCATTTCATCAGAAGTGACTCACATAATTTGCAGATTTGATTGTTACGAAATGATACCACCTGATGGATTGCAACATGTCCCGTGTTTTCTCTGCCGGCCGTGACCCAATTTCATTCGTATATTTTATAATTTTTGTCCCTATTGGAGACAAAAGTAGATCAAGAATGATGTTTATCTGACCCTCGTTGTAATACAACCACAAAGAAATGGTTTTCAAGGTCTCCTACGGGGGATAAGTAATGGCGGCTACACATATGTTCTACAATCACGAACGTTTCTGTTGCTGTTTCATGTACTGGAAGTATTTTAATGTGCACTTAAATCGCTGCTAAAGCGACCTGAAAATAAAAGCACCTATTCGCGTTGTTGTATAATTATGAGTCACTGTGTTTTAGTGTGCGACTGTTGTTGAGCCGTGATCTGTATTATTTTGTGAAAATCGACCAACCCAACCACAGTGTACAGTGCAGTTTAATACCAACGTGTATGAACGCTGGCACAAAGGCAACTAAATTGATGCTACAAATCTAAGTAATTACCAAATTTTTTGGATTAATGGTCGTCACTTGAAATCACGACATATTTGCGTCCATATGTATGTATTGGTTCGTTCCACTGCTGAGGTATATTTCTGTGTCTTTTCCATGAGTCTGCGCAGGAGTTGTTGAAGCCGAAACTTTATGAGTCTCCTGCTTAACCGTTTCGTGACTGAATTAATTAAAATTTCGCATGTTACTGTAAAAACTAATTTTCTGCTTTTGGAATGCATACTGATGGAGTCCACGATTTTAAATTTCGATTGCTGCTTATAGTTTTATTATTTGTTTAAGTGGAACGTATATGTCCCACTGGACTCGAGGAGGAATAAATTGTTCCCTAAATTTATTTCTCCTCGTGTCCAGCGATACACACACGTCCCACTTAAAATAATTCTTTTACTAGGAATTAGGATCTGTAAACAGAAGAAACTGAGTATCATTATTATGTCAAACAAATTCTAAGACAATAACCAAGTTATAGTTTTGTCAACTGCTCACCACTCGAAAGATATAAGATTCGTTGCAAGAAAACAAAGAGATGGTACAACCTCAGCTATATCGTACCCTGTGTCCCACCCTCAACTATATCCCACCACAATATAGCAGAGTACACAGCTATACTCGCATTCGGGAGGACGACGGTTCAATCCCGCGTCCGGTCATCCTGATTTAGGTTTTCCGTGATTTCCCTAAATCGCTCCAGGCAAATGTCGGGATGGTTCCTTTCAAAGGGCACGGCCGACTTCCTTCCCCGTCCTTCCCTAATCCGATGAGACCGATGACCTCGATGTCTGGTCTCCTTCCCCGAAACAACCAACCAACCTACACAGCTATAATTGGAGCTATAGACCGGTTCGAGTAGCGGTGACAAAGATATGCTGTTGGCAGTAGGTCACTCAGATGGTTGCATAGACTTTCTCAGTTTCTTGCAGTAGTAAACAATTTCATCATGTGGAACTGTAACAATGGAGAAAAATGTGGCCAACTTCCTTTTCACCTTGTTTTTGTAAGGCAACTTTCAACTGGGAGAAATATAAAGAGATGGGGAAGGGGTAAAAAAGCATTCCGTGAGTTTGTGGAGTTCTCCATTTGATACCTAATCAAGCGAAAGAAAGTACGATCACAGAACCGAATAAAATATATACATGTATAAATTTAGACACTAATACAAACAATGTTACTATACACACTAGCCATAAGACAAAACCACTAAACGCATTTAAAAGCGTTTTATCAATAAATATTCTGCACAAATCGGTATAGTTCTATCAAACAGTGTAAAAAATATAATAAATACCGTCACTGAGCTTATCTCGTCTTACACACAGGAAAAAATACATAAAACCGCTTTAACACAAGGCACACAATGCACTACTGGAATAAATAAGCGATATATTGCGCATTAGGTTCCAGACAGTGAGCCTGCTGTCTCCAGACATTTGATACATTCAACGCTAGTTCGCAGCACACACAGATTGGTACTCTGAGATCCCTGTGAACTCAGGGAAATAAACTTGTATGTGGGACACGGAAGGCGCCCCGTGGCGTACCAGAAGTGTTCTATCAGCCGAATTTGGTGGACAAGACATCAGTGTGAGTTCACTACCATTTATCCTTAAAAGACTATAGCATTATCTGGTATTGGGACAAGGATTATATCCTGCTGGAAGATGATATCGCCATCGGGGAAGACATCCACCGTGAAGGAATGCAGGAGGCACGCAATCATACGCTGGAAGTCGACAGCTGTCATGGCGCATTCGATTATTATCAGTGATGCACACAGCATGTTATTTCCCATCTGGCCTGCGTCCCTGGCACGTCATATCTCGGGTAGCCTTTCACCTGGATGGCGGCGCAGCCGGACAAGACAGTCCAACTGGTGTAACAAGAAACTAATTGTCCAGTCTCGATGATATCATGCCAACTGCACTCGTAACTGACGACATCGTTGGGTCAACGTGAGATGCGTAAGGGTCGTCTGCTGCGGAGACTCTTGTTCAACAGTGTGCGCTGGGCGGCGTGCTCCGAAACACTTGTGCCTGTACCAGCGTTTGTCGTCACATCTGTCACAGTTTCTGCTTTACCGAGCGGGTAAGCCACGAACCACCGCGTTCTGTGTCGAGACTTGGACGTCAAACACCTTGTCGCCTACACGTGGTTTCACTGTCCCTCGGCCACGCTCCACAGATACTCTCCCCTGTAGCAAGCGATTAGCCATCCAGTGTCGCCGTTTCCGAGACGCATCGGCCAATAACTTTTTATCCTTTGTCAGTGTCGATTATGTCAGTGGATTTACCCATTTGCAGTCTGTATAGTCGTTCCTCTGCCTCACGTATATACTTTCATTGCTGCTTCTCGTGCCTGGACCCCAGGCGGCATTCAGTCTCGCGGTAAGCAGCGGTCATATCATAATGTTTCGGCTCCTCAGTGAATTTGTTTCTAGCACAGCGCATCTATTGTAAACTACTCGTTCACTGCCACACATTGTGAGTTGATCTATTTTAATGGAATATGTCACGAACGGTGGACGCAATTCAAGGCTGATAAACAGTAGCGCACTACTAAACTATGATAAATAATTTCTTAGTAATAAGGTGCTCTCCTTTTTTGTGTGTCCTGCTAGTACTTTGCTTGTCGGTATAGTTCGTAAACAAAATTGTTTATCTTACTTTTCCACCTCGAGTAACACATCTGGAACCACAGCTGTTTAGACTTCCAAGTCATCATCAGATGACTTGAGGCTAAAAAATAAAAGAAAGCATGACAGTCTCTGTGCTTCCTTTAGACCGTAATGACTGTCTGTGTAATTGGTTGTTGATGTAGGTGTTGTGTCTAGACAAGACAGCCTAGACACAATGAGAGGAAGCCGAAAGGCACGCGCTAAGCTAAAGCTGGATGGCGTGAGGTCTGAAACAGGATACGTAATGAATGCTATAAAGAAAAGTACGTAGCCGCTGGAATACTTAACTTTAATCCATCCTTTTGGTACATCTGGAAATTGTGGCGATACAAGTGAGACTCTTTAGATACATGCAATGTTACTAATGGCGCCTTGCTAGGTCGTAGCCATTGACTTAGCTGAAGGCTATTCTAACTATTGGCTCGGCTAATGAGCAATGCTTCGTCCATGTAGTCGCTAGCAAAGTCGTCCGTACAACTGGGGCGAGTGCTAGTCCGTATCTCGAGACCTGCCTTGTGGTGGCGCTCAGTCTGCGATCCCACAGTGGCGACACGCGGGTCCGACATGTACTAATGGACCGCGGCCGATTTAAAGCTACCACCTAGCAAGTGTGGTGTCTGGCGGTGACACCACATTCCTCCCCCGCAAATCGGCGAACGGTCGTGTTATAAGGCTTCCGCCCGCCGTGGGGAGGACCCCATGTTGACGTATGCGACTAGGTGGGGAGCCGAACAACAGGCGAGGCTGTGCCACCCGCACCCGGCCATTCGGTCCGAGGGGATCTAGGAAACGCCTGAAAACCTAGTCCAGGGTGCACGTCAACATGCGGTGTATGCGCCCGTAAAGAGACAGGAGGGGCCGAAGGGTCGACCTCCATTGCATCGGGGTACCTGACGCGCGAAGACGCCATGGGGTCCGGAGCGGGCAAGAGTTCCATGGCGGAGGACAGCTAGTCACGGGAAGCGATCGGCGGCGCGTGACCCAGGGAGGCGCTTGGCGGCTGCAGCGAAGCGTCCATTGCGGGTGGCGCCGGCTGGAGGACAGGCGGCGGCGGCGGAGGCGGCAGCGGCGCGTCGCCATGGGGCAAAATGGAAGGCATCGTCGGTAACACCTGGGGATGAGGCGAGCCAGTAGATGGGTCCCCAGGGCGCTGACCGGACGGCACCGTCGCTGAAAGCAGACGGGGAGCGGCAGAACCCGTGTGACGACAGAGGCGCAGCTGATTGAGATGCCGACGCACCTCACCAGAGGCCCCCAAAACCAAATACATCGCGCGGCCGAGGCAGCGAAGAATGCGCCCTGCGAGCCAACGCCGTGAACCTCGATAGTTGCGATAGAATACAACGTCGCCTGGAGCAAAAGCAAAAGTCTGCCGCTGCACAGGAACCTGATGCGGCGGATGCAGCAAAGACATCAAGGTTTGATGAGGACGACCGTGGAGCAACTCAGCCGGCGAGCGACCATCTCGGGGCTGAGAGCGATACGATGACAAAAAGAGCAACAACGCGTCCTCCCGAGAATGCGACTCTTGCAACTTCAACATCTGTGACTTGAAAGTGCGGACCAATCGTTCAGCGGCACCGTTTGACTGAGGCGAAAACGGCGCGGATGTCAGATGTTGAATACCATTGGCCTTGCAGAAAGACTGAAATTCTGCAGACATGAATTGTGGGCCATTGTCGGAAACAATAGTCTGCGGAAGACCTTCAATGCAAAAGATAGCAGACAACGCTTGGATGGTGGCAGATGACGTCGTGGAAGACATCCGGACAACAAAAGGAAAATTACTGAAGGCATCTACCAGAACCAACTACCGAGCATTCCAGAATGGACCAGCAAAATCGATGTGCAAGCGTTGCCAAGGGGAAGTGGCTTTTGGCCATGCAAAGACTTTCCGCGGCGGTGCGGATTGTTATTCGGCACACGCCATACAAGAAGAACACATATTCGTAATCGCAGCATCGATTCCGAACCAAGTACAGTGCTGACGAGCAAGTTGTTTCGTTCGCACTATACCCCAATGTCCTTGGTGAAGAAGCCGAAAACAGAGGACTGTAACGAACGTGGGACCACGACTCTGGACTGATCATTATCAGAACGCAACAACAAAACACCACGTCGAACAAAAAGTCTCTCCTTGTAGCAAAAAATCGGCGAACCAACGGATCCTCGATCCGAGACTTTGACAACGGCCATTGCGTAGCAACAAAACGCAAAACGGTAGCAAGGACCGGGTCAGCAGCTGTGGCTGTAGCTACACGACGAAAATCAATCGGAAACGATTCGACCACTTCATCGGTTTCCGAATCAATGAACATGCAACCAAGTTCGGAAGAATCGAATGCTTTATCCTCAGCAACAGGCAAACGGGACAACGCATCGGCGTTTCCGTGCTTAGCAGTGGACCGATACAAGATATCCTAGCGGTACTGCGAGAGGAAAATAGACCAGCGAATGAATTTCTGCGCTGTACGTGGAGGTACAGGCTTGTTCGGATGAAAAAGCGATGTCAAAGGTTTGTGGTCTGTGATGACAGTAAAGTGACGACCATACAAGAAATCATGAAACTCTGTAACACCAAAGACGAGAGCCAAAGCTTCTTTCTCTATCTGCGAGTAATTTCGTTGCGCAGACGAGAGCAATTTGGACGCAAAGGCAATAGGGCGATCATGCGATCCATCTTTGTGCGCAAGCACAGCACCGATCCCGAAATCCGATGCATCTACCATCAACAAAAGGGGTTTCTGGGGATCGAATGGCGTAAGGCAAGTATTAGAAAGCAACGCCGATTTCAACTGGCGAAAGGCGCGTTCGCATTCCGTCGTCCAGACGAACGGAACACCTGTACGGCGTAAGCGATGAAGCGGAGCTGAAAGGGAAGAGGCATTGCGCACATTCACTCACACCTTGTGATTCTAAATCGTTTAATGTTCTTGCGACCTCATCACGCAATGCGTGGGGAACATTGCGCGCTCGGAAAAATTTCGGTTGCGCGTTTACTTTCAGTTCCAAATGTGCTTCATAGTTCTTAGCGCAACCAAGGCCCGGTGCAAAAATGTCTGCAAATTCTTCACATAGCCGAGAAACACTGGCGGAAGGCACAGTCTGATTCACTGATAGGACCTAATTTACAATAGACAAGTTAAACAATTGAAATAAATCCAAACCAAACAAGTTCACTGCAGTAGAAGAACGAAGAACGTAAAATGACACAAGTTTTGTTTGTCCCTTGTATGTTGCAAGAAGAGTGCACTGTCCTAACACAGGGATATTCTGACCTGAATAACTATTTAACTGAACATTTGCGGCGCGCAACGGAGGTTTGCCCAGTTGTTTGGACGTGTCATGATTGAGCAATGAAACTGCAGCTCCGGTATCGATCTGGAATGGTATGACCTTGCCATTAAAGTCCAAATCTACAAAAAGTTTATTGTCCTGCTGACGACAAGAGCGACTGTCTCGTGCAATTTGAACTGATACAGGTACAGCATCACTTGCTAATTGACGTGATTTCCGGCGACGTCGACGCACACTTTTTGTGGGACGAACACAGTCACTGTTAGAGAAAGTGGCACTGGACAAAGCGGAATTAACTACATGAATGTCCATGGGCGAAGGTTCACGAGCCTGAGTATTCTTGGTTCGATTCCGGCGCGAAGCAAAGGGCCTGGGATGGTTGTGATTGTCTGATCTGAGCTTTTTCTGGCAAACACTTTGAACATGTCCTTTTTTATTACAGTAAAAACAAATAGCTTGGCGTGACGGGCAATTGTCACGCGAATGTCTAGTTGCACACCGCGGGCATGATTTCACTGCATTTGTGTGCTGGCGTGGCACACCTGGTTTAGAGCGTGGCGGCAGCTGCGCAGTCGTGCGCGAGGGCAGTCGACCGTTCTGTGCAGCGCGCCCAGCGGGCCGGTTAACTTGACACACGGCTGGCGAAGTTGCAAATGATTCCTGAGCAAAGTCAAGTGTGTCTTGTCTATCCAATATGTCTATCACTTGTTGAAGGGAGGGATTGACGAGTTTGAAAATCTGTTCCCGTATACGAACATCAGAAACGTTCTCTGCTATTGCATCAGGTCCCATAGTATCTGAATAAGGGAGTCCACATTCACACTCAAAAGCACAATCCCTTGTAAGGCCTTGCAATGTTGCAACCCACTCCCTATTAGTCTGACTGGCCGTACGTTTTGTACGAAAGAAAGTATACCTTTTTGCAACTACATTAACTGTTTCCTTGAAATAGGCATCTAAAGCAGACAAAATTTCTTCGTAGGACAGAGTTGCTACGTCGCGTCGGGGAAATAATTTCACTATCACACGGTACGTTTGCACCCCTACACACGCCAATAAATGAGGCTGCCGCTCGTTACCTTGAATTCTGTAGGCGGCGAGATGAAATCCAAACTGGCGTGACCACTCCGTCCATGTTTCCACGTCTGCGTGAAAATTACGGAATGGAGGTGCAACTGCATGTTGTGGCTGCGGTAGCGATGAAGCGGCGGCGGCCGCATCGTTTTGCAGTGCACGTTGTCCCTGGACGAGCTGTCCAAGGGCATCCAATAACGGCTGCGTCTGCTGATTCTGCAAGCGATAAAATTCGGACAGTACATCTGGCGAAGCCATGACACAAGTAAATGTAAGCAATTAGAAAGAACAAGACCCTTTGTTGACTCGTCGCCAAAAATGTTGTGTCTAGACAAGACAGCCTAGACACAATGAGAGGAAGCCAAAAGGCACGCGCTAAGCTAAAGCTGGATGGCGTGAGGTCTGAAACAGGATACGTAATGAATGCTATAAAGAAAAGTGCGTAGCCGCTGGAATAATTAACTTTAATCCATCCTTTTGGTACATCTGGAGATTGTGGCGATACAAGTGAGACTCTTTAGATACATGCAATGTTACTAATGGCGCCTTGCTAGGTCGTAGCCCTTGACTTAGCTGAAGGCTATTCTAACTATTGGCTCGGCTAATGAGCAATGCTTCGTCCATGTAGTCGCTAGCAAAGTCGTCCGTACAACTGGGGCGAGTGCTAGTCCGTATCTCGAGACCTGCCTTGTGGTGGCGCTCGGTCTGCGATCCCACAGTGGCGACACGCGGGTCCAACATGTACTAATGGACCGCGGCCGATTTAAAGCTACCACCTAGCAAGTGTGGTGTCTGGCGGTGACACCACACTAGGTACGATAAGCAACCAGTCGCTTTTTGTATTTGATACTATTTATTGTACTATTTACTAGTTTTTGAACCACTGCAGGATCATCATAAGAAGGAGTTGTTACATGTGTGGAAGTATTACAGTATGGATTATGTGCAGCTACACATAAGGGCCGCTGTGCTGGCGGAAATAAATTTGGTTAACAAAGTGTTTTAGGATACTTGCAGTGCACTTCCTCGTGATATGACTGACGCATACACACACACACACACACACACACACACACACACACACACACACGCACACACACACACACACACACATGCACGTGGTTTCACAGTAAACAAACATTCAACGTAAATAGGTTACAAAGGAAATAAAGATGCTACATACCACACTTCGCCACAACGCGATCGATGACATAATATGCGTTGAATTACAAAATAAAATAATTACAAGCATAGATAATGGACTTATGAAAACATTTCAATTTCCAGGTGTTTCTGTACGTAGACAATATACATGTATTAAAAAGTTTCGGATGAACAAATAGAATAAATATGAACGACACAATGAACGAGTGAATAAGTTCCTAAGCCCATGTGGCAGACATAAATGACCTTGGAAAGCTGCAGGTGTGTCCATGAATTGAATTTTAGTTTGTGGAACTATGGTAGTATATAATAACAAAGATGAAACAGTTACATCTAATCTAATAGAGTGAAATGGTAGTTACACAAATAAAAGAATGACTGAGTTACAAACAAACATGGCAGACACAAATGAACATAGAAATGTGTGGGTGTGTACATGTGTTGAACAACTGTTTGTGTCTTTGTAAAATAATAAGTTGCGCAGTCTTTTTTTTTTTTTTTTTTTTTTTTTTTTTTAAGGGGTTTGTCTTGCAAAACCTGGAAGAAAAAGTTCCATACAGAGTCAGTTTGTTCCTTGCGGATTTTATGATGTGATTTTGGCTTGTGAATGAAAATTTTTAACTGTTTATTTAAATCACAGGTGTAATTTGTCTTATACAATGAATATAATGAAATTACTCTAAGTGAGTTTACAGTTCATGTTAGCTCTTTTTATTGTTTATGTTGTCTGCTCAGACATTATTTGAATTGTTCTACTGTTAATTGCCTAAAAGATCAGCGAACTGGGTACAATATGTCTTGGGACAATAGAAACGAAATAGAAATCAATTACATGCCAGAGAGAACAATGACTGCCAATGCGACACTTTGTTTTAATATAATATATTTTGTTTTTTTAACATTGACTGGACAAAAAATAAGGATCCGCTGAAGTTTCCTTTTCAAAAATTTCATTCGTAAATACACGTTTGTTGTGGAAATAGATAACAGTATCCGTACTTTTCGATGGTAGAAGAAATAATGTCAGTGCATAAACGTTTGCCGTTTAGTACATTGCAAGTCGGGGTTGTATGACGTTGTGGATCAGGTAATTATCGGGGACGTGTGTTTTCGCCGTAGCTGCGATTGTCCTTCGCATTTGCAGCGATGATTGCTCAGATATGGAGATGACAATGAAATTCAAAGTCATATTCTCGATGTGTAAGAGGAACACGATGGATGAGTCTTAATATGTAGAGAGCTGCGAAAACATCTTCTTTCACGTTATTTCAAGGCCACATATTTTCTATATAGGGAAAAATGTGCTTCTGAAAGTGGAAGGAATAGCTGTTATGTCGCGGTGATATATGGCGGGATGCGCATTCTGCTGCCGCACCGCTCCTGCGAAGCGGTATTATGTATAGCGTGCGGGGCTGATAGAGAGGAATGAGTCCCAAGGAGGGAGGCTCCACCGTTGTACAGACCTGGAGTTCTGCGGCGTCGGCGCCTCCTGATTTGTCTGCTCTGGCGATGCGGGGTGTGGCCGCGTCGCTGCAGTGCAAGCACTTTCGCTCGCCGTCTCAAATCGGGCAAACGAACGTTTTCTGCTGCCTATATCTGGTAAATACAGTACACATAAAGTGTTTTCTGGCAACCACGATTTTCAAATTGGAGCTGCTTTAAGAGATCAATTACTGAGTACCGAAAATGCACGCAGTACATTTTAGATGCTGTAGTAGTGAGTTTCCAGGGGAAGAAAAATACAAAAGTCCTCTAAGTAAAATAAAACTTTTCACAAGAGTCCACTTTTACGCATAATAACTTTTACGACATTCAATAAGAAGCATTAACAAGTCTATGGTTTTTACTTTTAATTACCCAGTGGACAGATTTTGTATTACCATCGATCACTTGGCCTGTGATTGTACAAAAATAGTTCACGGGCAAAGATATTGCGACCCTGACTACTGTGTGGGGATTAATTGTTTCAGCATCAACATAATTTGAAAACTGAAACTTCGATGTGAAGTAGAGTTTATTTACGAAATTTTGCTCATAAATCTAAAAGCAGAGTATACACTTTCTCAGATCGAAATAAAGCGTAATTATCTGTTTCGTGTCCACAGTAATTACACTGACAAGTTGCTAGACTTAGCGGCGCGAGTTCTATGACGGATGTCATTTGAGGGGCTTTCAGTAAGTAATGCAATACATTTGCATTTGTCTAAAAGCAGGTTAGTTTTATTCAGGATTCCAACACATCATATTATTCCCTACTCTTCTGGCTACAAAACCCTAATTTTCAACATAATCTCCGTTCATACGATGACCTTATGCAAGCTTACTGGGAGAGCAGGTATCCCCGTATGGTCCAACTTTACTGCTCGACGTCGGAGCCATCACCTTGCTGCATCACGTATCTCCCTATCATCCACGTACGGATTCCCGCAAAGAGTGCCTCTTTCACTGAGGCAAAGCCAGACATATGGAAGCTCTTCATGAACTTCCGTTAGGCGGCGAGGAACCCAGCGGGCCGGCCGTTGTGGACGAGCGGTTCTAGGCGCTTCAATCCGGAACCGTGTTGCTGCTACGATCGCAGGTTCGAATCCTGCCTCGGGCATGGATGTGTGTGATGTCCTTAGGTTAGTTAGGTTTAAGTAGTTCTAAGTTCTAGGGGACTGATGACCACAGATGTTAAGTCCCATAGTGCTGAGAGCCATTTGAACCATTTTTGAACCCAGCGGGCACATACCTTTCAGTACCCCAACGGGTGGATAAGTGTCAGCACTATCAACAGAGACGTCCAATTGTGCGGCCAGGTGTTCGAGTGTGACCCGTCCATCTCCTCGAACGAGTGTGTCCACACGTTCCAACATTATACGAGTCGCCACTGTGTGCAGCCGGACGGCACGGAGGAGATGGGACAGGTTTTTGGGACCTCGTCGCGATGATGACAGACGCCCTCGACCAACGACTCGCCGTGCTTTTGTTCACTGCCAGGTCTCCGTTAGACATTCTGCAAGCGTCTATGAATAGATCCGATGTTCTGGTTTTCAGTCAAAGCAATGAGACTTCTCTGCTTGCGAAGCCCCTCTGTTACATAGGCCTTTTTCAAGGCTACGTATAGCGCCGCCACCAACCGGAACTTCATGTAGCTATAGAGACTGAAGCGGGAATATTTCATGATGTCCCACAGGAAATTCCGCATATTTTCTACGGAAATTGTCCGAGAAAGAAAAGTGTTGCATTACTTATTGAACACCCCTTGTACATTAAGCTGCAAATTGACTCGTTTAATTGGACGGCAGCCTATGCAGTGGGGAAAGTAATTATTTAACTTTATAGTTAATCACTCGTTATCATTAGATCTGCCAAGAAGTGGAAAACCGCAGTCTCTCGAGGTTAGATATAACGACTTTATTCCGCAACATGTTATTCGAGGGCTTTTTTTTTTCAGCCTTCAGTTAGTTGTGAAATGAAAACCACTGTGAAAATCAAAAATGCTTTATTTGCAACAGTTAGCTACACCTTCCAGTTGTTTCTCTACATTGTCGCCCGCTTTCTATTACCTGTGCTTTCTGCAAGTTCCTTATGCTGGTCTACAGCACGCTGTCTGTGCGAAAATGCCAGCGATTCGTGTGAGCAGAGATAAAAATCAAAAGGAAGTAAGTCCGGGTTGTATGGTGGGTCCTCAAACGCTTCCCGCCGAAAATACTGCGGGAGCGTCGTTGTTGCACCGGCAGTGGGTGGCCGAGAATTGTCATGGAGTAGGAAACACGTAACAGGTTGTGTGGGCTGTACAAAATAAGGCGGAATCCCTTAGCAGGCACTTCACAGTTGGCGGGAGACTCGTTCTAAACACCTTTACTTGCTCACTTGTGTGCTGAGAACCGAAAAGTGCGACGTGATGCGATTGACGGGCATGATAGAGGCACTGCGCAACACATTTCCGCAAAACCTCGTCTGATTTGCACTTTGGTTTTATTTTCGCGATCGATCGGAAGTTGAGAAACAGATAGCACTTGTAAATTAGCTCTAAATCTACTTTGATGACAAATAGAGACGAACGTGCAACAATACACCAACTTGTACTTTGAGAAATATGACACTGTTAGTAATGCATTTGTTGATAGGTATTGTCTCAACAAACAGTTAACCTTTTTCACACATAATACCTAATTTGAGACGTTTGAAAACCTATTTGCATGTCTGTTACACAGTACCGTTCCTATAGCGACTTGTCCTTCTGTAGTCTTTATGTTAGATTAACCTTCAAAAATCGAATGTGGAGAAGTGCAGTGTTCTCATATAAATGACCCTGATGGGTACAAGAATGACACATCTCTGTATTTTATAATCACTTTTATTCGTCTACTTCCATTCTAAAAATGTGCCTGTGGAAATGCAACTGTCATATTTGTAAATATGGAGCTCTATGAGAAGATAGTGTAGAGTGTCAGTCGTATTTTATATTTATTTATTCACTTTTTATCCACAAGGTGCTCGTAAGGAATACGTCTTCATGGTTTACATTATATTTCTGCTTACAAGGTGCTGTAGGAATTTGCCATACACCGGTTTCTATTATGCAAGCAGATCTGAAATTGTAATTCTGAAACATGGTAATGGCTTCTCTGTTGTAGATACGTACACGAATCATTTGCAGGAGAGTTAGAAAATGATATAAACTGGTGATGTATGAGCAATAACGGAGATATTGAAATCTACAGGTCTTACCACTGAAGTGACAAAAGTCGTGGAATAACGCCTAATATCGTGTCGGACCGCCTTTTGCCCGGCGTAGTGCAACAGCTCGACGTTGCAAGGACTCAACAAGTCGATTGAAGTCCCCTACAGAAATATTAAGCCATGCTGCCTGTATAGCCGTCCACAGTTGCGAAAGTGTTGCCGGTGGACGATGTTGTGCGCGAAGAGACCACTCGATTACGTCCCATAAATGTTCGATGAGGTTCATGTAGGGTGATTGGGCGGCCAAACAATTCGCTCGAACTGTCTAGAATATTCTTCATATCAATCGCGAACAATTGTGGCCCGGTGATATGACATACTATTTGGGAATATGAAGTCCATGAACGGCAGCAAACGGTCTCTAAGTAGCCGAACATAACCGTTTCCGGTCAGTGATCAGGCCATTCCAAGTAAGCGCAGCCTACATCACTATGAAGCCACCACCAGTTTGCACAGTGCCTTGATGACAGCTTGGGTCCGTGGCACGGCGAGGTCTGCGTGACTCTCGATCCCTACCATCAACTGTTACCAACTAAAATCGGGACTCATTTCACCAGACCACCGTTTTCCAGTCGTCTAAGGTCCAACCAATATGGTCACGAGCCCAGGAGAGGCGGTGCAGGCGATGTCGTGCTGTTAGCAAAGGCTAGTCATCTGCTGCAATAGCCCATTAACGCCAAATTTCGCCGCACTGTCCTAACGGACACGTTTGTACGTTCCGCGATTATTTCACACGCTGTTGCTTGTCTGTTAGCACTGACAACTTTACGCAAACGCCGCTGCTCTCAATCGTTGAGTGAAGCCCGTCGGCTACTGTGTTGTCCGTGGTGAGACGTAATGCCTAAAATTTGGTATTCTATGCACACTCTTGACACTGTGGATCTCAGAATATTGATTTCCATAACGATTTCCGAAATGGAATGTTCCATACGTCTGGCTCCAACTACTATTCCCATTTCAAAGTCTGTTAATTCCGGTCGTGCGGAAATAATCACATCGGAAATCTTTTCACACGAATCAACTGAAGACTAATGACAGCTCCGCCGATACACTGACCTTTTATACCTTGTGCACCCGATAATGCCGCCAGCTGTCTATGTGCATATCGCTGATCCATGACCTTTGTCACCTCGGTGTAAATATTAGTAGTTTCGTCTTTAGAAGGAATTGGCAAGACGAGGTGGCGCGGTGCGGATCAAAAACGCAAAAGTAAATGTGAGGTGACATACCTTTCATTCTTCTAAAAGAACAGTCAACATAAAACGTTGGAGAAGATTTAAAAGAACATCATGTGCTGTTGAAAATGCGATGGACGGAGTGAAGATAATGTTGTTTTGGGTCCACAAGTGTTTCTACAGGGTGAAAAGTATTTAAACCGACGAACTCTGGGAGGTTGTAGGGGACATCAAAACAAATATATTTCCCTAATGTCATTTTTTCCTATGAGGATTATTTAAACGCTCTTCAGTTGTTGGCGGTCGTATTACGATCTTCAGTTGTTAGAGGGCGTGTTACGCTCTTCAGTTGTAGGCAACTGCTGTCCACCAGTGCAGTAGTGCATGGTCTCTGTTTACTAATGCAGCGATACACCTGGAGTGAGTACACTGATATGGTTGGTGCGTCCTACGTAGCGCACCACAACGGACGAGCTGTACAGCGGGTTTATCAACAACAATATCCTAATCGCCGTATCCCGCATCATAGTACCTTTGCTGCTGTGTACCAACGTCTGCGTGAGACCGGGTCATTTAGCAGATTACCTGGACAAGGACGCCGTCACACGGTAAGAACGCTGCAATTTGAGGAAGCTGTCTTCCAGCATGTGGAGCGGGATTCTTCAGTCAGCACTCCTGAATTGCACTTAACATGGGGACGAATCAGACGAATGTAGGAACAGCCCTTAGAGAGCAATCGTTACGTCCATTTCACTTACAGCGTGTCCACAACCTGTAACCAGTTGATTTTCGCAGTGGTACCTGCAACAGTGTGAAATGCATCCTGCATTTCGATCCTCTGTGTTGTTTACCGATGAAGCAACGTTCGGGGGTGATGGAGTCTTCAACATGCACAATTCACATGTTTGGAGTGAGGATAACCCACATGCCACAGTTACTAGCGCTCATCAAGTGCGGTTCTTCGTTGATGTGTGGGTCGGTGTTGTTGGGGACTGTTTAATTGGGCCGTATCTGCTACCTAGTTGTTGTCTCTTGGTCATAAAAAATGGAAAAGTGTTTGTTGGTTTAATTAATTTGCCGCCAGAGAAATCTTCCTCTACCGGTTTAAGTACTCCTCATAGGAAAAAATTACTTTAGGGAAAAATATTTGTTTTGATGTCCCCTACAACCTCCCAGAGTTTGTCGGTTTAGATACTTTTCACCCTGTATAATTTTATGTATGGAGCTATATGAAATTCGCGCGCAGCCCATAGCTTTCCAGTCGCCAGGCGACAATAACGAGCGCATTACGTCATCGGCAGGTGCTCCGCATCGACTAAACGTCATTTCCAGTGTAATTGTGCAATCCACTTAGTCGCGGACATTGTGCCCCCATTTGGCGGGTACACGCGCGCGCCTGTTGGAGCGCAGTCGGGCGGAGGGGAGTTTACGTGCGCTAATTTGCATGTGCGCGGCGCCTAGGAATTTATAGGCCGCGTCTGTCGGCTATGCTAATTACCCGGGCCGCTTAGGGCGCGCGCCGGCTCGCCTCGCCCCGCCTGACCCACATCCTTTCGCGGCCGGCGTTCGATACCGGCGCGGACGGACGTCTCGGGCCCTGCCGGAAGCAGCACCCAGGTGCGGTGGAAGGGGGCCGTTTTACAGCGCCCGCGGTCTGCCAGCGGGCCGTGCGCCGCGCGCGCGACGGCCCCATCGAGCGGAAGTAACGCCCGCTGGCGGCTTTATTGTCGCCCGCCGACGGGCCCCGCGATAAAGCTGTGGCGTACCCAGCCGGCGCCGCGTCGGACCCACAAAGCTGCCACTGTTATTATACTCGTTTCACATTTGTCAACCCGTACGTGTCAACAGAATTTATCCCCCCCCCTCCCCCGCCCCCGCCCTCTCCCTATCCCGCCTGTTAAAAATCCAAACTAGCTGCCCGTTGAGAGTTCATAACTGGGTTAAAAGTTTTAAGACAGCGCTTGGCAAAGAAACTTAAGACTTCCGATGCTTTATCACGTATTGATCTAAGGAGGGAGTCCCATGCTCACCATTGTTGTTGTTATTATTATTATTATTACAATCCTATGCATCTGTGGCTCATTAAACGTAGAGGTGACGACAAATTTCATTTTGTGACGGAGTTATTCCGGATGGCATTCTCGGTTCACGAGTCGCGTCATCTGGAATAGTACACTCGAGATTTCGACAGCTGTCTCCGTCATGGTCATGAGGAACTGAAATCACTGACTGCCAGGGCTGGCACGGTGTTCTGCTAATATAGACGTAATGGCAGCGTCTGGAACCTTCCAGAGAGGGCCAGAGTGGCACATGCCCATAAGGTAAGTTGGGCAGCCCCTAGCGGCTCCGTCCCGCCTCAGGATCGAGACCATCGAGAAAGACAGACCGTCGTACGTACGTCACAGCACGTGACACTGCAAGTCTCACGAATGCCAGTAACCGTCTCCGGCGGGGAGCGAGTAACTATTTTAGACGAGTTTAATAATTCTTGATTGCACGTTTAAATGGATGCAAGTTCTCGATGGCACACGACAAAACTAAGACCTTTAGTCTGTACCTTTGATTTCCCGTGGACCCTGGACGGAGCCGAGCGTTTCCGAAATGTGGCGGACAAACCTACTACTGTGACATCATGAGTTCGTTGCAGGGCCCGTATATCTCGTTGGCGACGCCACAGGACCAAGTGACGTCACATAACCTCGGCCGCTCGCGCCGATGCCTACGATAGATACAGTCCTAATCCCACGTCCGAGTGGCGTCAGCAGTGTACCACTAACAGCCGGACTGCCAAAAAAACCCATGCTTTGCCAAAGATTTCGTGAAACTTCTTTGACCAAACTACTTCACTGGAGCAATTACACGATTGTAAAGTTTTTCGTCGTAGTTCTTCGGGAATGGATGCCAAACAATTAACAACAGCAAATGTTGGTGGCAAGCGTATAGCCGGAAAAGAGAGAAATGGAAACGATTGTGGGTGAAACTGTGGCTAGCGAGTGGAGAAGCTCGAAGTGGTCAGCAGAATTTGCTTCGTGAGCTACAGTGCGAGGATATAAAGAACAACGAAAATTATTTGAGAATCAGGGAGCAAACATTTCAATTTGCCCTCAGATTTGTCCTCATGAAAGTGGTCCCTCATACTCGCATGAAATGAAATGAAATGTCGTGTGACTAGGGCCTCCCGTCGGGTAGACCGCTCGCCTGGTGCAAGTCTTTCGATTTGACGCCACTTCGGCGACTTGCGCGTCGATGGGGATGAAATGATGATGATTAGGACAACACAACACCCAGTCCCTGAGCGGAGAAAATCTCCGACCTAGCCGGGAATCGAACCCGGGCCCTTTGGATTGACAATCTGTCGCGCTGACCACTCAGCTACCGGGGGCGTACACACGATGATCATTTAAGAAATGCAATTTCTCAATTTCATTCATTATAATCCATGTTTTTGGAAAGCCTACAACTGTGTCATTCATAATTTGACTAATGAAACACTGCGCTAGTTACGAATTTCTCTTGTTTAATAAGACGCTTTTGGAGAATTTATTTTCATTTTCAAAAGGAAATATTCACATAGGTATTTATGTAATCCTTGTATGTGTGTCGTTCTGCCCTTCTTGCCCTCCAGTTGCGTTGTTTAGTCAACTGCAATCAGACCGATTTCTTTTGGGCGATTTTCCGAAATACCACATAAAATACCTACGTAAATATTTATATATAGTCATGAGAATAAATTCTCGCAAAGCATTGTGCAGATCGTAAAAAAATACGTAACTGGTGTAGTGTTTCATTCTTTAAATCATGAATCCTATTTCTGCGAAAGATGGTCACATGGCTACTTCAAGATTTTTAGCAACAGGCGGAAGCTATTCCAGCTTTCAATACAGTATTCTAATCCCACAACGTACCATTTTACGTATTATTCCAGAAACATGTGAACCGATGTATAAATCTTCCAATGAGGAATTTATGGTGGTTATGCTAGGTTATTTGGAGTACAAATAAACACATTTATCTCACATATGTATATTTTGAACACACTCGGCTTTTCACGCATCTATCTCCTCCACGTCATTTCCTTTTATATATAAACTTCACATCATCTACAGTGCAGCGAATTCGAATTCAGCTTTTTGCTGCAGCCATTTCTTTGTTCGCTTATTATGCTTTTCGTAGTAACCATGATTTGTGTTGTCAAGAATTAAGTATTCTTCATCATTCGCAACGATCACTGTGGTGGTAGTCACGCACCAAATATACTTCGTCATTTTATAGCTTAAATGCACTAAAACAGGCGAAATGACATGTAAACAATAATCTCACTCTAACTTTTGTTAAAGATCTCTGCTAAAATTTTCCCTACTACAATGTGAAAAATTTGATCAAAGGGCTTCGACACAGACATACATACGTCTGTTTGTAGCGCCTAGAACCGCTCGGCCACTCCGGCCGGCAATACGTCTGTGGGCTGTGATAAGTATTTATCGTTGGCCACGAACACTTCATTGCTGACGTCACACAGTCGTCAGGTTAGTACTGTATTTATCTCAGGCCACGGGTCCCGCCATGCGATGTCACTCGGTCCCTTGGCGGGACGGAGCTGCTGAGAGCTGCCCAACTTGCCTTCCGCGGATGCATCACTCTAGCTCTCTCTGGAAGGTTCCCCACGTTGCCATTACGTCTATGTAAGCGGAACTCCTTGCCAGCCCCGGTAGTAGGTGATTTGAACTCTTGATGACGATGGCAGAGACAGCTGTCGGAAGCTCGAGTGTTATATTCGAAATGATGCGACTTGTAAATCGAGAGGATTTTATTGAAATTTTATTTTGCTTGGCGGGGGAAGGGAGTAGTGGTGTTAGAAATTTGTAGTGCTCGTAACATAATAGATTGCTGAGCAATGCAGCTGATGTCCAGTGGCAAGGTATAAGAAGGCATAAGTTTTTTTGCACGGGTACTCAATTTACGTGAAAAGGAAAATTTGTAGGCATAATAACGACCATCAGCTCTGGCAATTTTGAATGAAATGATCCGCACTGGATGTAAAATACATTTTGTTAAACGTTGCGACCCGTTTCGCTTCAATTTAAGACGTATCCTTAGATGATAGAGATTCTTTAAAAAGTCTCTCTGTTACCTGAGGATACATCTTTAATTGGCGCGAAACCGGTGGAAATTTGGCTGCGGTTGCGCGCAATTTAAAACAACAAACTCCCGCAATGTTATTAATCAGCCACAGAAGTCTTGTTCTTGAATTCCGGTTCATTTATTCAGCAGGTCGTGTGTTCAGACACACTTGTACTTTGCTCAACATTAAAGTGTGATGTTAGTTCGCCGCCTGTCATATTTCACCAGTCTGGCCAGTCAACGCCGACCGAGATCTGTCATGAGGGATGTCTACCTAAACCCCACGATGTGTGGAAGTGGTTTCACCTTGGATTCGCCACGTGATACTACGTGCACCGTGTGTGTGTCTGACTAGTAGTCATTCCTCGCCAGGTGAGCTGCTGTCACCTAGACGGGTTTATATCGATAGTAGATCGGTGGTCATAATGTTCTGGCAATGTGTATATATTTACAATGAAGTTTGTTGGAATCAGAATGTCTAAACAGCAAAAAGCCACAGGCACAACGGTCTCACGTAAACAGAGCCAGGATCCATGTTTAAGGACTAGCCCATATTGAATAAAATGAGGGATAGGTGACAACGCTGTCTTTTGTTTTCATCGTAATACATACGTCATCATCCACCTGCAAGGAAGAACAGGACTCGTCAAAGGAAATTTCGCGGTATAATATGTGTAATAACCAGGTTTTATTAAAGGTTAATAAGAAAGCGAGATTGATTTGCAACTAAGGTGTGACTTACGAGAAGCGGTGCAGAGCAAATGAGGAGGCAGGCGGCCGCAGTAGAGACTGAGGCCCCTGGGCCGACCCTGGCGCAGCGCCGGACCGCCCCTGCGCCGTATTTTAATTAGCGTCGCTGCCAGCGGCAGACCGCGGCCCGCTTTATACTGTCCTCCCTGGCGCGCGTCGCTTTACGCGTCCGCTGAAATATTAACGCCGCCGGAATAGCGGGCGGCGCCGTGGCCAGCTTCCGGCCGCCCGGCCCCGAGCTGCCCTGCCCTCTGCCCGGAAACCTCGCGCGAGTGACCAGCGGCCTCCACCGGCTGCCGGCGGCCGGCGGCCGGCGCCGTCTGTCGCCGTGCAGGGGGACGGGCGTGGCTCTGCTGCAAACCGCCTCTCTCTCTCTCTCTCTCTCTCTCTCTGGTGCGATGTACAATTTTTCGCATTAACAGAACATTCTTAGAAGAGAAAGAACCGATAGGTGACAGATACAAAGCGCGGACTGACTGGGTATCGTACTTTGAACTTTTGGATTTGTGGACTGTGGCTTACCCAAGAAACCAAGGGGCCCTACTGAGAGCATTAACACATGGTGTGATACGTATAAGTGCATATATTTCAATTGGTATCTGAACAATATTGCAAAATGTAAATTTTCACGGCCGGAAATGTCACGATTAACAAAATGTTCCGATCTGTTGCGCCGTGGTCGAATGGATTTCACCTTAAAACCCGACGTTTCGTCCCTATCTGCGGAGGAAATTTTCAAAGGCGATCGTAGTTGCTTTGAAAGTCCGATTCACATCTTGGCTCGCTACTGACTACAAGCAAAATTCCGCTTCTGCGTGCTTCCGCGCAGTGGTGTGACGTCACATGTTTTGAGTGCGCGAACCCATTGGCCGTTGTTGACTGCCGTCGTCTGCTGTTGCAATCACCTCATGGTGGAAGACTGGTACACATCCTCTTCAGCACCAGATTCCATATGTCATTCAATTTCACGCCATCCTCCTTCCTACCGAAATTCCTGGGGTGTTTTACAATCTGTACGGTTCAAAAATGGTTCAAATGGCTCTGAGCACTATGGGACTTAACTACTGAGGTCATCAGTCCCCTAGAACTTAGAACTACTTAAACCTAACTAACCTAAGGACATCACACACATCCATGCCAGAGGCAGGATTCGAACCTGCGACCGTAGCGGTCACGCGGTTCCAAACTGACGCGCTTAGAACCGCACGGCCACACCGGCCGGCTAATCTGTATGGTCTCTCTGTACAACCTTTCATGGTATCAAAATGGTTCAAATGGCTCTGAGCACTATGGGACTTAACTTCTAAGGTCATCAGCCCCTAGAACTTAGAACTACTTAAACCTATCTAACTTAAGAACATCACACACATCCATACCCGAGGCAGGATTCTAAGGTGCGACCGTAGTGGTCGCGCGGTTCCAGTCTGAAGCGCCTAGAACTGCTCGGCCACTCCGGCCGGCTCATGGTATCCGCTTGTGGCTGCCAGTCTTATCAAAATGAATGTGGTGGTATCCGGCCTGCAAAGCCAGTTCCGCAATAGCTGATCTGTCGATCTCCCCTCTTCTGTAGTTGCCCCTGTGCTGTCTATCCACAAGAAAAGGGAGGCATCACATACGTTGTCGGATAGAGCAAGGAAAATCTGCAGATGAGAGCTATTGAGGCGGAATTTAAACGTATCATCAATGCATTGCTCAAGAATGGTTATTGTTTCGGTGAAGTGAAAAGAGCGTTAAAACGGGGATTGGAACTTAAATAGTGGCAACTATTTATTCACAACCGATACAAAAGAGTTACATGTTTGCACCTGTTACTGTCCTTGAAAGTATTCACCAGCGTTGTGTAGAACCCGTTTCCAGCGATGTGGAAGGCGTAGTATATGGTTAGCAGAGCCTGTTCTGTTGATGGTGCGGATGGAGCGGTCTAAAGTTATGGTGATTCTCGTGTACGACTGTGATGGTGTCATCCTAACGCATTACGTTCCTCCACGGCAGACCGTCAGTACACAGTATTACTGTTCGTTTTTGGAGCATCACCTGCGACAAGCTTTGCGCAAAGGAGCTGCAACACTTTCTGCGCAACCCACCCATCATTATGCACGACAATGCGCGGGCGCATACAGCGCAAGCTGCGCCTGCTCTGTTCGGTCGATGGACTGGGAAGTACTGTACCATCCATCATACTCCCCGGACTTAAGTCCTTGGTAACTTTGATTTGATTCCGAAGATGAAGGAACCACTTCGTGGCATTCGCTTCAGAACTGTTCCAGAGATTCGACAGGCAGTAGACCGCTCCATTCGCACCACCAACAGAAGAGGCTCTGCTAACGCCTTCCACATCGCTGGCAACGCGTTCTACACAACGCTGGTGACTACTTTAAAGGACAGTAACAGGTGCAAACATGTAACACTTTTGTATCGGTTATGAATAAATAGTTGCCACTATTTAAGTTCCAACCCTCGTACCATCACGTGCAAATCGTAGCGATGCTCAAGCGTCGGTGTAATAGAAAGTTTTCCTGCCTTTAATTAAGGACATTACTGACCGAACAGGAAAAATCTTGAAAAGAGGATCATCGCGATAATATACGAGTACAAACCCACCCGCAAGGTACAAGATCACCTGCAATCAGGCAAGGATGCTCACCAACCGCTGGAAAAAGCAGAAATTTATAGGAAGTGTACGTGGGCAGTACAAAAAGAACGGTCAAAAAACGATTAGAAGAGCACGAGGGTAATTGCAGAAGAGGGCAGATTGACAGATCAGCTATTGCGGAACATACTTTGCAGCTACGAGAACACCACATTTATTTTGTTAGGACTCAATTCCTATCAGCCACAAGCGGATGCCATGACATGTTACATAGAGGGGCCATTTAAATTGTAAAACACCCCAGGAATTTCAGTAGGAAGAAGGAGGACATGAAATTGAATGACATCTGGATTTTGGTGCTGAAGAAGAGGTGTACCAGCCTTCACCATGGGGTGACTGCAACAGCAGGCGACGGCAGTCGACAACGGCCAATGCGCTCGCGCGTTCAAAACAAGTAACGTCACGCCACTGCGCGGAAGCTAATTTTGCTTGCAATCAGTAGCGTGCCAGGATGTGAATCGGATATTCAAAGTAGCTACGATCTCCCTTGAAAATCTCCTCCGCAGATGGGAAGGAAACGATGGATTTTAAGGTGAAATCCATTTGACCATGGCATAATAGGCCGGAAAATTTTATTAATTGTGACTGAACAACATCACATTAGTACTTACATCATTAGCAGACTAATAATTACAGCTATTACAAGTCGTATATTTTTAGGGTGGGTAATACCTCCAAATACATGGGGCAAGAGCAAGACATTAATCCTTATTTTTCCCTGGGCAGCACGTTAGGTGTTGAAGTATGGACGCGTGTACATGAAACGAGTAGTCCATAGTGACAGGTGTAGTCCACTTAGTGGTGCAGTTACGACTGTACAGAAAACATCAGGTCGTAAAATTTGTGACATGTTTGTGGAAAGAATGTTCAATGCAGAGGTAAACAACCAATACATTGACGTCTGTACATTTTAAGGTACCGCATATAAAAATATCTGCACTTATATGCACTACATCCCGTATATATCAAGCCGGAAAACTGTGACCACTGCCCGATGTCAGATTCAGTATTGTCTGGTGACTGTGGGGCGCATACCATTGTCAGGAAAGTATATAAGTGGAGCTAAGACGAGTGCTAAACCATTCTAGTGATGAAATGAACTCCAGATGGAGAAATCCGCTGGCATGATCAGATTACACGAAGGGCAGATTGTCGTGGCCCGGCGTCTGGGAATGAGCATCTTAGACGAAATGACGAAGTTTGCCGGCTGTTAGCCTGCTGTTGTCGTGAGCATCTATGGAAAGTGGTTGAAGGACGGCGAAAGCACGAGTAAGCGTGTAGGCGTTGGACGTCCACTCCTTATCACAGAACGTGGACGTCCGAGGCTTTTCAACCTTGTAAACCAGGATAAGCGACGACCTGTAGCAGGTCTGACAACAGAGTGCAATTCTGGTGCAGGAACAAGTGTTTCGGAGCAAACTGTTCAGTGTATGTGGTTGAACATTGGGATCCAAAGCAGACGACCCTACGTGTTCCCATGTTGACCTAACGACAGTCTCAATTATAATTGCAGTGGGCACTGGATCACTGAAATTGGGCGGTGGATTAATGGAAGCATATTTCCTTGCTGCATCAGTTTGATGCCCACGTCCGGATGGCACGTTTCAGAAGGATAACAGTCCATGTCACAAGTTCATATTCGTGATACAGTGGTCGGAAGAGCATGATAGTGAAATCAAATTGCTGTCTTGGCCACGAGATTCGCCTGTTCAGAACCCGATGGAAGACACCAGTGACGCTATCACGTGGCAACTCCATGCCCGCACACCACCGGCCTTAATTTATGACTGTTTCGTAGCCTGTGCGTAATCTGGTGCGACATACCTCCAGAAACCTGGCAAGAACATGTCGAAGCCATGCAGTGCAGAATCGTTGCTGACTTTTGTTCCACGGGGACGCCAACATACTATTAAACAGGTGGGTATAGTCCTTCGGTCATCAGTCTAAATTACAACAGGGGTATTAGAAAAGAGAGAGAGAGAGAGAGAGAGAGAGAGAGAGAGTCGTTTGGTCATAATGAGAACTCGCAGTTTTACCGGAACAAAACGTGGGATGCACGAAACGATATGAACCACTTATTATGGTGTAGGACGACGTTTTTCTTCTAAAACAATCCTTAAATCGAGACGTATGGAATCACAACGATTATTAATGGGATTTTATACAATTTTTCGCTAAGTAACTGTTCCAATTGTACGTTAAGTGATGATGTATGAGGGCATCAGATCCATAAATGTTTTTCTAATGCAGAATGAGTCCGCAACTGGCTACCGTGAGGGGTGGGGGGGACCTTGTTTCAGCCACATGCTCCCTAAACCGATTTTGAACACCATTAACTATGTGAATTGGGGCATTATCGTCTTGGAAATGCAGTCTCCTACTGGAACAATCACTGCGCCTGTACGTATGTTTTTTTTATTTATTTTTAAAAAAAAAAATTCTTTATTCAAAACATTACATTACATTATTCATATAACCCACTACATAACTACATTAGTGGGTCTTACTAATGATACAGTTAATGCAGCTTTTTCTACACTACAGGCACTTCTATTAGTTTTACTCTAGTCTAACCGCTATGGGATTCTAAGCTACTTAATCTAAGTCGACATTCTACCTGCAGCGTTACAGGTGTGCCAGTGCTACTATAAACCTACCGGTGTTGGCCACGGCCCACTGAGCTAATCCCAGTGGGCGTGCCCCTGGCACTGGGCTGGCCTTAAGATGGTGTCGCTGCAGTCTACTCTAGGTATTATTCTATCTTCTACATCTAATCTAACTACATGTCATAATTGGTGTGCGGTCAAATCCGGTGTTTTGTACCCCCCTCCCTCCTAGTATAAGGTAAGGCGGATTCCAGCCGTATGACGGCTGGCCAGGTCCCCACTTGGCGGTACAGGAAGGGTGTACGAAGTCTAATTCGGTGAAAGTGTTAGTCCTTTACTGATGGTTGTCCCTCAGAAAGTTCTTAATTACTTTCTTTGATATCACATCAGTGAGAGTATTTAAGATGTTGAAGGTGTTTTCGCGTCTTAATATGTGGTACGTGTCATTGTTCGGTAGCTGTTGTCGTAGATCATGGGCTACATCATCGAAGAGGTGGTACTCATACACCACATGTTTTGGGGTACCTTGCACAGCACCACAGTCGCACGCTGGTGTAGCCTGCTTCCCAAACCGACATAGATATGTCGGGTACGGTCCATGTCCAGTAAGAAAGTGCAGCATTCCTCTTGTGGGTGTGAAAAATGTAAATTTCAACCTTTCCTCGATATCTGGTAGCAGTTCATAAGTTCTGCGTCCCGTATCCTCACTACTCCATTGATTCTGCCAAAGTTCAATTCCCCTCTTTTTGATGGCATACCTGTCCCCCGCGTAGACCCCAAGTATTTCCCTGATTTTATCCCTATTTTCCTTCTTCACCCAGTACCAGGCGGCTTGCTCCCTGATTTTTATGTCTAATGGACAAATCCCCATTAGTACTAATAGCGCTCCTCCTGGTGTAGTTCTGTAAGCCCCCGCTGAAAGTAGAAGCATATTCCGCTGCACTCTTCTTACGGCCATGGCAGGCATGACCCTCGTGAGTCTGTGTGCCCAGACTCCTGATCCGTATCCTACTATGGAGGTCAGAATACTATTATGATATAGTTTTATTAAGTTTGGTGGCAGGTGGAATCGCTTGTGACCTATTCCAATGAGATTATTTAGTAAAACCAGTGACTTTTGGGATACAGTGTCAATATGTGATGCAAAGTTCCACCTCTCATCGATGATTACACCCAGGTATCGGGCCTCACGGCGCCGAAGAACTGGCATGCCGTTGATTCTTACTGTGGGATTTCTGACCAATTGGCCTTTGAGAAGCAAATATGTTCATTTGTTGGGCGCAATAGTCATTTTACTTCTGTGGCACCACGATGTAAGCACAGTTACGGCTCTCTCCACTTTCGGTTCTAGATCCTCACGGCTTCGGCCGCCGACCAGCAAGAGGAGGTCGTCTGCGTATGCTATGACCTCTAGCACATCGTCACAGTTCTTTAGATCTTCAAGTAGAGGCTCCATATTGATGTCCCAAAAGAGAGGTCCCAGGACAGAGCCTTGAGGACATCCTTTGGTCACAATCTTCCTGACCGTGCCGCTAGGGGCCGATAGCCAGACCTCCCTGTCTACACAATAGCTCCTCAGACAGCCGTATAGTAGCCCTGGACAGTTCTTTTCCCGCAGGCGGGAAAAGAGTGAGGGCCACCACAGGTTGTCGAAGGCGCCACTGATGTCTACCATGATGCCGACAACATACTTGTGCGGGGCAGAGCCACAAACCTCGGCAGCCAGGGCGATTGCGTCAGACGCAGAACACCCAGACCGAAAACCGAATTGACTGTCGCTCATCCCACACAGCATGCGGTGTGCTGTCAGTCTGTGTGCTAGTAGCCTCTCAAAAAGTTTGCCCAGTACATCTAGCAAGCAGATGGGTCTATAGGACTTGATTTCTGTAGGATCTTTGTCTGGACTCTTTTTGATTATTATTACATTCGCTTTCTTCCAAATTGCTGGGAATTTCCCGAGTTGTAGGCACTCGTTGTACAACTTAGTGAGAGGAGCTACGAGCTGGGGGGCAAGGAATTGCACCACTTCCGCAGTAATGCCGTCCGGGCCAGGAGCTTTACCCTTTTTAAGGGCCTTTATTTGGGCAGCGACTTCCTCTTCAGAGAAGGGGTAAGTTCTTGTATTATTGTTGTAGTCCCTTTGGTCTTCTCTTCTTATTCTTTTCTGTTCTTCTGTCTCATTTTCTTCCACGTCGTCAGGCAACAGGACCCGGAGGAGGGCCTCGGCAGTTTCCTGCCAGGTGCCCGTCATCCGGTCCCCGTCCCTGACTGTGGATAGCACCATAGGTGATCTTATTTTCTCTCTTACTAATTTGTATGGGACTCCCCAAGGGTCCATAGCCAATTGGCTTTTCACGTAATTTTCCCAACTTCTGAGTCTGACAGCCCTGAGCTCCTGTTGGAATTGATCCTTACTCTCTCTGTAGATCTGTAACCATCTTTGTTTTTCTCTCCAGACGACACTCCGCTGGTAGTACCTCCTCGCCCTCCTTACAGCCTGGCGCATCTGTTCTAATTCAGCCGACCATGGTGTGGGGGTGGCCGCAACGGCTCTCCTCCTGGTTGGTACCGCGGCTCGCACCGCCCTGGTGATAGCCTGTACCAGCTCTTCGGCGTATTCGTCCACGTTTTCATCACCCTCCAGCAATGTCGGGATGTTGCACTCCTCCGCGAGACGGTCCCAGTTGGCTTTGTTATAATTGAACTGCAGCTCCCACCCCATGTCCCTGTGGCACTCCCTTTCCCCAATATTGAAAGAAATTAAGTTATGGTCACTGGTGGTTGCTCTGTCCCACACTTTCCAGTTATTGACTTTTGTGATGAGGTTTGGTGTTACCAACGTTACATCTATATTTGTGCCATCTCCCCCGCCGCCTGTATAGGTGGGGGGGGTTCTCTTGTTGGTTTGCAACCACCAGTCTGTACGTATGTTTACATCTATATTCCACAAGGCACCTACCTTTGTATGGCGGAGGGGACTTACGGCTCCACCATAATATCCTCTATTCTATTCCGTTCGCGATTGGTGGGTGGGAGAAAAACTGTCTGTAGGCCTTCTTATGAACTCACATTTCTCTGATTTCTCGAGAGGTATGTGCGAGAATGTAATATTTTTCCCGATTCTTCTACAAATATACGCATCCGAAACCATAAGAATAAACCTCCCCGTGGTGCACAAATGGTTCAAATGGCTCTGAGCACTATGGGTCTTAACTTCTGAGGTCATCAGTCCCCTAGAACTTAGAACTACTTAAACCTAAGGACAGCACACACATCCATGCCCAAGGCAGGATTCGAACCTGCGACCGTAGCGGTCGCGCGGTTTCAGACTGTAGCGCCTAGAACCGCTCGGCCACCCCGCCTTGATGCACAACGCCTCTCTTGTAGCGTCTGCAGCTGGAGCTCGTAAGCATGCCCATTACGCCGTCGCGCTTACTAAAGAACCAGTGGGGAAACGCACCGCTCTTCAGTTGATTTTCTCTATCTCTTCTACTAACCTAACCTGGTAAAGTCCCACACTGACGAGCACCTATCGGTTGAATGAGTGTTTTGTAAGTCTCTTCTTTCTACATTTAAATAAACATAATTACTCTGTAGTTCAAACGTAAGTGTTTGGCAGAGGATTGGCAGAGAGCCATTTTCAGATTATTTCTCGAAACCATGTGGGGGAAAAATAACACGCAAATCTACCCGTGCGAGCTCTGATTTCACTTGTTGTATCTCGAAGGTCATTTCTCCATACGTAGTTGGGAGTCATCCAAATGTTGTAGCATTCGGTAGTGGAAGTTGGTAATTGTAATTTCGTGGAAAGATCTCGCCACTACCAAAAACGCCTTTGCTTTAATGATTGTCACCTCACTCGCTTATAATATTCGTGACACTCCCACCCATATTTCATGATAATACAACAAATTGCTCTTCTTCGAAATTTTCGATGCTCTCTGTCAGTCGTATATGGTAAGGATCCGACACCGAGCGGTAGTACTACAGGATAAGACCTACATGCCTGTTCTAGCCAGTCTAGTAGATTTGTTGCATCTTCGATGTGTTCTGCCAATGAAAGGCAGTCTTGGGTTCGTCTTCCCCACAACTTTTTCTGTGGTATGATTCTGATTTAAACTGTTTGTATCTGTTTTCGTGTAACCAGATTTGACCTTTTTTTTTTTTTTTTTTTTTTTTTTTTGTAATGGACTCCTGTGAGAGGCAATTCCTGATTTTTCCACCATGTAGATATATTGTCTGAATCATTTTGTAATTTGTTTTTATTTTCTAAGTAGTTTACTACACGGTAATCATCATCTGCTAATAGCCTAAGACGGCTTATAGAATGTGTCTTAAGTCGTTTATATGGATTAGAAATAGCAGGGGGCCTGTAACACTTCCTTGAGGAACGGCAGATATCACTTCTGTTTTATTCGATGATTTTGTGTCAGTTACCACGAACTGTGAGCTTTCCAACAGGAAATCACGAAATGAGGCGAAACTCCATAGGCGCGAAATTTGAGGAACGACGTCGTGAGCTACACAGAAATCTAGAAATATGAAATTGACATGAGGCCCTCTGTCATAAGCACTCATTACTTAGCGCGATTAAAGAGGTAGTTGTGTTTTTCTAACAAAGATATTTCCTGAATCCGTGTTGGGTACGTATCAACAGATAGTTTTCTTCGAGGTATTCCATAATGCTAAAAGTTAGTATTTGCTCCGAAGTCCTTTTGTTTACAGCTTTCATGAATAAATTACGATTCCTGAAGATTCTTCCAGTGAGTTTCAGCCTGACAACTTCTTTTCACACAAGAAACCTCTGAATGAACATAGCTAACTATAATTGCGTGTAAGTTATGAGTTAGCATTATTAAATTGCAACCATATGACGCACTGAAAACCATGAATGACTGTCCAACGAAGTACAGAACATCCACTACACTTCACGATCCGATTACACAGTCTGGCGTGTAAACTTTGCACGGATCTCTCAACTTCTATACACACACATATAACAATGCAAAGAAAAGTCTGCTTTAACGAATTACACATTTTAAAAGTTGTGCTCCTTGCATATGGCTCAAGTCTGTACCACAGTTTGAAGAGTCGTAGGTTTCCGATAGCGTACCCTAGCAGCAGAACGGTCCTATATATCACAAGTGCGCACTGCGTCTCCCTAACTTAGGCCATTAGCGTATAGAAAGTCGCCAAGGAAGTAACCGGTTGAAATCCTGTATTTGGGATAAATTTTCATAAATATATCTGAGTGGAAAAAGCGGGGTGGATGGTGATGTATTGTTCCTCATCATCAGAGTATGTGCCCATCGCCCAGGTAACATGTTAAGTGAAGCGAGGGACGTGGTATTAGTGATAGCGATCCGTTTGTCGGATAGGGACATGAAGCTTGGTGGATCCCTTCTCCGTATTCGTCATCAATAGCAGCAATGGAATAGTACACTTTGTGCGTATCCCTCACGAATATTTACACTAAACATGTACAGAGACTAACATAACGATTCGACAGACTTCGAGCGTGTTATGGGCAAACAACTGAGAATAAGAACCCCCGTCTGGAAACGACATCCGATAAAACTACAACGCGTCGAAATTATTTGGTCCAAACCTACCGTTACGCCACCCCTTCGGCATCACGTGTATCTGTTACGGCCAGGTTTCCAGCTTCCTCTTGGTTCACGTCCATGCATTGAAGATCCATAGCAAAAGTTCGTTTCCAGGTGTCACTTAGCTTCCTTCCTGTATCCATCCATTGGCTTCCACAACACTGTTGATTTAAGGATTCTTCCGTTTTTTATGCATACAGCATGCCTCGCAAGCTTCAGCCTTCTTAAAGCAACGACTTTATACAGGTTGCGTTCACCATTTCTTCTCAGCACTTCTTCGTTTGAAACGTGGTCAGGGTAGCTTCAAAATTCGTCTCAAGAAGAACCTTTGATGAAAAACATTCAGCTTGTGTGCTGATTTAGCTGACATATTCCATGTCTGACATGCGTATAAGATCATTGGTGGGATGATAGACTACAGCCGAAGCTTTATGGACATACTTGTAGAGTCTAATTGCCACAAAGGTCGGATTTTCTGGAGGCTGTAGAAGCTTTCCGAGTTCTGCTGACGGTGTATGCACCTACATCCGCGTGTTTACAGATAAGGTAGGCGAGATATGGAAATCGGTCAACATGTTGTGGTACCTTCTGCTATACTATAATCTGAGTAGATAAATTTCCAATCTTTACGCACATAGTTTTTTAATAATTGTTTATTTTTAGTCCTACAGAACTGACCGTTGTATCAAACTTAGTAATCATTAGTTATAAAATTTTTATTGTCTCTGCCAGAAGAGCTATGTCATCAGCAAAATGCAGATCGATAAACCTAGACTGCTCATTCAAACGTATGCTGAAGTTGGTGTTGTTCATAGCTTTTCTCGTTATCTACTGTACGACTAATGTGAAAAGGGATGGTGACAAAATGCATCCTTGTTTGACGCCTGTCAATAGCAGTTACTGTTAATATTAAAGCGGAAACAGAACAGAATGTTGAAAATATAGGTCAAATAAAAATAAAATAGAAGGAATTTAATTGCAGTTGTAAGTGAATAACTTGTAGCTTATATTACTAGATCTGTTAACGGAAACCTCGAAAGAGCTCAAGGTTTTCTGACTAACTACTCGTACAATTACACCTACATCTAGACATGTTGTTACTATACTATCATACATTGTTCCCACTGGTGTGAGCATGCCTCTGCAGTCCTCGATTCTACGCATATCCGTATGGGTGGCCCATATATTTTTTACATTTTTAATTTTTAAAATTTATTTATGGCATCTCGCAATTATATTTATTCGTGTCTATCATTCTCTGTTATGGAGGAAACGCTTCCAATTTGTTCATATGATATGCTGTCATTATTTTAATATTGAGAGAGTCCACGTAATTTTAAAAACTAACTTGAGCTGGTCCTTTTTACGTATTCGATGTGCAGTCATATTAACTGTAGTCCATAGGTTTCGGTGATTTACATTTCTAATCAAATTGTGTGCCTGTGGAGTATCGTCTCAGTTGTGCGACTGGATTCGTGATTTACTGTCAGAAAGGTCACGGCACGAAGTAATTGACGGAAAATCATTGAGTAAAACGGAAGCAATACCTTGCGTTTCCCAAGGTTATAGGTTCTCTGCTGTTCCTGATATACATAAACGAGCAGCCCTCTTAGATTGTTTGCAGATGATGGTGTTATTTATCGTCCTGTAAAGTCATCAAATGATCGAAATGCAAAGTGAGTTAGACAAGATACCTGTATGTTGCAGAAAGAGGGATTTGACTTTAAATAACGAAAACACAAGATACCTGGATGTTGCAAAAAAAGAGGGGCAATTGACTCTAAAGAATGAAAACGGTGAAGTCATCCACACGAGTACGAAAAGGAATCTGCTAAATTTTGGGTACACGATAAATCAAACAAATCTAAAGGCTTAACTCAATTAAATACTTACTGACTACAATTACGAATAACTTAAATTGGAATGATCACATAGATAATGTTGTTGGGAAATCAAACCAAACACCGCCATTTATTGTCAGAACACTTAGAAAATGTAACATGTCTACGAAAGAGACTGCTTACTTACACTACCCTCGTCCGTCCTCTTGCGGAGAATTGCCGTGCGGTGTAGGACCTGCATCAGATAGGATTGAGGGAGGACATCCAAAAAGTTCCAAGAGGGGTAGCTCGTTTTGTGTTATCGCAAAATAAGGAAGAGAGTGCCGCGAACATGAAAGACGAATGAGGGTGGCAGTCATTAACATAAAGGCATTTTTCCTTGCGACAGTGTGAAAATATTTTGTCGGCGTCCAACTGCATAGGGAGAAATGATCATCATAGTAAAATAACATAAATTAGAGCTCGCACGAAAAGATTTAAATGTTCCGTTTGTCCCGCGCGCTGTTCGAGAGTGGAACGGTAGAGAAATGACCTGAAGGTCGTTCGATGAACCCTCTGCCGGGCACTTGATTGTGATTTGCAGAATAATCACGTAGATATAGATGTAGATTGTTTCCAGAGTGAAGTCTGGCTGTTCGCATTGTCTCTCTGCCTGGAAACAGGGTCAATTGACAACACGGTCAGCGGAAGCATACTCGCCAGATTGACGTGTGTGCCATAAATGTAAGGCGGCCTCCAGCAGACACGGGCCGTTCAGGCGCGCACCTGGGCCCGGCCGGCGGCTGTGCCGTACGTTATCGAGCGGCGTCGCGTCCCCGTGGCGTTGCCGGGACGCCAGGTAAGCGCCGGCGTGGCGGTGGCGGCGGCGGTAACGCCGGCTTCGGCGGCGGCGGCGGTTTCGTATTGATTGCGGCGTCGCGGGAGGTGCCAACAGCCGCCGCCACGCCTGAGCACCTGCGCCGTAATAGCGCTCACTGCCCGTCTCCGTGACGTAGGCGCATCGCCGACGTCCGCAGCGAGCGGCGGTCGTACAGTAACACGTGTACACTTTACGTGGGTGAGCCCTGTGTGAGAGTTTACCGACCGAAGTGAGAAAGAAGTCGAGATACAGGACTCGTTTCAGAATTATGCGGTCACCTCGAGTCACGTGTTTTCGTTTCCTACAGGCCGCCTCCGTTTATGCGTGCTCGGCGCGTCTCTGTGCCATGTGGTGGAATTAAGCCCATTTCACACGAGCGACTTTCAGCTCAAAAACGACTACTCTACTCGTAAATGCGTGCGCCTTTCGTGCCTGCGTGTAAATCAGCATACGGCGACGATGATGTGTAGATTGTCTCGAGTTTGGAGTTCTAAATTTACTAGTATGCTGCATACTGCGCTTGCACAGAGACAATGGACTTTCTCCTTATTATGTTGTTTACTTTGTTTTTGTGGCACACTGAAAAGTTGCACAAGGTCTGGTATTTTTTTTTTCTTACTAGTGTTCTCCTACAAGAGAGATGAAGTATCTGAGAGCAAAAATTATTTACGTTTTAGAGAAGAAAAAACCTATGCTATGCGTAAATAGGATAAATACATTTCAATGAAAATTATTTCAACAGGGACAAAATCAGAGATAGTGGACGAGAAAAATAATTTTCGTCGTTCCTTGGCACTTAGCAAGAAAACAAGATACAAAGGATAAAGTGAAAAGGGCGCTATTTACTGCGTGTTACATATTGTCTGATGTGTTTGCAAGTATATATTTTCTCGAGAAAATAAATTATACGTTCTGCCGGCCGAAGTGGCCGGCCGGTTCTAGGCGCTACAGTGTGGAACCGCGCGACTACTATGGTCGCTGGTTCGAATCCTGCCTCGGGCATGGCTGTGTGTGATGTCCTTAGGGTAGTTAGGTTTAAGTAGTTCTAAGTTCTAGGAGACTGATGACCTCAGCAGTTGAGTCCCATAGTGCTCAGAGCCATTTGAACCATTTGAATTATACGGTCTGGAATGTTTAAATGACACTTTCCCTGTTTTTTCAGTGCTCAGGAGTGTTAACAATTTACCAAACAAACTTTGACGAGAACTTTCATTATGAATTCTACTTTGGTTGTTAATAAATATTGTCACTGCTTTTTCCTACATTTTGCTACTATATTCAGATTTTTTCGTAAAATCGCTAATTCCTCATAACGTTCACTTTCACCACTCAGATGCCTGATTGCATAGCAGATAGCTCTCGCAACACCGGAAACTTTGTTGCTGGCTTGTAAACGAAAATGACTACTCAAAACAGGCGAGACTCAGTACAGGAATAAAATTCCAGGGGCGCTGCAGTAGACACACCTGTCTCAAGTACTCAGCTGAGCCAAGAATGCCGATCGTGCAAAAGGGGCTTCAGGTTCAACCGCTGGTACTTGGGACGCTACACTTGCTCTGCTCGCCAGTTCCTGTATCAAGTGGAACTTAAAGTCAGCTATTACGTTCCGTGTAGCCGAGGAATCATCGTAGTCAAGCCTACTTGCAGAAGTGATTCGAGCAGTCAGCTGGTACACCGATTAATGGGAGTTTATTTTCGGTATGTTGACGAACAGAAAGACTCATACCACAGTCATAAAACCAGGAAGAGGCCACAATACGCTAGGTAGCTAAAATTAAAAGATTAACATGTATTTACCAAGAGAAATATTTTGCACTGAAAGCGGAAGGAAAGATAGCACTGATGATGGTCATCAGGAATTATTGGTTGACAAAAGTATCAGTTAAGGGAAGTTACATGATTAACCCCCAAACTGGCGTCAAATAAAAGAAAACGACATGTACCAGGAAGCCGAACACTCCATATGGGTTCTCCCGACAAACAATTTCAGAAGCACATTTCTTTTTACCTGATTAACATTTTATGCTACTTTGAAAGGCTGTTCAGGGTCGAGCGGGACGAAATAGAAATATGAGCAATGAAAGGCGACAGTGGGACATGACAGCCAGTTAGCTTGCCTCTAAGTATTAGCATCAAGACGTCCTGTGTCAACTGCAGAGGCCGGGGCTTCATTTTCCGATCGCGTAAATGACGAAGGTGATTTACAGCTCGCAACCGGTAAAAGCCACGCTTTGTATTAGACTCTCTTACTACTACTCCTGCGACCCCAGACTGGTTTTTTTGCAATCTTGGGGGAGTCTGATTTTGGGGGGAAATTGTGGTGAAAGGGAAACGTTGGGGAAAGTTTTGGGAAAGAAAAGTTTCGTTACCGGGGAAACTGGGGAAGTATTTTATCTACTGTACGTAACCTTACCACTAACACCATCTCTGATGTTTTAGTGCAAACAACATCTGCTTAGTTTTCTGCATTCACTTGATGTCAGATCAACCGATATACCTCTCCTTTTGTGGGAGATGCTAGGTTCACCGTCGCGGTTATCCTCTCCGTGTCGTCACTATGCTCAGTTTCCACCGTTTGGGAAGTCTATCGACTGTCGTGCTCGTATCGAGTTCTGAGGAGACGCCATATCGGATCTCATCGTTTTAGTTTAAGCTTGTATTTGATGGCTTTTCTATTATAAGGTATGTCCTGTAAAAAAAAAAAAAAAAGTGTGTGAATTCGTAAAGGACCAAACTGCTGAGGTCATCGGTTCCTGCACTTAAACACAAACTAACATACTAAGAACAACACACACACACACACACGCACACACGCACAGACGCACACACACACACACACACACACACACACACACACACACACACACACATGCCGAGGGAGGACTCAAACGTCCGACGGGAGTGGTCGCGCAATCCGTGACATGGCCCCTCAAACCGTGCGGCCACTCTGTGCGGCGGACACTGACAACCCGATGCAGTCGTTAGGTATTGACTGTTTCAGAACACTTATAAAAGTGAGACTGAGCGATTCTTCTGAGTCCTATTCAAAGTATGGACGTTGCTACAAAAAACTGCATCACTTTTTCAAGCGAGCTCTGAGGGAATTGTGCAGATCTATTAGGCTCCTATTTCCGGCAGGTCCTAATCCCCAAATACCTACCAGCAGAATTCCCTTGCGCTTATGACATCGCCCTTCATACAAAGAAACCTAGATAATTAACTACCAATGAAGGGAAACAACATCATAATTAACGTAACTCAAAAATACTTCAATACAAAACGAATAATATTGTACAGGATATCCCAGTGGGGATATTCAGGAATGCGACAGGAACGATCATTAAAAGCTCTAGTAAACATGGGCTCTAAAATGCGTACCTTAGAATCTATGAGCACTCCTTTATCTTCGATACTGTGAAACAAATCTCTTCTACTGCAAGCTCTTTGCTTTCCATATTTTAGGAGGAGATCGTATGTACCGAATCAATAAAAAATTGTGTGGTAAAAATGGACTCACGACCATTACTGCGGGTGTTTAAGGCAAATCTTATTTGCATCCTCTTAGTGGCGCTACTAGCGCCACTCTTATGTGACTGGCACGAATTGTAAATAAACATCATCTTTCAGATATAGGAACACATCTACCAACTTTCGTTTACGCCACAGAACTCCTTCTTGGTGTTGCGATTTTTTTCCCGTCAATGTATGTTCAGCCGTAGAAAATACGGTGTATCCAGTTTCTTGCGCAGCTCACGAATTAAGGTGACTCGACACCTTGTCGATGTGTACAGTGCTGTTACGTAAACGGAAACTATAGACGGTTTCGTGGAGTTCTATACAGGGAAAACAGATGAGCCGACCGTTGTGGCCGAGCGGTTCTAAGCAATTGAGTCCGGAACCGCGCTGCTGCTACGGTCGCAGGTTCGAATCCTCCCTCGGGCATGGATGTGTGTGATGTCCGTAGTTTAGTTAGGTTTCAGTAGTTCTAAGTCTAGGGGGCTGATGACCTCAGATGTTGAGTCCCATAGTGCTTAGAGTCATTTGAAAACAAATGGGCGTGCTCAACGACGATGTGTTCGGTCAATCCCAGCGACCAGAGACGAAAATGTGCGCCGTATTGAATGTCTGATTCAGAATGGTCTTCATACATTTTTATCCAGTGACCTTTTGTCCAAGTCCTTCGATTTTGTTCTTGTTCAGTTGTAAGTTGTGTAGAAATTAGAAAGATGTCTCCAGACTGCTTTCCGCATAACGTAATAGGGTAATTAAAATGACGTGAAAATAAGTTGATAGGCGATTTATTCGCCTGCTTGTCATATTTTATGCCCTGGTCTTAACTGACATTTTCCGGGTCTTTGTAGCTTGGTTCTGAAACAATCAACTGTTTCATGCTTTCTGGCCCGAGGATACATTCGCATTAGACATGGAGAAAGGAAGGAAAAAATACGAAAATGTCTAAATGATGAGCGACTTTAGTTGATCAAGCGCTAAACGGAAAGTTTATTTCCTACAGCAAAACTGGCATTGTGAACCTCGAAAGCTATTATTTCTTCAGACTTCGTTAACTGTAGAGAATCCACAGCGTTATTCTTTTAGCCGTTTAAATTCTTTCACTTCAGTTCAGAGAGCTGCTTAATATCCACAGACATCAAAGAGGGCAATCACTCAACGTTAGTCTTCAGAGAAGAATAAATTGAATTATGACGCAGCATCAGCAATTTCAGCCGAGCGCTGAATCAATATTAACTGCAACACCTGTATTCCTCAGAGATCCAGTTTAAGGTGAAAAATATTTTCGTTTTGTGAACCGTCGTCTGAGATATTTGATAATCCTATACCCCATCTTCAGAAGAGGTAAATTTCACTCGAGCTGTTAAGGAAGTAAACAGGCAATGTAAAACATTCTCTGAAACATAATATCATAGTAACTTATAACTAATTTAGCTCCGGAAACATTCGAAATGAACAATCTAAAAATGGATAAATAGGGGAAAATTAGTATTTAAGTTCCTGTACTGGATAAGATTATTAGATTGGCGGCTTATGTAGGTATGATAAACAGGTTTTTGAATTTTATGCGAGTTATGGTACTATTAAGCACTGCAGATGGAATTACTTGAGGAACATTATTTTGAGAGGTCCATGTGCAGTTACACGCTAGAGTTTTGGTGCTGGAGCAAACAAGGAAGTTAACAAATTGAGTCCAAAATGAAAAGCTCATTATACTTTACGTTACTTCCCGTCTTGTTATTCATGAAAAATGCATTTCGGTAATGTACATTTTGGACAGCTTTTACACACACACACACACACACACACACACACACACACACACACACACAGACAGAAATGATGTTTATGTGCATTTCACAATGAATATAATGAAGATCATTAGAGACGGAGCTCGTCTTGTACAAGAATGCGAGGGAATAATCAGATGTTTCATTTTCAAAACTGTTCAGGGTAAACAGGGAAAATCTAATGCTGGCGACCGGACGCTGATCTGAACTTCACTCGGTGCAAGTAACTCGTGGAGTACACAGACCCACTAATGGCTTATCTGCAAAGCTGGATCGTAAATTGTAATGAATACATAGCAGAAAATCCGTCTTCGTCCTAGTTTTCAAGAATGAGTGAATAAATTTTGTTACGGACACCGTAAATATTTTTGCGGTCATTTTCTGATCTCCGATTATCGCGCGGGACAAACGACTTCCCAGGAGACGTGAACGCAGGCATGGATAAATGTCTGGCAAGAAAATGTTGAAGGGTCACGTGGTGGTAAAACACGCACGTTGACGTGTTCTGCAGTCGTAAAACAAATCACATACGTACACGCACAGGCACCATGGCACGCACGAGCTGGGATGCAATCTGGGCACCAGCACTGGGAATAAAAGCGTCCATCGTGAAGGAAACATTGCTGTGCTGCCACCCTTCAAAGAAAAAAAAGTATGAATCTGATCACACACTTTCCGAGCGGATACGACGTGTTTCACATGGTTTTAGATGCTTTGCCATACAACACAAACATATGCTTGACAAGCATGAAAAGCGACACAAAAACTGTAATTTCCAAGTTATTCTCTAACGCATAACATCTGTAGTATATTCCGATTTGTTAATGGCTTAATGAGATGTACAGAATTTCTTCTGTCTCCCCATAGGTTTTCGTTAGACACCATAAATTCTCACAAGATTCAACATACGAAAAAGCGAAAGAAAAAGTTGCTAGCTAGCTAGCTGTGACGTAATTCTTGAATATGAAATAGTAGCGTTCACTGGACATTTTTAATAGTACGTGTTGTATGTGTCGTTCACTATGTATGTGGAACTGTGGTCGACATCTCTACCGGCATCGTACGACAGGTGCTGGAAGAGCCGACGAAACACTTCGTCAAGTACAGTGTATACGACGGTTACAAGAAAAGCGCAACGTGCTTGCTTTTTTGACTACATTGCAACAAAACGGTTTCTGATCGTTCAATTAAGAACAACAAATTTCTGAATTTTGGGAAAGAAGCGACACATTAGCTTTGACAACATACCAAATCTGGCCGTCAGGGAGAAGCTTGTAGTCTGGTATATGTACTACTGTTGGCAGATTTATCGTGTTTGTAGGTGTCAGGAATAAAATAATGTGAACTACTTCTCCCCGATGTTATTCAATCTGTATATTGAGCAAGCAGTAAAGGAAACAAAAGAGAAATTCGGAGTAGGTATTAAAATCCATGGAGAAGAAATAAAAACTTTGAGGTTCGCCGATGACATTGTAATTCTGTCAGAGACAGCAAAGGACTTGGAAGAACAGTTGAAAGGAATGGACAATGTCTTGAAAGGAGGATATAAGATGAACATCAACAAAAGCAAAACGAGGATTATGGAATGTAGTCAAATTAAATCGGGTGATGCTGAGGGAATTAGATTAGGAAATGAGACACTTAAAGTAGTAAAGGAGCTTTGCTATTTGGGGAGCAAAATAACTGATGATGGTCGAAGTAGAGAGGATATAAAATGTGGACTGGCAATGGCAAGGAATGCGTTTCTGAAGAAGAGAAATTTGTTAACTTCGAGTATAATTTAAGTGTCAGGAAGTCGTTTCTGAAAGCATTTGTATGGAGTGTAGCCATCTATAGAAGTGAAACATGGACGATAAATAGTTTGGACAAGAAGAGAATAGAAGCTGCAGAAGAATGCTGAAGATTAGATGGGTAGATCACATAACTAATGAGTAGGTATTGAATAGAATTGGGGAGAAGAGGAGTTTGTGGCACAACTTGACAAGAAGAAGGGACCGGTTGGTAGTACATGTTCTGAAGCGTCAAGGGATCACCAATTTAGTATTGGAGCGCAGCGTGGAGGGGAAAAATCGTAGAGGGAGACCAAGAGATGAATACAGTAAGGAGATTCAGAAGGGTGTAGGTTGCAGTAGATACTGGGAGATGAAGAAGCTTCCACAAGCATAGAGAGTTGCATCAAACCAGTCTCTGGACTGAAGACCACAACAACACTTGTTATAGCTTGGGGAGTTTGAGTCGTGAATGTTATAAAAAAATAATAAAAAAAACACAAGGGAGATGGAATACTTATTGTAAGGAAATCTTTCGCAACTGCTGAAACTGGCTCCTAGAGGAAGATATTACTAGTGCACTATCACACACACAGTCGACGAAGAGATCACTGGAGAGGGAGCACAGGCTCAGCTAAGCCTAGGATGGGGAAGGAAACCAGCTGCGGCTTTGGAAAGAACCACCCAGCATTCGTCTTACTTTGTTTACGGGCACTGAATGGGTGGGTAGGTATTTGAACCTTGCTCCTACAGTAAGTAAGTCCAGTGTGAACGTAACTAAAGAGTTTAAATTATTCTAGGGCTGTAGGGCGTGTGTGATATTTTTTGTACTCTATGCCGTGTTTGCAGTACATTGTCCAGTCACATTAATGTGAGAACCTGTGAAAAGCATAAACAACCAGCTTTTGCAGCGCGGACAGCTACGAGACTAGCAGGAAGAGAGTCAGCGAGGTTCGGGAATGTACCGACAGGGGTGTGCGGCCATGCCGACTCCAGTGCCGTGGTCAGCGAGGCTAGGTTTCTCGGTTAACGATCCATGGCATGAACAGCTCGGCCGGGGCCGTCCTGCAGATTCTCGATAGGATTTAAATCTGGAGAGATTGGTGGCCAGGTGGGGTACGGTAATTTCATCCTGGTGCTCTTCGATCCACGCACGTACACTGCTAGTTGCGTGTCACGTGACATTCTCCTGCAGTTAGATACCATCGTGACGAGGGAAAACAAAATGTATGTAGGGGTGGACATAGTCCCCAGGGATAGATCTATACTTGATCCATTGTGCATTCCAGAAAACATTCACTAGGCCATAACGCTGCCCCCTCTAGCCTCGATCCTTGCGACGGTTGTTGTAGCGTGATACTATCACACATATCACGCCAACGGCCATCTGTTTGATGGAGCATAAAACATGATTCATCTGTAAAGGCTATTTTGTCTTTCAGTGGACGTTTAACTGCGGTATTGACGTGCAAATTCCGGCCTTCGTCGCCGATGAGCAGCAATCAGCATGGATGCGTGAACCAGACGTCTGCTACGAAGACCCATTCGCAGCAACGTTCGCTGAACGTCGTTTGGGAGACAGTATTGGTAACCCCTTGGTTCATCTGGGCGGTCAAATGTTCATCAGTTGCACGTATATTCGCCCATGCACATCTCCACAGCCGTGTTCACCCCTGTCATCTATGCACCACAGTTACCCGGGAGGCTGTTTTCGACAGCGTCATTTTGCCAAGCACAGTATATTTTAACTACAGCGACACAAGAAATATTTACAACTTAAGCCGTTTCGGAAATGCTTCCACCTTTGGGCCGAAAGACAATGATTAGTCACACCGACACTGTTTATATAACATACTCTGCTAGTGTTGCCATCTGCTGTCTGCACGATGACGCCTAACGTAGGTGGCGGTCACATCAATGTGAGTAGCCCGTACACATTCCAATATTTATAGCATGTTGTTTGGCTGCTTGCCACTTTGTTGAAATTGTGCGTTCGTCTGTAAGAAACAGCTGATTAGTAACGAGTGCTTTGGCCACATTCACTTTACAATGCTGGGATAAAAAATGGCTCTGACCACTGTGGGACTTAACATCTGAGGTCATCAGTCCACTAGAACTTAGAACTACTTAAACCTAACTAACCTAAGGACATCACACACATCCATGGCAGCGGCAGGATTCGAACCTGCCACCGTAGCGGTCGCGCGGTTCCAGACTGAAGCGCCTAGAACCGTTCGGCCACTGCTGCCGGCTGAGGGGGCAAAAGTCAGGGCATACGTCCTAATATCGTGCTGAACCTCCTTTTGTCCGGCGTAGTTCAGCAGCTCGACGTGGCATGGCCTCAGCCAGTATTTGGAAGCCCCCCTGCAGAAATACTGAGTCATGCTGCCTCTGTAAGCCGTCCAGCATTGCGAAAGCGTTGCTGGTGCAGGATTTTTTGAACGAGCTGACGGCTCGATTATGTCACATAAATGTTCAATGGAATTCATGTCGGGTGATTTGGGTGGTCAAATCATCCGCTCGGGTGGTCCAGCACGTTCTTCAGATCAATCGCCATCAATTGCGGCCTGGTGGCAAGGCGCATTGTCGTCCACAAAAACTCTCTATTGTTGTTTGGGAAAATGAAGTCCACGAACGGCTGCAAACGGTCTCGAAGTAGCCTATGTTAACGATTTATAGTCAATGATCGGTTCAGTTTGACCAGAGGACCCAGTGCATTTCATGTAAACACAGCCGACACCATTACGGAGCCACCACCAGCTTGCACAGTGGCTTGTCGACAGCTTGGGTCCATGGCTTCGTGGGGTCTGCGCCACATTCGAACCCTACCATCAGCTGTTATCAACAGAAATCGGAACTCATCTGACCAAGTCATGGTTCTCCAGTCGTCTAGGGTCGAACTGACACGTTCACGAGCCAATGAGACGCGCTGCAGGCGAGGTCGCGCTGTTAACAAAGGCACAGGGGTCGGTCGTCTGATGTTGCCACAGCCCATTAACGCCAAATGGTTCAAATGGCTCTGAGCACTATGGGACTTAACTTCTGAAGTCATCAGTCCCCTAGAACCTAGAACTACTTAAACCTAACTACCCTAAGGACATCACACACACCCATGCCCTAGGCAGGATTCGAACCTGCGACCGTAGCGGTCGCGCGCTTCTAGACTGTAGCTAACGCCAAATTTCTCCACATTGTCGAAACGGATACGTTAGTCGTACGTTTCACAATGAATTGCAGCTAGCTCTATGTAGAAAAAAGCCGTTATTTCATGTAGCATTGACAACTCTACGCAAACGTCGCTGCTGTCGGTCGTTAAGTGAAAGCCATCGGCCACTGTGTTATCCGTGGCAAGAGATAGTGCCTGAAATTTGCTATTCTCGGCACGCTCTTGACACTGTGGATCTCGGAACATTGGGTTCCCTAACGATTTCCGAAATGGAATGTCCCATGTGCCTAGCTCCAACCAACATTCTGCGTTCGAAGTGCTTTAATTCCCGTCGTGCGGTCACAATCATGTTGCAAACCTTTTCAAATGAATCAACTGAGTACAAATGACAGCTCCGCCAATGTACTGCCATTTTATACCTCGCGTACGCGATGCTACCTCCATGTGTGTATGCGCATATCGCCATTCCTTTAGTTTCGTGGTCCCGGTGTACAATGGGATCAATTCCGACATGTAAGCCGCAGTGCCTGTATTGCATCCCCGGGCAGGAAGAAGAACACGGAATCGGAAATGTTTGGTTTTTCAAGTGCAGAGCGCAACAAACAGCAGCAGAAATTGGTCGCTGGGTGAGCTTTTCCCACGGTGCAGCGCATTTCATTTTGGCCGGACTTAATAAGCGGAGGCGCATTGGCGCGATAGCGTATCTGGAGTAGGCAGCCGGAAGAGCCCTGGGCGGCTCGGCGCTATCGGGGCCCGCAGCTGGCTCGCAGCCAGGGCGCACGCACAGTGCAGCAGGGCGGGGTCAGAGGCCGCCGCCGCCGGCGCGCCGGGCGCAGCCCGCATGCTAGGTGCCACGCGCCGCTGCACTGCCCCCAGTCCTACTGCCGGCAGGTGCTCTGCTGCCGGGGGCACCGCGCACTGTCCCGGGACTCAACATACAAGGGCTGTCTAGAAAATAAAAAAAGCTAAATATAGGAAAAAATAATGTTTTGTTCATTCGAAAGAGACACTACTTTTAAACATAATCTCCACAAAAATTTAGGCATTTACCATAGCGGTAAATAAACTTTGAAATTCCACTGTCGTAAAATACTACCGTCTGAAAATTCAACCAGTAGGTCACACTCTCCCACAGTTCCTCGTCGTCGTCATAGCGCTGCGTTGCAAGTCGGGTCTTCGTCGTTGGAGACGCATGGTCGTCACTAGGTGGAAGATCCAGACTTCTTAGTAACAGAACCTAGTACCCTGCCCTCGACGGCGAGATAAGGGTATCAAAAGGATTGACCCACGGAAGTGAGATAGACCAGCTATTTTTTTCTATGTATTCTACTGGCCATTAAAATTGCTACACCAAGAAGAAATGCAGATGATAAACGGGTATTCATTGGACAAACATATTATACTAGAACTGGCATGTGATTACATTTTCACGCAGTTTGGGTGCATAGATCCTGAGAAACCAGTACCCAGAACAACCACCTCTGGCCGCAAGAACGGCCTTGATACGCCTGGGCATTGAGTCAAACAGAGCTTGGATGGCATGTACAGGTACATCTGCCCATAGAGCTTCAACACGATACCACAGTTCATCAAGAGTAGTGACTGGCGCATTGTGACGAGCCAGTTGCTCAACCACCATTGACCAGAGACCAATTGGTGAGAGGTCTGGGGAATGTGCTGGCCAGGGCAGCAGTCGAACACTTCTGTATCCAGAAACGCCCGTACATGACCTGCAACATGCGGTCGTGCATTATCCTGCTGAAATGGCTCTGAGCACTACGCGACTTAGCTTCTGAGGTCATCAGTCGCCTAGAACTTAGAACTAATTAAACCTAACTAACCTAAGCACATCACACACATCCATGCCCGAGGCAGGATTCGAACCTGCGACCGTAGCGGTCGCTCGGCTTCAGACTGTAGTGCCTAGAACCGCACGGCCACTTCGGCCGTCTCTGCTGAAATGTAGGGTTTCGCAGGGATCGAATGAAGGGTAGAGCCACGGGTCGTAACAAATCTGAGATGTAACGTCCACAGTTCAAAGTGCCGTCAATGCGAACAAGAGGTGCCCGAGACGTGAAACCAATGGTACCCCATACAATCACGCCAGGTGATACGCCAGTATTGCGATGACGCTTACAATGTGCGTGTCGCCAAACACGAATGCGACCATCACGATGCTTTAAACAAAACCTGGATTCATCCGCAAAAATTACGTTTTGCCATTCGTGCACCCAGGTTCGTCGTTGAGTACACCATCGCAGGCGCTCCTGTCTGTGATGCAGCGTCAAGGGTAACCGCAGCCAAGATCTCCGAGCTGATAGTCCATGCTGCTGCAAACGTCGTCGAACTGTTCGTGCAGATGGTTGTTGTCTTACAAAAGGCCCCATCTGTTGACTCAGGGATCGAGACGTGGCTGCACGATCCGTTACAGCCATGCAGATAAGATGCCTGTCATTTGGACTGCTAGTGATACGAGGCCCTTGGGATCCAGCACGGCGTTCCGTATTACCCTCCTGAACCCACTGATTCCATATTCTGCTAACAGTCATTGGATCTCGACCAACGCGAGCAGCATTGTCGCGATGCGATAAACCGCAAGTGGGATAGGCTACAGTCTGACCTTTATGAACGTCGGAAACGTGATGGTACGCATTTCTCCTCCTTACACGAGGCATCACAACAACGTTTCACCAGGCAACGCCGGTCAACTGGTGTTTGTGTATGAGAAATCGGTTGGAAACGTTCCTCATGTCAGCATGTTGTAGGTGTCTCCACCGGCGCCAGCCTTGTGTGAATTCTCTGAAAAGCTAATCATTTGCATATCACAGCATCTTCTTCCTGTCGGTTAAATTTTGCGTCTGTAGCACGACATCTTCGTGGTGTAGCAATTTTAATGTCCAGTAGAGTATATGATGTGGGGAACAGTGTGAGCTGCGGCTGTTTGCTGGTGACGCTGTGGTGTACGGAAGGTGTCATTGTCGACTACCTGTAGGAGGATACAAGACATCTCTAGTTGACCTGATGAATGACAGCTAGCTCTACGTGCAGAAAAATGTAAATTACTACACATGAGTAGCAAAAACAATGCCTTAATGTTAGGATACTGTTGCGTGACACAGGCATGTCGATTAAGTATCTAACCGTAAAGTTGCAAAGCGATATGAAGTGGAAGGAGCATGTGAGGATTGCAATAGGGAAGACGAATGTTCGACTTCGGTTTATTGGGAAAATTTTAAGAAAGTGGGATTAATCTCTAAAAAGGGCCGTATATCGATCCGTTCTTGAGTACTGCTTGAGGGTTTGGAACCCGCAACAGATTAAAGGAAGGCATCGAAGCAATTCAGAGGCGAGCTGCTGGATCTGTTATCGGTAGATTCGATCATCACGCGATTGTTGCAGAGAAGCTTTGTGATTTCAAGTGGGAATCCCTGGATGAAAGACGACGTACTTTTCGAGGAACGGTATTGCGAAAATTTGGAGAACCGACATTTGAAGCTGACTGCAGCACAGTTCTATTGCTGCCAACGCACATTTCCCATAAGGGCCACAAAGATATAACAAGAGACATTAGGGCTCGTATGGAGGTATATAGATAGTCGTTTTTCCCTTCCTCTGTTTCTGAATGGAACAGAAAAGGAATAACCACTAGTGGTACAGAGTACTCTCCGCCATGTACCGTACGCTGACTTGCGGATTACGTATATTGATGAAGACACGAGGGCTATACACAAAGTAGCTTACATTTTGGTATTAAAAAAGTACAGGAAAAAGTATTTTATTCATTTGAAAGAGATAGTTAAACGCTAGTTTTTCAACATAGTGTCCACACGAATTTAGGCACTTATCATAGCGGCAACAAGCTTTGAAATTCCTACCAGTTAGCCACGCACTCCTGCATTTCCGCGTCGTTGTCACAGCACTACGTTGCGAGCCGAGCGAGGTCTTCAGCGTTGGATATAGATACTAGTCACAGGGTGCAAGATTCAGACTATGCGACGGACGAGGAAATACGTCCCACACGAAAGTGTCGAGCTCTTCTCGAGTGCGATTTGGCGTGTGTGTTCGAGCGTTGTGGTACAAGAATAAAATTTTTGACCTTAGCATTCCTCTACGCTTATTCTGAATGTTCTTCTTCAGTTTTCCATAAGTTTCACAGTACCTCGCAGAGTTTATTGTTGTGTCATGCTGCAGATTGCTGGACGAGAAGCTTACCTTTCCTATCCCAAAAAAACACTCGCCATGGTTTCACTTGCAGACAATGTCGCAAGCATTTTTGTAGTTTTTTGGGGAATTATGCGCTCGCACTCCATAGACTGAAATTTGGTCTAGCAGTTAACATGTTTGACCCAAGTTGCGTCTCCAGTTACGATTCGGTCGAGTAGTGAGTCACCATCTTTTCCGTAGGAATCTAAAAATGTCAGTGATGCAGCCGTAGACCTGTTCTTATTGCTTTCTGTCAAGATTTTTCGTACCAGTCTTGCAAAAATTTGATAGCACAGCTTCTGTGCAACGATTTGCTGCAACAATCTTCGTGAAATTTGTGGAGAACTAAAGGAGAGCTCCGTCATTGTAAATAGGCGACCAGTTCATCAGTCACAATGCTCGGTCCTCCACCTCGCTCTTTCATTGTGGACATTTGTGCTGCCGCTTTTAAACCTGAAGCACTGCACGTTACATCATTACGTTGTTTCCGTACACTTCACACAACTGCCAATAAATTTCAATCGGCTTAATTTTTTTGCCAGTAGAAACCTAGTTATTACACAACTCTCGGTATTTTCAGTTGCGGCCTACATTTAAAACTTTTATTGTGAAATAACAGGAAACGGCAGCAACTCCCCACACTGGTACGGGCTGGAAACCGACTGAACTAACAAACTCTTAGGCAGTAATATGGACTCGCTAGACCCGCGCATGGCTGGTTCAGGCGAAGATCTAATCGACTTTCTGGATGACCCCATATGTAATTATTAAAAACAAGTGACTGCTGTTTCTAGAACAAATATAAAACTAAGCACACTGCCCAAAAATTTTGTGACTCTCAGAAGACGTGACGTTAATACCGAGGTACGCCGCCTGTAGCCTTGGTAATTACCCCAAGTCGACGAGGAAGAGACTTCTCTAGTTTCGTCAGGTGTGCAACGTCTATCTAAAGCTACATGTCGATGTTTAAAACCCGTAGAGCTATCAGATTTCTGAGATGTTGAGTGATGTCTTTCATCCGCTGTTCCTAAGAGTCCCAAATATTTTACATGGGATTAATATCAGGTGATTTAATGGTCCGTTCGGGTGGGATAGAACGCCTGTTCGTCCGCCAAACGACGAAGGTAGGAGTGCAGTCCTGCGAACAGGGCTGTTGTCGGACTGCAACATTGTGTGCCCACAGCACACTCACCATAAAGATGTGGAAGAAGGGGCAACACGGGGTCATCGAGGACATGGAAATAAACGCCCGAGTTCTAAACCTGCATGAGTAGGACCAACTCACGGTACGAAGGACAGAACCATCTCCGGTCTGAACAACACCCTGACACCGTGCATGTTAAACGAATTTTTGGGTCATCGGTGCATTGACGCCTTGCATCGTTTGGGGAAAAAAGGCAAATTCGCGACTCGTCGGAGCACATTACTCGCATCTAGTCAGCTACTGTACAGTTGCTGTATTTGAACGAACCGGGCAACTTCATTGACGGTGCGGTTCGCTGCGGTAAGGACGCCCTAACATGACAAATCCTCTTTGCCATTCTGACATGTCTCCACGTTGACCCATCTTTCTACCGTCATGCCATGCAACTGACTGGCACAAACACACTACGTCACTGGCATTGTAGTACCCACGGGAAATGGCCTAGTCTTGTTAATTCGAAACATGGCAAAAGGAAAGTTACGAAACAAGAGATATGGTCGCCTGTGCGCGACAACAGCCTACCCTGGAGAGCGGTTACATATAATGTCAGAAGCTGCTAAATGCATCGGGGAAAAGTAGTGGCCAGAGGCGCCAGGTTAGCGACGACCGCGTATAGCGATAACACTATAAGCTGTAAAAACAAGAGTGCTACAGTGGCAGGAAGGAGCGAGGGCAAGAGAGGGATAAAGGGAGAGAGTCTTTGGAAGGGCCCCCTGTACGTCGTGGAGAATCCCTAAGATATGATTTAAGGACAGACGCCTCCCACCCTCCATTCAACCTCCGAAGAATAGTGCGCAGTTAGAGCCAATGAGATGGTGAGGGCCCTTCAATAACGCGCTACATCTGAGACTGGTAGGGGTGAAGGGGAAAACGGAATACAAATTGGAAGCGGGACGCTCCAAGAGGTTTATTGCAGTCAGATAAGGAAGATGGTAGTTTTATCATGAGCGGCAGCTGGAGAGAGTAGCCAGGCAGAGTTACCTGCTGCAGTTGCAGCGCAGCTGGTGGAACATAGTCCCTTATCTAAGGGACGTCTTCATGTCGTGTCGTGGGTGCGGAATTAAGTCAGAAGTTGGGAACCGCACATACCGAGCAAGGTGAAGCAGTGGTTAGCACACTGGACTCGCATTCTGGAGGACGACGGTTCAAACCCGCGTCCGGCCATCCTGATTTAGGATTTCCGTGACGATATGGAAGCATCCCCAATCCAGGCTCCAGCGGCGGGTCTACTTAAGTTCAGACATCAATGCACAGTGTCCCTTTCTGTGTGTTTGCCATTTCATGACATTTACAGACTTTCATAATAGTCATTGTTCTCCAAACTGACTGAATTGTAAACTTTGTAGCTGTATATATTTCAACATTCAAATCTAGTGTTAGCAACTGACTCTGCAGCTACAGCAAGCAAAGTTATGTATTAATTTTACTATTTGATATTAGATGTAGAATAAATTAATATCAGAATTCTCTCTCCACGAACCGCATCTGTTCCTATCTCCTGCATCCACTAAAGAACCACAAAGCGTGAAAAGGAAGTTACAACAGTCCTCAACCCATCTAACGATCGTACTGAAAGCAGTTGTTCAGCACCAGACGTAGCTCAAAGTATGGAATCACCAAAATGCAAATTAAACTGAGGCAACAAAAATGGGGTCGTTTCGGAATAAATCTCCTGACTGTTAATTTAAGTACACCCGATGATTACCTGCATTCCAACAGGAAAAGTCAGCCGCTATTGTCGTTTACCGAATAAAGTTTTTAATAGAAATTCACTGGAAAATTGCCACGGCTTTACACGGTGGGTGCTTGGCCAATCTCAAGACCCTAAAAAGGCGGTATCTACGTTGATTCAGGCAACACCAGACTACGGGCCATGTTTGAACAGAACTCAATGGAAAATTCCCAAGACTCTACACAGAAAAGAAGTGAAACTACTCTTATGACTGCTGGTACAAATGTACTTTCAGTTACCCACACATGCATATATTACAAAGCTTATTCATGATGGGGATTCCTGAAAAGGAAAAAAGTTATTCATATGAAACACAAAAGAAACACCATAAGTCTTGCGTTGGATGCTTTCCATAGCTGGCCAAATTCATAAATATAAAAAAAGAAACACAAAATAAAACAAATAATTTGGTCCCTGTGAAATTTCCAAACATAGAATAGAAATATAATAAAAAATGGGACCAGTGCGAGTAGGACTCGGGCTATAAGGATTCTTGACATATTTAATTATGTATACAGATAATAATAATAATAATAATAATAATTTCGTGTGGTTCAGTGGTCTGGTGGAAATTTTCAACTGGACGCCACAGCGGCGACTTTCGTATTTCTGACTTACCCCAGTTATCCAGCCGGGAAAGGCGACTACAGTCTAAAGTGGAATCCGAATCACGTGTTGTTTCCGGTGACTCATCGTATCCTGCCGCAAGACCACCAGTTCCGAGTTTATACAGCTAATTATATGTGACATAAATGACCTTATATTGTGATCGCATTGACTTGGAAGCTTAATTTTTTACACCGACAAGGGATCGTAGATCTTGGTATGTGACATAAATTTCGGCTTTATATCTCTACCTTTTCCCGAGAAAAAGGAGAATTAACCCGTCGGACAAACAGACAGCACAGTGATCGTGTGAGAGTTCCGTTTTTACCGCCTGAGGTATGGAGCCCTAAAAATAGCGTTAATAATAGCAGAAAACTAGGCTGCTAGACTAATTCCAGAATAAGCAAGGTATTATAATTGATAATTACATGAAAGGAGGCTGAAACAAAATGATCAGATTATGACTAATAACCGGGGCGTCCGCGATCTCTCAGCGTCAAAATTCCCTTCGATAAAACACTATGCACCATTACCGCCGCAGTTGTAATCATACCACCTTTGTCATACACTACAGAAAACTCGTAAGCTTTCGTTTGCAAACTTGATTCACATCTCGTACTCTACTGTTCGCACGATGCATTCTTCGCGTTTATTCATTGCCACATGTGATATACTAAGCCACGAAATAAATGCACCAGTGGTACACCGAAACGCTCTTAATTTTTGAATGATTCAAGAAAACATGTGTTCAGTCAGCATATGTTGAATAATGGACGATAATAGCAGTGACTGAAGCTTGTATCGCGTCTCGGAAGGGAGACTTTTGTGGCCTCTAATGAAGACAGCTGCACGCAGGCCGTAACATGGTTGCAACGGTTTGATCAATGCACATGCGAAATAGCTCCCAGCGGAGCTGCATGATTTTATGTCGCGGTTGGGCATTTTTTATGCATGTACGGCAGGGGGTGCCGGGTGCCCCACTGTTTTATGCATGCGTGCATGTAGAAGTATCTGCCATCTGTTTTTAAGGGCGAGCCAGCTCGTTCGCCTCGGCTGCCGGACCAACGGTTGCGTGCAATACTTTTCACCATTTGAAACTCTGATCAAACTGGCTCGTCATGTACAAAAAGAGTGGGCTGAGGCGTAATGTACGGTCGCCACTTTAATCTTTTGCGATTATTCAACACTCCTTGTTTACAGGGTGTCCTGTATATGTTTACTCAAAAGTATATCAACGGCAGAGGAACGTAAGCCGATGTTTTGAGATAATAATCAATCATCGGTAATGAATATTTCTGGTGGCACGAAGTTTTGAATAAGCAATGCGTGTGGAGCACATGTTTGCGAATTGCATGGTTTTCATAACGAAAAATTGTCTGCCGCATCGCTGTTAATGGGGTTATATTGAAAGACTGTTTATGATGTGTCCTTGATCGAGTTTACCACTGTTCTGCAGTTCATGACTGGCTGCTGAAAGCAGAACATTGCTCGTCACAGTAACTTGCAGACAGGCAGAGTGTAGTGCACTGAAACCCGAAAGAAAGAGCAAAGCAAAGTTTCGAATAATTTAAGAAAAAAAATACAGCCGTGAATAAATACTCCATTCACGTCACAGAGGGTTGACGAGGGTTCTAAACAAATAACTGTGCGCGCGGCAGACTTTGAGCAGATGGTGTTGGGTCGTGCAGGAGAAGTTTCATCAATAAGCTGTCGGCTATTTGCTGTATTTGATCCACCAAATATTCGTGGCGTCCAACAAAGGGAGAGGACCCCCTATCAGAAAAAGTAGTTGCAGTTATTGATGGAGCTTGGCGTGTACGCAGCAACCATACAGCCTCGTCACAGGGCCAAAAGGGTTTAGGCAATCCTACGAAGAAACGATGGCAACGCAGATTAACAACAGTAAACAATAGTTTATTACAAGGAATTATACATTACTTATGTTAAGTGTGAAGAGAATACGTGGCAATGTAGTACAAAGTTCACTTGCACTGATCAATCTTTGAACACGGATCTGTTCCTGAATCCAGAGAGCAGTGACTAATATAACTAGCAGATTGTCCAGTTAGTGTCACCCATAGAGAAATGCTGACGCCCTTTGAGGTACAGTGGTGACACTCTCGAACTTTCTGCGTTCTTTCTTTAAAAACAATAAGGTGCAGTGTTTACATTTGTGCATTTACTGCAAGGGACGGCTGGGTATGGGTTTAGGGGATATCTCTTTATTTCGTTAGCGTCTGGTTATTTGGTAATTTACTTCAGCTGTGTGTCTGCTATCTGCTTAGTACGGTCACCGGCCGCTTATACCGGTGCGATTTACTTACTGTATTTACGCCCGATTTTTGCTCACATCAGGAAGTGTCATCTGCTTGCAGATTTTTCACATATTCCCGCGTTTAGCACTGCCGGTTTTTATCTAATCTCATTTCGGATTGCAGCGCTACTCATCTCTCGAGGTGAAATACACTCCTGGAAATGGAAAAAAGAACACATTGACACCGGTGTGTCAGACCCACCATACTTGCTCCGGACACTGCGAGAGGGCTGTACAAGCAATGATCACACGCACGGCACAGCGGACACACCAGGAACCGCGGTGTTGGCCGTCGAATGGCGCTAGCTGCGCAGCATTTGTGCACCGCCGCCGTCAGTGTCAGCCAGTTTGCCGTGGCATACGGAGCTCCATCGCAGTCTTTAACACTGGTAGCATGCCGCGACAGCGTGGACGTGAACCGTATGTGCAGTTGACGGACTTTGAGCGAGGGCGTATAGTGGGCATGCGGGAGGCCGGGTGGACGTACCGCCGAATTGCTCAACACGTGGGGCGTGAGGTCTCCACAGTACATCGATGTTGTCGCCAGTGGTCGGCGGAAGGTGCACGTGCCCGTCGACCTGGGACCGGACCGCAGCGACGCACGGATGCACGCCAAGACCGTAGTATCCTACGCAGTGCCGTAGGGGACCGCACCGCCACTTCACAGCAAATTAGGGACACTGTTGCTCCTGGGGTATCGGCGAGGACCATTCGCAACCGTCTCCATGAAGCTGGGCTACGGTCCCGCACACTGTTAGGCCGTCTTCCGCTCACGCCCCAACATCGTGCAGCCCGCCTCCAGTGGTGTCGCGACAGGCGTGAATGGAGGGACGAATGGAGACGTGTCGTCTTCAGCGATGAGAGTCGCTTCTGCCTTGGTGCCAATGATGGTCGTATGCGTGTTTGGCGCCGTGCAGATGAGCGCCACAATCAGGACTGCATACGACCGAGGCACACAGGGCCAACACCCGGCATCATGGTGTGGGGAGCGATCTCCTACACTGGCCGTACACCACTGGTGATCGTCGAGGGGACACTGAATAGTGCACGGTACATCCAAACCGTCATCGAACCCATCGTTCCACCATTCCTAGACCGGCAAGGGAACTTGCTGTTCCAACAGGACAATGCACGGCCGCATGTATCCCGTGCCACCCAACGTGCTCTAGAAGGTGTAAGTCAACTACCCTGGCCAGCAAGATCTCCGGATCTGTCCCCCATTGAGCATGTTTGGGACTGGATGTAACGTCGTCTCACGCGGTCTGCACGTCCAGCACGAACGCTGGTCCAACTGAGGCGCCAGGTGGAAATGGCATGGCAAGCCGTTCCACAGGACTACATCCAGCATCTCTACGATCGTCTCCATGGGAGAACAGCAGCCTGCATTGCTGCGAAAGGTGGATATACACTGTACTAGTGCCGACATTGTGCATGCTCTGTTGCCTGTGTCTATGGGCCTGTGGTTCTGTCAGTGTGATCATGTGATGTATCTGACCCCAGGAATGTGTCAATAAAGTTTCCCCTTCCTGGGACAATGAATTCACGGTGTTCTTATTTCAATTTCCAGGAGTGTATGACACATTAAATAGATCGTACCTTCATATCTTTTGTAAATAAGTGATTTTAGATCTGGAAAGCAAGCCAAATTGTAAATATGTTTCATTACAAACTACTGATCATGTTTTATGTCAATAAAACGAAACGTGTTCGGTGACAAAAATGGCACTTTTTTGTTGTTGAACAGACGGATATAAAGTACTTCTAATAATTTTAAATGGATTCTACGTCCAAACAAAGGAAGAACACGCGCTTTTATCTGTGCGAGTGGTTTTGTGGGTGGAAAATGAGAGGGCAAAGGGAAAGAGATGAGCAACAGAATGTTGTGGTGGCTGAAAAGATGGGATGGAAGATACGTCTTCGCAGATCACCGGGGCTCTGTTCGAAGCGGGACTCATCAGTTCTACTCCAGTAAATGAGACTGCAGGCCGAAGACATGTCTGGCAGGTCTACGCCCCGGACCCGCGATGGTGGTATACCAACCTAGCTGTGGCTCGCCATACGACCTGGCAATAAGGAGCGATGATCTGGGCCGCCATCTTTCTTTTATAGCAGGAAGTCTTTGAATGTTGTCCGCGGCACCCTTACAGCACAGTGGTACGTCGACGATATTCTACGCGCCGTTTTGTTGCCCTTCACGGCAAGCCATCCTGGGCGTACATTTCAGCAACATAATGCCCACCACAGACGGCGAGTGTTTCTACTGTTTTGCTTCGTGCTTGCCAAACCATCCGTTGCATACCTCTCCAACCATCTCGGGATTGCTAGGATCTAAGGCGCCAATCAGACAGAATTTGGCACGGTATCGCTCAGGAGGACATCTATCGACTCTGTCAATCATGCCAGGTCGAATATATACTTGTATAAGGGCCAGAGGTGGCCCAGCGGGTTAGTGTGAAGGTCTTCGTCTCAATATATCATCCACTCTTTTGGAAATTGTAATCATTCGTCTGCCAGTTCATGTACATTTATCGATATCTGCTGTATTCGGACAATTCCTTCATGGTGCATCCATAGCGATTTTTTTCCATTGGAAATCGCTATGGTACCAAACAATTTAAACATTCCGAAATGAATGTGACGATAAGCATCAGTAATAATTGCTTGCACGCACGATAAGTATTAAAAAACATAGTTACCGTAATTAAAAAGGAACGTTTCAAATTTTAAGTGCCAAAATTACAGAATAAACCGTAGCAACAAATTTAATCACAGTACGATTCGTTGAAATTATCTCAATTTGTATAACAGTATGCAGTCGGCGTCGGACACGTACCCCGTTGAACCGTTGTGAGCTTAACGATTTAACGTTTGGACGAGGAAAAGATTTCAGGAGTGAGGCGACAGCCCAACAAAGTGGCACAGCCTTTGGTTCAGGGATCTAGGGAAATAGCGAATAACGTGAATCAACGCGGCTGGACTGTGGTTCAGCAGTGGCAGCTGACGAACATGCGTCCAGTTATTAACTGCTGCGCTATTCACCCGAGTTCTTCTTTCTCACTCTTCTGGCAGTTCGTTGACTTATTCATATATTGTACATCTCTTACATTATTAATAAATATGCCGACTTATTTACTCGTCTCCGACCATCTGATTTAGGTTTTTTGTGATTCCCCTAAATCGTTTCGGGCAAATGCCGGGCTGCTTCCTTTGAAAGAACACGGCCGGTTTCCTTCCCAATCCTGCCCTAATCCGAACTTCTGCTCTGCCTCTAATGACCTCGTTGTCGACGGGACGTTAAACACTAATCTCCTCCTCCTCCTCCTCCTCCTATGCCGACGTATTAATTCTAAGCCTGATCGCTGCTACTTTTTTTTTCACAGGTAACATCGAAATCCTGATTCACTATCTTGATCCTTTCCTGAGCATAGGGTGGTAGGTGTGTATATATACCATAAAAATGACTGTGACCCTTGTTTGTGTAACTTACTGTTGTGGTGCGTTTATCTTTTTGCGGGTGAGGTTGTCAACACCATCTGACGGTCATATTGCCATCAACCTCGCCACGTTTTGAGTAGTTGTATGTCGAATGCTGGTAATGCAAGGTTGAAAGAAAGGAAGATGAAGGATTAAAGTTCCGAAGTTATTAGAGACGAAGCTTTCCGGCATATGCCTTAGCACCCAAATTTCGATAGGGATATTGTACAACGTCGAGAGTGGTTGTGTGGTTTCTACGGCACCAGTAGCTACTCACTGCATCGGCACATTGCCTGGCAGTCTCGGAACGCAGACCGACCAACAGCAGTCAGCTCCACACACTCTACGGGTGTCCGCAATACATGGGCAGTGACACCCAAATTATAAATTTGTACTAGTTCTAAAAACAAGTTTTTCGATTTAACAGGCCACTCTACAATAACGAGACACACGAATGAGTCCTTAACAAAGCCACTTAACACTAACAGTAAGAACGGTAGTGTTGCACCATTTAGCTTTGTAAATTACGCAGACACCGATACAACAAAAAACCTGGCGCCTAGAATCTGACGCACTAGGTCATATCTGTGGTTTGATCGCAAGTGTATTATGAGGTAGATTTGAAGAAATCTGCTGGCCAATTGCAAGACTCTATGTATTTCCGAGGCAGAATTCTCTTGTGTCCGTGAAGGGCGTGTACCTTCCGTTCTGTATTCTGATCTGTCAGCTGTCGTTTTTGGTTATAAATTTGTTTTCAAGGAAGTATTGTAAATGCTCTTATTTACGAAAAGAGGCAAAAATATATAATAACAGAAACGTAATAACATTTTAATTGGTTAAGTCAAGTAGTAAATGAATGTTTGGTGATTTAATTTACTAATTCACGTCTGATTCGATCCTTAATGTGAGTAGAACATGTAAATGAGAAGAAATCGTCATCAACTGTAGCTCCCAGGTGGTGTATCAACTGACACCCTTCAGAAAACTATAATATACAAATAAAATGTTTTGAATCTCTCTTGGTGCCCACTAAAATGCGTCTTTATTGTACTCGTTTAGTTTTAAGTGTTTAAAATATTATGAGTGGTAACATTTTCGTTCGATTACTGCATACATCGGTAAGTGTCGTCCGTGTGATAATTTGTCAGCTATTCCTGCGCTTGGCACTGGTCTTTAAGGCGTATCTGCAATCTGACATGCAACGCTATATTTATCATGAGGTAAAGCGGGCCAAAAAGTGCACCACCGTTATCAGGAGGTAAAACGAGTCAAAAAATGCATCACTGTTGCCCACAATGTTTATTTACATTTTTCTGACGAAATATGTACCTCTGTATGTCGTGCATTTACAAGTGCGAAGTATAGTATACTGAGGGTCAAAATCTAAACAAGTGGAAAAGACCAGAGCGAAACGCAGGAATAGCTGAGAAATGTGCATATAGGCGACAGTTACGATGTATCCAGAAATCAGACCAAATAGCAAACACCGACGATGTTTCAAATAAATGAATCGAAACGCGTATGGTACATGTACATCGCAAGTCACTATACAGTGCATCACGGAGGGTACTTTGTATCAATATTAGCGATTTTCTGTTCTATTCCATTCACGTAATGAGCAAGGAGATATGATTACTGTACGCCTCGGTATGTGCACTAATCTCTATTATCTCTTCGCATGAGCCGGCTGCAGTGGCCGAGCGGTTCTAGGCGCTTCAGTCTGGAACCACGCGACCGCTACGGTCGCAGGTTCGAATCCTGCCTCGGGCGTGGATGTGTGTGATCTCCTTAGGTCAGTTAGGTTTAAGTAGTTCTAGTTTCTAGGGGACTGATGAGCTCAGATGTTAAGTCCCATAGTGCTCAGAGCCATTTTTCTTCGGATGATTCCTACGCGAATTATATATTTACGCATTTTTAGTAGTTACTTAGACGTAATTGATATATCGTAAGTACACTGCCGGAAAAAAACATTAGTACACCCTTTTCGAGGTTTCTAGTTCACTCAAGATTTATTGTTGCAACAGTGCATATGGTGTGCATAAATGATTACATTTACAGATCAATAGCAAAGGAGGTTCTGAGGTACCAGGTACCGACCCATGCTGAAACTACCATATTAGTAGGTGGTGTAACCTCCACAGGCATCAATACAGACGCTGACTCTGGTATCCTGTCGATCGTATAGATGATGAATACTGTTCTGGGATACGTTATGCCACGCCTGCTCTATCTGTTCATGTAGTTCTGTAAGGCTTGTTGGTTAACGAGTCGCACGAGTCAATTCTCATCCCACCATATCCCACACATGCTTGACTGGAGACAAGTCGGGAGATCGTGCCGGCCAGGGAAGTTGCTTCACGTCTTACACAACATGTTGAGTTTCACGGGCAGTATGTGGACGAGAATTATCCTGTTGGAACAACAGACCATCATCCTGTTGCAAGAATGGCAAAAGAACGTGCCTACTAACATTCTGCGCTTACCGAGCTCTGGTTAGAGTCCCTTCCAGAAACACCAAAGGTGTACGAGAGTTGTAGCTTATCGCATCCCAGACCATAAGGCCTGGGTGCGGACAGCGTGTCTTGGACGAATGCACTCTACGAGACAGTGTCCACCAGGTCTATGTTTTACGCCCACGACCATCACTTGCTCGCAGGCAGAATCTGCTCTTATCGCTGAAGACCACGGCGCGAAGTTATATTTTCCAAGTGATCCTTTGACGACAGCAGTCGAGCCATGCACGTCGATGCTGTGCCGTGAGTGGAAGACGGGCTAGGGATGTGTGTGCCCGTAGTCGTACTGCTAGTAACAGGTTCGCAACAATGCGTGTTGACATGTCTGTTGCTTGGACGTTCAGAACCTTGCCTACGGGTGTGACAGTGACCACCAGCACCGTTGCGAAAGTGACGCAGCATGTCTAACTTGCGTGGCAGTTCTCCGAAAGGACCATCCCGCCACTCGGAAGACCACAATTTGACCCCTTGCAAACTCGCTGCCGTGCTTGCCGTCTCCGTGCCATGGTTGCGTGCTTGCTTCCGACGTTTGCACCACACTGAGTCTTCCGGCTGTGAGCTTTCCCTGTCAAAGACACAAATGGCGCTCTGGTAGCTTATGCCACTAGGCTGTCTGTTGGCGGACGACGCTAAAACCATTACCAGTACCTCTACTATCTCCCAGGTGGCATATGCAGTCATCCCATCAAAATCGACGCCGTCTTTCGAGGTGTACTATTTTTTTCACGCAGTATAATTGTAAAGCAGCAAAGGAAACTGTTGTGGCTTGGCAGGAGAGCATCACCGTTTTACTAAAGGAGGCCGAAATGCACGCGTTTTAGCTCACGCAGGCTGGCGTGAGGTCTGGAACATGACACGGAAATTAGAATTTAGAAAAACGGATGTAGCTGGTGGAATACTTAACTTTAATCCATTAATGATGAATGTCGGTTTTGACGGTATATGATTCACAATACCAATAGTAACTGATCATGGCGCCTTGCTAGGTCGTAGCAAATGACGTAGCTGAAGGCTATACTAAACTATCGTCTCGGCAAATGAGAACGTAAGTAGGCAGTGAACCATCGCTAGCAAAGTCGGCTGAACAACTGGGGCGAGTGCTAGGAAGTCTCTCTAGACCTGCCGTGTGGCGGCGCTCGTTCTGCAATCACTGATAGTGGCGACACGCGGGTCCGACGTATACTACTGGACCGCGGCCGATTTAAAGGCTACCACCTAGCAAGTGTGGTGTCTGGCGGTGACACCAGAGAAACGATAGTCACACAAACGAAGAACTTAATAATAGGTAGCTGTTGTTTTCCCGTCTCGCTGCGTTTCTGCTTAGGTAATCTCTAGACGGCCGGCCGGGGTGGCCGAGCGGTTCTAGGCGCTACAGTCTGGAACCGCGCGACCGCTACGCTCGCAGGTTCGAATCCTGCCTCGGGCATGGATGTGTGTGATGTCCTTAGGTTAGTTAGGTTTAAGTAGTTCTAAGTTCTAGGGGACTGATGACCTCAGGAGTTAAGTCCCATAGTGCTCAGAGTCATTTGAACCATTTTCTGAATCTCTAGACGTAAAATACCGCATATTTTGATGTTCACATATGTTTTCCTCGTCTGAGTAACCCCACATACATATTTTACCGTATAAGTAACTCAGCTCTCTAATCGAGCAGATCAGTTTCGTTGTACTAGCATGGGCGGTGTGAAGGCTGCAGGAGCGCAGTGCAGTGCAGTGCGACACCGGCGCAGCGGCCGGCTGCTCTTGTAATCCCGCAGCCGAAGTGCCACGGGAGCGGCGAGGCGGCGCGCCCGGTGTATCTGACTCTTTGTCTGCCCGCATCAGAGTGGCGAGGCGCCTCGCAAGGAGGGGGTGCGGGCGGCGAGGCGCGCTTGTTTCAAATTGGGAGGACGTGTGTCTCCCCCCCACTCACCCCGCCCCTTTTTTGTTCCGCGAGCGCCTTCCATTTTTAATCAGCAGAGGCGCCCGGGCCGTTTGTTCGCGCTCGCGCCACCGTGCGGCAGGCGTGGGCGGTGGGCGTGTCCTCTCCGTGATGAGGCCGCCCTGCCCGCCTTCTGTTTGTCTCCGTATTTAGTCGCCGCATAAAGACGTTACGCGTTCCTTTGCGATGCGGCTGGCGCCTTTTCGCCTCACGTTCCGTCATTTTTATTTATATTTTTTTGCCCCTTTTGTCTGAGCCACTGGAGGCAGTGGTAATCTCTTCCTCGTTCCTCTCCGTCTTTGTCAACGTCGTCGGTAACAGGCTGCTTCGTCTATATTAAGCGAAATTAATTGCGAGCTCCTCGGCATCTGTCTCGTTTCCGGGCTTTGTCACTTCTCCCCGCTCTCCAGAAATGTGGCGTACACCGGGAAATCCGCGGACAGACATTCAGAGAAATTGCTTGTGCGTTCCAGTTTAATGAAAATTAAATTGTTGATGTTGAAATGGAACTTTTAGAGCGGCCGTTGATGAGAATACGTAACCATTTACGAAATAAAATTCCTTCGTATTATAAAAAAAATCTAGAGACTTTATTCCTCTTCTCTCTGTGATTATTGCTGTGCAAAATCGTAGAAAAATGCGATGAAGAAGGCAGGATGCCAAAACGGCGTACTGTTCCAATGTTGAACCGAGCGCACAGGCCGAGGAATATGTCTCTGATACCGATAGTTTTGGTTTTATACTCGTTAGATACGTCACACTACTTAAATGCTAAACCGAGCATTTTTACCGACGAGTATGTCTTTGATAGTTTGTGCTTTGTGTTAATAAGATACATCGGTGGTACTTCCATTCTGATTGTCAGTTTTTGAACTGCACTTGAGGCTAGCTCGAGTGATAGCATAGTTAATTCACTGTAAGTCAGGTAATGGTCCCGAATTGATATGTTTGCTGTGGTTGGAAGGACCTATAGCCTGCCGTTGTTTCCTTCATTCGATACCCCTTCTTCGAGGTAATTATCCGTAGGTCTAGATGTAACTTCCGTTACGGAGAAGAGTATTCGTAAATCTCTCACTGCCGATTCATCAGTTGTGTTTCAACCGATAATTGCTCTCGCTTTTTCTTCGATCGACGTTTTTATACTCTTTTTCGTGAGTTTTAAGTACGTTTGTTTGTATAAGTGTGGGTTACGCTACCTATATGAGGGCGCAAGTAATAATTTTCCATACGCACGACCCATTCCCTGATATCCGAATACTAGCAGTCATGTCAGAACAAACTGGTAGAGCAAACTGGTTGCCCAACAACCAATCAAATCAAACGGTGAAATACTGGCTTCAACTTGCGTTTCTTACCTACAACACATGGAAATGTTGCCTTATTTCAATGACAAATACCAACCGTTCTGTTATGTTAAGAGGCAGTGTCAGAAAGACACGATCGGAGAGAGTGGCTGCAACGATGTGGACTTCGTCAAAGAAAATTCCCATCTGGCCACCGGGACTTAGGTTTTCCGTTAGTTTCCTAAATGACTTAAGGCAACTGTAGCACTGGATTCTTTAAAAGGCGACGGCAGGTTTCCTTCCCTAACTGGAGCGCGTGCTCTCTAATGACCGACTTGTAAACCGGATACACAAGTTTTAAAATTATACCGACAAACTTCGAGGGGATGTACAAAATGTCGAAGAAAATGAGGATCAGAACCCGTAACTGGAAACTTCATCCAACGACGCTATGGAGCGTCGAAGTTATAGGCGCCAGGCTCCCCTCCGGCAGCAGGTGTGACTTTGTACGCGAACAGAATCTCTGACAGCAGTCTGGACGTTAGATGGCGCTGAAGGCGGCCGCGCCTGTCACACTAACAAGTAGAGGCAGCTAACAGCGATAGCGGCAGAGGAGAACGCCAAACATATGCAGTAGAAACACAGAGTTCAATCGTACGGGTTTGTCGCGTGCTGGTGTGCAGCATCATGGAGACGTTCACCTGGGCCCAGCAGCACGACGTGCATTTGGCGTATGGTGAGGCGAGAAGCAATGGACATGCAGCATTACGCACCTATGGGCAACGATATTCCAACAGGGGTCAGCAGCACCATTACACATTTGCCGCCGCCATCCATCGGCGTCTGGGTGAAACGGGTGGTTTCGTAGGGCGTCGACCCGACAGAGATGGCACGCGAGGCGTACGCACCCCACGATTTGCGGACGTACAACAGAGTTGTACGCTCCGGCACACGCAATTTAAAGCTCCCCATCCTGACAAAGAGGTATTGCATTCGTAGGAGACGAAGCCTGTCTGCGCATCTGCTCCACTGGCGATCGTGGTAATCGATCGCGACCACCAAATATATGAAAAACCACAGGTTGCGGCCTGCTCACGGTCTGTTCGCATACAACGTCACGCATGCTGCCGAACGGGAGGAGCAGCAGCAGACGACAGCGCCTGTAACTTGAACTATCTATGGCGCTGTTGGATGACATTTAACGGATACGGGTTCCCAACCGTATACGAGATTTCAAATGAAACCCCTTCAGGAATGCTTTCGAAGAGTTCACCATGTACATTCTCACACAGCCTCCAGAGGCCGTAGATTACAGCTTTTAGAATAAACAATCTGACACACTATTTATACATTACCATACAAAAAAGTAACAGCATACTGTAGATTTAAAGTAAAGCACTGTAATGTCCTCGACTTTCACCGTTTCGCGTACATTTAGCGCCGCTGCAATTTTAAACATGGCTATAAGCAGCAATCGTACAAGGGTGTGATTTGTGTAACACAGCTAACCGGTTGCAACAAATTTGTTGCTAAATAATGACAATAATAAAAAACGGACGACGATACAAAAAATTGACTGCGCAGATGAAACCAGAAGACAAAAAAGAATGGATTAACATGTCATTGTGCATACAGTACTGACCGTTCAAAGTGCTTTCCCCGTTACTCTATTATTTAGTCCAAGCGACAAGCGGCAGCTTGTATCAAAGCAGGGGCATGAGCGTACGACATTCTTGAAATGAAGATAAGGTGTGTGAAATATGCGACATACTTCCCGAGATGTACTACAGAAGTAACTCAAGCTGCAACAACAAATAAAAAACTTCACACATATAGGTTCTAGATTGGACATCACCTATAATGCGTGTTACATGCTTGTGTACAACAAACACTTTTGACGTTCGTCGGTTGAACTCTTTTGTGTCACAAAATACCGCAAGATTAGAGCTGATAATAACTACGAGACTACTAATACGTAAACAAAGACTGAAGCCACAACACACATATCATGTCTGTACGTGTTTGTCGTGCTGTATCTACTTTGCCTGTGACGTCATGGTACCAGTGTAGGCTCCTGCAGGTGATTGTTACGAACTAGGTCTGCTTAGCCTGGACACGGGCTTAGTTAGAACATTGATTCGGTTGTCACTACGAAAAGCTTGCGGAGCTCTACTGGAACCCTATGTGCGACAATGAAAACATTCGCCGCAATATAAGCGAAAATCGGTATTAAACTGAAAATTATAAAGTAATGAAAGATGTAGGCTCACATCAGTCGTTAATATGCTCGGATTAACCGAGTCAGAGGAAAGCTTGCGTCGAAGAGAATCCAGGAAGTCTAAAAAGTGCTAGCGGATGCGAGAGCTAAGGCAGCGTCGAAAAGGAAATGAAAATACGACGCAAGGAGATTGATTTGTTGTTGCACTGGGCATATAGCGGTGGCCTGCGACAGTCGAGACACGTAATTTATCTGTTTTGTTCGCATCCAGGTTGACTACAGAACAGCGTAGAAATTGTTGCCGCACCAAGGAATCGGCATGATTTCCCGTAAACAGAGTGACAGGTAAGAAAACCCAAATATATACTGACTGCTGAAGCTGCAGTATTCTCCTACGTGGGCGGCAGTGTTAAATGTGCAGTGTAGTTGGAATAGCGGACAAGGATTGCTAGAAATTCGAGAAAATCCTGTAACGAATGAAAAGGTAGACACCGTGACGTATGGAAGTTTGGACGGTTCGTGAGGGCCGTGCTCGGGCAGCCGAAGTCGTTAGCTGATGTCAATCCTGAACGACATTACTCCACGTTCCCTACGCTTTCCTCGGTACGTGGGGGGCCAGATCTCGGGTTGCGACCCATACCTACCTTACCCCAACACCTCCCTTTGGGCCGGCCAGTGTGGACGAGCGGTTCTACTCGCTTCAGTCTGGAACCGCGTGACCGCTACGGTCGCAGGTTCGAATCCTGCCTCGGGCATGGATGTGTGTGATGTCCTTAGGTTAATTAGGTTTAAGTAGTTCTAAGTTCTAGAGGACTGATGACCTCAGATGTTCAGTTCCATAGTGCTCAGAACCATTTGAACCATTTAAATCTCCCTTTGGGCGCCAGGAAGGTTAAAAAAAATAGTTAAGGCGACCGTTCGCGATAAGGAGGAAATTCCGGTTCGAGTCCCGCTCCGACACACATTTTTATTTGTCACAGATAGTTGATGTCAGTCCTTAATTGCAAGTTGAGAATTCGTGAATAATATAATAATTACCACAGCTCTAATCGTCAGACTAGTGTCTGCTAGGAAACCATAATGTGGAGATACAGACACACTATAAACATATACATTTTGACCATCAGTGATGAATACAAAGGCCGCACCCGGATTCCAGGAGGGGGCAAGTGCCGTCTTTGCTTCCCTCCGGGCGGCGCGGGATTAGCCGAGCGGTCCAAGGCGCTGCAGTCATGGACTGTGCAGTTGGTCCCGGCGGAGGTTCGAGTCCTCCCTCGGGCAAGGGTGTGTGTGTGTGTTTGTCCTTAGGATAATTTAGGTTAAGTAGTGTTGTAAACTTAGGGACTGATGACCTTAGCAGTTAAGTCCCATAAGATTTCACACACATTTGAACATTTTTTTGCTTCTCCCCGCCCACCTTTCTGAAGCCTATTATTGTCACGACAAGCAATTGGTGGTGGGGGGGGGGGGGGGATGGGGGAACAGTATCGAATTGTGACCCTCCCAGAACGGAACTCTGACCCGTGTTGCTGGATACGCGTTACGACTGAAATGTCTCGGCTGCAGTGGACTGCCTTCCTGCGCTACATAGAGCGTGTGCACGGAGAGAAGCGCCAGGGACCAGCGGGCAGGCGGGCAGGCGCGCTGACGCCACAAAGCGGCGCCGGCGCTGCTCATTTACGCACTGAAACGCGCTCCCGCGAGGCTGCAGCGGCGGGCCGTCCGCGCCGGCCGGCTCCGCAAATATTTGCGCCCGCCGGCTGCCGGCCGCGTGACGCAGCAGGCGCCTGGCGACGCGACGCTACTGTGACGTCGGCGGCGGCGCTTGCAGCGTCAGCCGGGAATAAACTGCTGACCGACCACTGTATTGGCACGCGCTTCACCGCTACGCCCACACTCTGACGCTGTGTGACCGAGCACAGGCGCGGAACAAGCGACCCTTGTACGATCAGCGATACTGGTCGATCGCCTGTATCACTGTCGGTACCAGTCCTCGGCAGTCTCGCCGACCGCACTGGTTCTCTTTACACTGACAGTTTTACTGTCAGTTCTTTGCCACGACGTGTCCATCACTGCTTTGTATATATATATATATATATATATATATATATATATATATATATATATATATATGGTGGTTATTGATCGTGACCGGGCCAAATACCTCACGAAATAAGCGTCAAACGAAAAAACTACAAAGAACGAAACTAGTCTAGCTTGAAGGGGGAAGCCAAATGGCGCTATCGTTGGCCCGCTAGATGGCGCTGCCATAGGTCAAACGGATATCCACTGCGCTTTTTTTTTAAATAGGAACCCCCATTTTTTATTACATATTCGCGTAGTACGTAAAGAAATATGAATGTTTTAGTTGCACCACTTTTTTCGCTTTTGTGATAGATGGCGCTGTAATAGTCACAAACATGTGGCTCACAATTTTAGACGTACTGTTGGTAACTGGTAGGTTTTTTAAATTAAAATACAGAACGTAGGTACGATTGAACATTTTATTTCGGCTGTTCCAACGTGATACATGTACCTTAGTGAACTTATCATTTCTGAGAGCGCATGCTGTTACAGCGTGATTACCTGTAAATACCACATTAATGCAATAAATGCTCAAAATGATGTCAGTCAACCTCAATGCATTTGGCAATACGTGTAACGAGCCGGCCGAAGTGGCCGTGCGGTTAACGGCGCTGCAGTCTGGAACCGCAAGACCGCTACGGTCGCAGGTTCGAATCCTGCCTCGGGCATTGATGTTTGTGATGTCCTTAGGTTAGTTAGGTTTAACTAGTTCTAAGTTCTAGGGGACTAATGACCTCAGCAGTTGAGTCCCATAGTGCTCAGAGCCATTTGAACCATTTTTTTACGTGTAACGACATTCCTCTCAACAGCGAGTAATTCGCCTGCCGTAATGTTCACACATGCATTGACACTGCGCTAAAGCATGTTGTCAGGCGTTGTCGGTGGATCACGATAGCAAATATCCTTCAACTTTCCCCACAGAAAGAAATCCGGGGACGTCAGGTCCGGTGAACGTGCGGGCCATGGTATGGTGCTTCGACGACCAATCCACCTGTCATGAAATATGCTATTCAATACCACTGCAACCCCACGTGAGTTATGTGCCTGACACCCATCATGTTGGAAGTACATCGCCATTCCGTCATGCAGTGAAACATCTTGTAGCAACGTCGGTAGAACATTACGTAGGAAATCAGCATACATTGCACCATTTAGATTGCCATCGATAAAATCGGGGTCAATTATCCTTCCTCCCATAATGCCGCACCATACATTAACCCGCCAAGGTCGCTGATGTTCCACTTGTCGCAGCCATTTCCGTTGCCCAATAGTGAATAGCCGCGCGGGATTAGCCGAGCAGTCTTAGGCGCTGCAGTCATGGACTGTGCGGCTGGTACCGGCGGAGGTTCGAGTCCTCCCTCGGGCATGGGTGTGTGTGTTTGTCCTTAGGATAATTTAGGTTATGTAGTGTGTAAGCTTAGGGACTGATGACCTTAGCAGTTAAGTCCCATAAGATAAGATACACACATTTGAACATTTGTTTTTGACAGACGGGTTTTGATGAAATTCGAATGGATATACCTTACACCATGAATTATCACGTAGCCTACCTTCTACAGAGCGAATCACCTAAAACTTGCACCGCAGATACTGCGGAAATGGGAAGTGCTGTTGATGTGCGCTTTTCACAGAGTGGATTAGTACTCAGGGCCTCGTACTGTTAGCCAATAAACAATCGTAATAACACACAGAAAGTGTATTTTTGTGTATATATACACTTCTGTTAACTGGAACAATGCCTATTGACATTAACAAACTAAAATAGAGTAAATTAGAACGTCAGTGGTGCTTGCTGCACGATTCTAGTGGGAGGCGCTTAAGAGATACCGTATTCGAAAAGTTCCCACATCGACACTTCTACAATACCTGTGGTGGCAGACACTGAAGAACAATACAATTACATACGTTAGGTACGTGATTTCTGACTAGTAACAAGACAACTGACCATCAGGGATTGTGTTGTAAATGACCACCGACAGCGGCAATAAGCTTCCAGTCTGGTATGGAACGACTGCTTTTCAAGTGCAAGGATTTCATCGGAGAGATCCGAGCAGGCTGCAGTAATACGTCGTTGCATATGATCGCATGTAGTTGGTATGTCCCTGTAGAGAGCGTCTTTCAGCTTGTCCCACAGAGAAAAGTCTACAGGTGTCAAATCCGGGGAACGGGCCTCTACGTCCAATCCGACGATTTAGAAACAATTCGTAAAGACCTGCTGCACTATGAGCAGCACAGCCGTCATGTTGGTACCACAGGTTCCCCCTAGTCTGCAGAGGAACGTTTTCTAGCATCCGTGGAAGATACGGTGATACATGTGCCCATTCAGTGTTCCGTCTATGAAAAACGGGTCTATGAGTTGATGGTTCACTACCCCATTCAACAGATTTACGCTCCGTGGACACTGACGTTCCACCTGACGAAGCCAACGGGGATTTTCAACAGTTCAGTAATGCTTGTTTCGGCGCTTTACCTTGCCATGAAAATGTGGCTTCATCACTAAAGAAAATACTTGATACATTTGCAGTTTTCTATCTTAATTTCCATGTACAGAAGTTAACACGATTCTCAGAAACGTTTTCATGCAGCTCTTGATGGAGAGAGATGTAGGGCACATGCCTGACCCATGGCACTTCCTCGTGCGATTGCGCGGCAGCTAACGTGCGGATCAGCTGCAGCAGCAGCAGCAGGAGGAACATTAATTTCCCCCATTTTTGTCATCACTTGTTTCCTTCTGTAACTTGTTATGTGCTACACTACCCCTTTCACGTAACTGATTGAAGAAGTTGATAAATAATTGCCGAGATGGTTGACATTTATTGGGTATCTTGCCGCGTACACCGTACAAGAACAGACTACATTCTCCCTACACTCTACGAACACCACGAATACGTCGGCTTTTTCTGCATTGGTAAGTCCTATCGTCCACTCGCAACCTACTGCTCCGACTGTCACACACTAACTGATTAGCTAGTTGAAATGCGCTCAAGGAACAAGCCCAATGTAAGCAAACATAGCAACATAGTACCCAGCAACTATGCATGTTGAAAGGCACAAACAAGTGTCGGTGCGGAGACTTTTCAAAATACCGTGTGTGTAGAAAGTTAATCACTTTTACATTTTCGCTGCTTATGCAATAAACTGCTGCATGAAGCGGGTCGTTTTATTTTACTACTTCTTTTACCGCTAACTGTATTCGCTACACATTTTTCAGACAGTATCCACATAATGTCACTGAATGTTCCTACAAAAGTATATCATTGTACGACACATAGTTAAGGAGATACGATGTCATAAACAATGAGCTGCGCTGAAAATGAAACTGCAGGGCAAAATTTGCTTGAGATACAAGTGAAACATGTGTACAAATATTTTAAATACATATGAAATTTATTTGGCATGTGTGTAGGTGGGCAAAGCGACGGGTAAAATACGTACCTATATTAATCACAGCTTGGAAAGAAATGTTGTGGGGGTAAGAACCAACAGCCTCCTATGGGGGTGGGGATGATAATGTGGAGAGAGCAGAGGGCAAGAGGACATGGGTAGATAGAGCGGAGGAGCGAGGAGATGGACACAGATAAGGGCAGAGAGGAAAGATGAGGAGATGTACAAGGAGAGGGGAAAGGAGGAGATGGACAGAGAGAGAAAGAGAGGGAGGAGGAGACGAACAGCCAAAGGAGGGAGAAGAAGATGGACAGAGAAATGGAAGAGAAGGAGACGGACAGAGAAAGGGGAGAGGAGAAGATGCGCACTGGGAGGGTGGAGGAGGAGATCGATAGAGGGTGGGGATGGAGGTGGTGTTCAGAGAGTGGTGGAGAGAGAGGGGGCAAGGAAGACATGGACAGAGAGAGAGAGCGAAGGACGAGTTGGACTAAAAGAAGATTGGAATACATAGATACCTAGGCATTTTTTATAAGTAACTGTTTAACTGCTGATAACACCGCGGCACACAGACAGTCATCAATAACAATCTTAATCAGGAACAGAGTAGTGCAATAATTATCCCTTTAATAGTACAATTTGGAACTCAGATCAAAAGCTGAATGTGGGAGTGTCTGAGAAAACGGGAAATAATTCACTTGTTAACCTGCAGAAGGAGCCAGTTTGAAGGAAACAAAGACATGAAACGAAGTGCACGGGAAACACTAACCGGAAACAGATATTCACAATGATTAGGTGCTCATATCGATAAAAACCGGAACTGGTAGTCATGTTACAGATTTTCTTAAACGTATAAGCTCTGCATCTTTTACGTTGCGGATAATATCAGATTTTTTAGATGAAAATATCAAAACGTAGACTTGCTTTTCCTGTTTTCATTCACTAATATCTTTCGGCACCATGTTCTTGGGTAACTAGTTACAGAAAAAAAAAGAAAAATTCTGTGTGCGCAGTTCTTGTACGCGCTATAGATTTTTCCTGAAAACGACGGGAAAAGGCATGACAAGTATATCGTATTATGAATATGTGCAGACTGAAGCGATGAATAAAAATTTGTGCCAAGCCGTGACTCGAACCCAGGTCTTCTGCTCACTAGGCAGATGTGCTAACCACCACGCTGAACTTTCCATTTTGGTGCCTCACACGCCATTTTTCTGGAAAGTCTGATCTGACCGTACTCTTGGGCTTTGCAGAGGAAATATTTCAATAGAAAAGCGGCAAGTTCGTGGTTCTTGTTCTGGACATAGCATAGAGGCGCAGTTGACAGTGGTGCAGTAACATGAACTCGTAGTATGTTGCTTTCCAGCTTACACAGCTTTCTGCTTCCTCATATCCACGGGCGCCGTCTTGAGAATGCTTCGTTACTTAATGTTTATTGCCCTGTTGTGCTGGGAAGCGAGAGCCACCAAATATATATGTCTCCCGTACAGGAAACCAAAAGAAATTAGCGAAGGGGATTAAAGTTAAGTAAAAATAAACCACATCTTTGCAATTTGCCGATGACACTGAAATTCTGTCAGAGGGTACCAAAGACTTACAACAGATGAACGGTATGGATAGTGTGTTGAAAAGGGGTTATGAGTTGAATATCAACAAAAGTAAAACAAGGGTGCTGGTATGTAATATACTTTAATCAGGCAATACTGATACAATAAGATTATGAGACACTAAAACTTGTCGATGAATTTTCCAAATAGTGTAACAAAATAAATGACGATGGCCGAAGCAGAGAGGATATAAAAGGCAGACTGGCAATATCAAGAAAAGTGTTTTTCAAGAAGATGAAATTGTGAACATCGAATATAAATTTAGATGTTAGGAATTATTTTCTGAAAGTATTTACAGGGGTTGGACAAAAATATGGAAACACCGCGAGAAATGCGCGCTTGAACAGAAATGCAGATGATGGCCAAGCCTGCAGGTCATGACGTTGTATTGCACCTGTGCAGCTTTCTCAATGGATTGCGACTATCAGTCGTGGTCAGAACAGTGCTTTGTACAGTTACGACTTTATCATGTTGGACCCAATAGAATTCGAACGTGGGCAAATATTGGTGTTCATATGGTGAATGCTTCCGTAACAATGGTAGCCAAAGGTTTTGGTGTTTTAAGAGCGAGCGTATCTAAGATTTATACAGGATACAGGAAAAGCGGAAAGACGTTATCCGATAACTCACAGTGTGTCTGTTGAGTGGTCATAACTGACGGTCATTGAATAGGACTGTGACGAAAAATAAGGGCGCGATAGCCGCAAAAGTCACTGAAGAACAGAATGTCGCATTTGCGGACCCTTTTAGCATCAAACCACGCGAAGAGAGCTCCATAATCTGGGAATTGTAGGGCGAGCTGGAATTCCAGAATCATTCGTGAGTGATGCAAAAGCCCGTAAAAGGAAAATGTGATGCCGAAGCCATAAAACCTGGATGATAGAGCTATGGAAGAAAATCGTTTGGTCCGATGTGTCCTTGCACTGTTTCCAACTTCAGACCAAGTTTACGTTCCACGAGTCAAACATGGCGAGGGTTCGGTGATGGTTTGGGCAACCATCATATCGACGTACTCAATGGCCCCATGGTTACTATGTAAGGTCGAATTACTGCCATCGATTATATGACAATTATGGCTGATCAGGTCCATCCGCTGGTACAATGTTTGTTCCCCAATGGTAAGGTTGTGTTCCAAGACGACAAGGCCCCTTTTCAGACGGCTCGCATCGTCCAGGACTGTTTTTGTGAGCTCGATGATAAATTGTCACGTCTTCCTGGTCACCACAGTCACCAGATCTCAATATTATTGAGTCTTTCTGGTCTCTTACATCATATTAGGTAATCTAATGCGTTTGTGTTTTTGCATATTTTTTCCACTCCTTGCATCTAGAGTGTATCCCTGAACAGAAGCGAAGCTTGGATGATAAACATTTCAGATAAGAAGAGAAGCGTTTGAAATGTGGTGCTTCACAAAAATGTTGAAAGTTAGACGAGTCGATCGAATAACTAATGAGGAAGTACTGAATAGTATTGGTGAAAAAACAAATTTAGGGCACACCTGTACTGAGAGAAGTCGGTTGATAGGAGACGCTCTGAGGCACTTTGGCAATGGAAGGAAGCGGACGGAGGGACGGATAAAAGTTGTAGAGGGAGACCAAGGCTTGAGTAAAAAAAGCATTTTCAAATGGATGTGAGCTCCAGTAATAATCTAGCATGTGGAGCTGTATGAAGACCTCAAGAGATACGTGACTATAGTTGCTGGAGCAAAATAAATAATAGTATTTTTCACAAAACAGGCCGCTCACTAGACACTGGGTTGGAACAATTACTTTCTTTTTTTGTAGCAATTTTGATGGCACATTCCATGCGCGTGAAAAATTGCTACTAGTTGCGTCCAAAAAGTACGACGAATGATGCCGCAAACCAAACAAACAAAAGACGTCGCTGCAACCCCTTTAACCTCCAAATGACCATATCCCACGCTTTTCTAAGTCGCAGGTAAACTGTCTTTATTGAAAGACGTAAACAACATAGGTTTCTCGCTAAGTGTGGCAGTATTTATGTCCCAAGTCGCTGCAACCCCTTTAACCTCCAAATGGCCATATCCCACGCTTTTCTAAGTCGCAGGTAAACTGTCTTTAGTGAGGTTATTTTCGAGGGTTTTAATTTAAATCGCATCATTTATTACGCTGTCCCAGGAACTGTTCCACCTTGTAATGATAGTATGTCGTCGAAAGCAATTAGATGTCCGTTCTGTAAGGCGTGTTCTGTCATGGCTAATTTTTCGGGATTGTAGTCTTTCTGGCATTGCTCCACCGTGCACCATGCTTTTCCCCCGTACTAGCAGCCACTCTCGTGTGCTGACTTAAATATGCCTGGAGTTCTGCGTCGTATGTCGTCTTTCAGAGTCTGTGGGCCTGAAGACTCATTTGCCACAAAATGGCAAAACTGTAAGCACGTAATTGCATTCTTCGGTGGTGTTTTGCTTATACGCCGCTCCAGCACGTTTGTAAACAGACATACACTCCTGGAAATGGAAAAAAGAACACATTGACACCGGTGTGTCAGACCCACCATACTTGCTCCGGACACTGCGAGAGGGCTGTACAAGCAATGATCACACGCACGGCACAGCGGACACACCAGGAACCGCGGTGTTGGCCGTCGAATGGCGCTAGCTGCGCAGCATTTGTGCACCGCCGCCGTCAGTGTCAGCCAGTTTGCCGTGGCATACGGAGCTCCATCGCAGTCTTTAACACTGATAGCATGCCGCGACAGCGTGGACGTGAACCGTATGTGCAGTTGACGGACTTTGAGCGAGGGCGTATAGTGGGCATGCGGGAGGCCGGGTGGACGTACCGCCGAATTGCTCAACACGTGGGGCGTGAGGTCTCCACAGTACATCGATGTTGTCGCCAGTGGTCGGCGGAAGGTGCACGTGCCCGTCGACTTGGGACCGGACCGCAGCGACGCACGGATGCACGCCAAGACCGTAGGATCCTACGCAGTGCCGTAGGGGACCGCACCGCCACTTCCCAGCAAATTACGGACACTGTTGCTCCTGGGGTATCGGCGAGGACCATTCGCAACCGTCTCCATGAAGCTGAGCTACGGTCCCGCACACCGTTAGGCCGTCTTCCGCTCACGCCCCAACATCGTGCGGCCCGCCTCCAGTGGTGTCGCGACAGGCGTGAATGGAGGGACGAATGGAGACGTGTCGTCTTCAGCGATGAGAGTCGCTTCTGCCTTGGTGCCAATGATGGTCGTATGCGTGTTTGGCGCCGTGCAGGTGAGCGCCACAATCAGGACTGCATACGACCGAGGCACACAGGGCCAATACCCGGCATCATGGTGTGGGGAGCGATCTCCTACACTGGCCGTACACCACTGGTGATCGTCGAGGGGACACTGAATAGTGCACGGTACATCCAAACCGTCATCGAACCCATCGTTCTACCATTCCTAGACCGGCAAGGGAACTTGCTGTTCCAACGGGACAATGCACGTCCGCATGTATCCCGTGCCACCCAACGTGCTCTAGAAGGTGTAAGTCAACTACCCTGGCCAGCAAGATCTCCGGATCTGTCCCCCATTGAGCATGTTTGGGACTGGATGAAGCGTCGTCTCACGCGGTCTGCACGTCCAGCACGAACGCTGGTCCAACTGAGGCGCCAGGTGGAAATGGCATGGCAAGCCGTTCCACAGGACTACATCCAGCATCTCTACGATCGTCTCCATGGGAGAATAGCAGCCTGCATTGCTGCGAAAGGTGGATATACACTGTACTAGTGCCGACATTGTGCATGCTCTGTTGCCTGTGTCTATGTGCCTGTGGTTCTGTCAGTGTGATCATGTGATGTATCTGACCCCAGGAATGTGTCAATAAAGTTTCCCCTTCCTGGGACAATGAATTCACGGTGTTCTTATTTCAATTTCCAGGAGTGTAAATAAATATTTCCGCCATCTTGTCTTTAGTGAAGCTCATGTCTCAACATGCCACTTACCAGTTAGCGTTGTAATGTATAAAGTACAATTTATTTCCTGATAAGGAAAAGATATGGACTTTGCACATTGCAGTCGGAATAACCAAGATCAGGGAAATGACATGCAAGAACTAGACCCCTTTAACTAACATAATTCATTCTTGGACAACAACATTTATTTTATTATTATTTGGGGGTAACAACGGGCCCCTTTGAAAAACAGTTGAGAAAACTGAAGTAGATTTGACATTACAAACATGAAGGCGTTCAGAAAGTTGAATGAGACAGCCGTTGAATTACAATAATGATAACTTCAAAGCAATTCAAAAGATAAGACCAAAACGATATTGACCTTTTTAATTTTTTAAAAATTAATCAGTTTTAAATATACTAGCCAATTAAAATAATTAAAACAGGTCCAGATAAATTTCATCAAGTCATTAGGCAGAACCCCGCTCTGCCACCCAAAGGTTTCACCAAAAGATTTACTATAATCGTAGAGAAAGGATACAATTTCTATTAAACATTAAAGGGAAAACTCTTGTGCGAAACCAGTTAATCAAATGTCTCTTGGCCGACAGCAAAATTTCATTTACAGTGTAAGTTAGATAACATAAGATACTCAGCTTGAGCACAGACAGCCAGGACGCGCGACTGCAACAAACAGCAAGCCGCCCTAGGAAATGCTCGAGAGACATGCACACGGCCGAAAGTAAGCCGCCTACACGGCACATTCTCCCAGCAACTTAGTAAGTGCTGTCAACAACATGAAAGATAAGTGTCTGACTGGATTATTTTACAAGTAAAGGTTATGGTTTAACCATGATTGCATCTATAGAGGGGCGTTTCCAATAAGTTGATACGCCCTAGGAAATAAGCTTCGCTAGCTAAGAGCTACAGAAAGGAATATGATAAGGAACTCGCTAGGATCTTAACATTAACTGGAGCTCACAACATGCTTAAAAGGACTGGCAAATAGTGATACCAGAGCTTCTAAGACAGCCCGCATCTCGTGGTCGTGCGGTAGCGTTCTCGCTTCCCACGCCCGGGTTCCCGGGTTCGATTCCCGGGGGGGTCAGGGATTTTCTCTGCCTCGTGATGGCTGGGTGTTGTGTGATGTCCTTAGGTTAGTTAGGTTTAAGTAGTTCTAAGTTCTTGGGGGACTGATGACCATCAATGTTAAGTCCCATAGTGCTCAGAGCCAGCTTCTAAGACATCCTGAAAACAAATATTAAAACTTAGAAACAACTCATTTTCTTGCATAAAGCGTAGGCCCGAGATATAGCAATGCGTGACAACTGGGCTCATTACATAACCATAACAACATTAACCATGGCAAATGTTTTTAGAATGCTGAGCAAGCGGATTAAGACAAGTTACTTCAAAATCATACAGAGCACACAGGGCGATACACTATTCCTAAACTTACAGAGCCAAGTAACAAAACGTGCATGACAGCTCAATGAACATAAACATGAACTTCTGTTGAAACAGCTTGTGGAGAGGAGAAACCGGTGCACAGAGTTGAACAACTAGTTGCGCGAAAACTTAAACGAACCAGACCTCTGCCTTCTGCCCAGTCCTTGCGAAGAAGAGTGAGCGACGATCCGGGAAGGACGCCCTGCCGATCAGCACCGCGTGTCCGTTGCTCCGAGCACTGGTGCTGCCCCGGCTCCACACTGTGCGCAACTCCTGTCAACTGCCGGCGCCGCGCTCTTCGGAGGCCCCTCTCTGTAGACGGGATTTTAGCGGCCGCTTTTCAAGATTAGCCGAGGCAGCGATAACCGCACAGGGGAGTAATGCGCGCCCCCTGGTGGGAAACCAAATAAAAGTTATCTATAGTGAAACCACCCGCCACGACTCACACACATGTAAAACCTGTTGCAAACCACAAAGTCACGAATATTCTGTTATACTGTAAGGCGATGGCCCTTGATCTGAAAGGAGGTTTTTTTTTCTCTCTCTCTCTTCTGACTAGTTTGATACAACCCTCCAAGAATTTCTCTCCTATGCCGAACTCTTCGGCTCAGAGTACCACTTGTACCAAACGTTCTCAATTATTTGCTGGATATATTTTAATCTGTGTCTTCCGCTACGGTTCTTACTCTCTACATCTCCGTCAATTCCTCGATTTCTTAACACGCGTCCTATCGTCCTGTCCCTTCCTTTTCTCAGTGTTTTGCGCATGTGCCCCTCGTCGCTGATTCAGCGTCGAACCTCCTCATTTCTTATTTTACCAGTGCAGAAAAATCCTTCAATAGCACCACAACTCAAACGTTTCGATTCTGTTCTTTTTGTGTACACCTATAGTTTACTCAGTAGCCTGTCGTATTAAACACAACACAGCCAAAACACGTTCGTTTGTGTTGCCTACATCGTTCTGGAGTATCCCAAGAGCTTTAACGGTTCGCGGCAGAAAAATTGTAGGTAAAAATGGAAGTTGCGTAATCTCGGTCATTTATTCGCACTGCGTCTAATGTTTTACTCCAATGCTACCTCGTTTTATTGTTACTTTTCTATTCACTGGTGTACAATGTCATATTGCCAACAAAGTGACTAGCGGATCAGCGACGGAGCGATAAGCCACGTTTGAGAGCGTTAGACAAAAGAATTTCGCTTGGCCCTGCTGGAGGAACAACGTCCTCATTCAAACGGAAGCACAATCTAAATCTCATGGGAGATGACATTTGAATTAAACTTCTCGCTTGTGTCAATTGCCTCTAGAGTTTGCGTCTACTTCCAGTTACCGTTATTAGAGCATGGCGGTGGTTACCTCACGAAAACATTACGTTACGACGGCGACATGACTAACTCTGCACACTATATTACACACATCAAAAAAGTTTTGCATCACCCTAGTTCCCAGAACACCTGAAGGTAGACGTTGACTATGGATAATGTGTTACAGACACAGTCCCTTTGACTGTTTAGAGATGTCACTAAACCTGCCCAAAGATGTAAACAACCATGCATGAGCAGCGCCTGTTAGACGGAAGGGGTCCGACAGCCGATCAGATCCAGTCATTCCACAAGGAAGGAGGTACACGACTCTTGTTGGCTGTAGTTCAACCGTGCCTAGACGGTCAATAACGCGGTGCGATGGCGTTCGCATTGTTACTTTGTACCAGGAAAGGCTCTCAACAACGGAAGTGTCCAGGCGTCTCGGAGTGAAACAAAGCGATGTTGTTCGGACATAGAGGAGGTACAGAGAGGCAGGCACTGTCGATGACATTCCTCGCTCAGGCCGCCCAAGGGCTACTACTGCAGTGGATGACCGCTACCTACGGATTATGGCTCGGAGGTACCTTGATAGCAACGCCACCATGTTGAATAATGCTTTTCGTGCAGCCACAGGACGTTGTGTTACGACTCAAACGGAGGTGCGCAATAGGCTGCATGATGCGCTACTTCACTCCCGACGTCCATGGCGAGGTGCATCTTTGCAACCACGACACAATGCAGCGCAGTACAGATGGGCCCAACAACATGCCGAATGGACCGCTCAGGATTGGTATCACGTTCTCTACACCGATGAGTGTCGCATATGACTTCCACCAGACAATCGTCGGAGACGTGTTTCGATGTAACCCGGTCAGGCTGAACGCCTTAGACACACTGTCCAGCGAGTGCAGCAAGGTGCAGGTTCCCTGCTGTTTTGGGGTGGCATTATGTGGGGCCGACGTACGCCGCAAGTGGACATGGAAGGCGCCGTAACGGCTGTACGATACATGAATGCCATCGTCCGACCGATAGTGCAACCATATCGGCAGCATATTGGCGAGGCATTCGTCTTCCTGGACGACAATTCGCGCCCCCATTGTGCACATCTTGTGAATGACTTCCTTCAGGATAACGACATCGCTCGACTAGAGTGGCCTGCATGTTCTCCAGACATGAACCCTATCGAACATGCCTCGGATGGATTGAAAAGGGCTGTTTATGGACGACGTGACCCACCAACCACTCTCATGGAGCTACTCCGAATCACCGTTGAGGAGTGGGACAATCTAGAGCAACAGTGCCTTGATGAAATTGTGGATACTATTCCACAACGAATACAGGCATACATCAATGCAAGAGGACGTGCTACTGGGTATTAGAGGTACCAATGTGTACAGCGATCTGGACCACCACCTCTGAAGGTCTCGCTGTATGGTGGTACAACATGCAATGTGTGGTTTTCGTGAGCAATAAAAATAGCGGAAATGATGTCTATGTTGATCTCTATTCCAATTTTCTGTACAGGTTCCGGAACACTCGCAACCGAGATCATGCAATACTTTTCCTGATATGTGCATATAGTTTCAAAATTTCTCAAGGGACTTATACTTCAAATTGTTTCTGTTCCTCTATAACTATTTTATATTTTATAAGTGACAATTCCAATACTAAAAATTAGTCTATTAATTGTGTAAAATACCTTAAATGTGTTCTATACAAACAGCATAATAACATTTGCTCTTTATTTCTTTGCAGGTAAGGAAGAAGGCGGCAGAGCTATCATACCGTGGAGCATAGTAAGTCCAGCAACCTATTCTCGTGAAGCGAACATTCTATCATCTTCCGTTATCACCTGCACATTCTACAGCGCCTAGTATGATTGGAAACATATATTGAGAGTCGGTAAATTCATGGCGGTCTACAGAAAGAGTATCTGTTTCCAACAGTTTCGGAATATCAGAATGGATTCTTTACTCTGAAACGAAATACACACTAGTATGAAACTTGATGACAGCATAAAACTAAGTACTGAACGGGAAACTGTATTCTTAAGAGGAAGCGCAAATTGCCCAGACTGTACTCAGCCAATGATTTGACTTCTGCATTAGTCTGTAATCCGAAACTAACAAAACCAAAAAACCAACACAACTATGGTTTTGCTTAACATCAAATATTTTGCACATTAACTCATTTGTTAAGGAGTAATCAGGAGTCTGAAGCTGTTTTATTCTTGAGAGTTCGGTTCTCAAAGAATCGACGGTGCGTGTGGTGTTGGGGGTAGGATTGTGGAGGGGGTGTGGGGGGGGGGGGGAGTTGCCCAGGGGTACTGGTTTCATTGGTATCATTTATATCTGATGGACGTGCATACTTCAAGTTAGTTCGACTATTTTTAACGTGTTTACTCAATTTTCATTGATTTTTGGTTACCGATCTAGTTGTCGCAGTGGTAAGACACTGAACTCGTAGTCGTGAGGACGTCAGTTGAGATCCGCGTCCAGTCAGCCAGATTTACAGTTTACGTGGTTTACCGAAATCGATAAAGGCGGATACCGGCATATACCCTTGAAAGGGTGCGGGCGATTTCTTTCTCCATTTTCCCGAATCCGAGCTTGCGCTCCGTCTCTAATGAGTTCGTCGTCGACGGGACTTCAAATCCTAACCTTGCTTCTTGATTTTTGCTGTAGATACGTCCTATAGGCATCACAAATGACTGATGTTAACCAACCAACAAGTCCCTTCTTTCTATCGGAGCAAGATTTCTCCATGGTTTCCTTAAGTAAATTAAATACCGGGATGGTTCCATTTAAAAGGACACAATCGGCTCTCTTTCCTAGCCATACTTTCAGCCCCGTCTGTAATCTGAAGACCATAAATGCTAGTCTTTCTTGCTTCCACATCCATATTTGTCGTCAATTCGTATTTTTGTTCAAAATGGTTCAAATGGCTCTGAGCACTATGGGACTTAACATCTGAGGTCATCAGTCCCCTAGAACTTAGAACCACTTAAACCTAACTAACCTAAGGACTTCACACACATCCATGCCCGAGGCAGGATTCGAATCTGCGACCTTAGCAGTCGCGCGGTTCCGGACTGAAGCGCCTAGAACCGCTCGGCCACCACGGCCAGCCGTATTTTTGTTGCCACACTGATTGTGATGACTCCCTCGAATTAACTCAGACCTACAATGGAAATACTTTTTTAACGACAATGACTTATTCTTGAGGTTTTTATTGTGGTGAATTGCATTATGATAACAAAGTCCGCATCGCTCATGATTTTTACTATTAACAGCGAACATGTTTCAAAAATCAACCTCGTTAATCCAGAAAATTTAAATTACTAGTGTGTTACAAATAATGGGACAGGTTGTGAATGCTTCACTGAGTGGTGGAGAATGTTTCAAGTATCTCTGCGAGAAGTTTCCTTATCTACCAGAAGCGAAACTGAAAAAAGACGTTTTCCTTGGACCTGACATTCGAAAAACGGTGTGCAATGCCAACTCTGAATCAAAAACGCCTGTAAGCGAGAGAGAGGCAGGGGTATCATTCAAGTGAGTTTTTAGTAAGGTCTTTGGCATTAAAAAGAACGAACATTACACTTCTGTTGTAGCCAACCAAACTGGAAAAATTCAAGAAATTATGCTGTTTGATCAGACTGAAGAGTCATTTTGCGAACAGTCACATTGATTCGAAGAAATTGCGGAACAAAATAAGCGCTTTCACCAAGATATCAGACTGATTGGGAAACAGTCAGAGCCGTCGGAATATCGTCATTATTAGAGGCTACTAACGTTCATTTCTCAGAGATGTACAACTGGCAGAAAACTGTATTAGATGTTTGAAGAACAAGAGAGCGTTGAAATATAAGCCAATATACTCACAACTCCTACGGGTATCACACTGGACTCGCATTCGGGAGGACGACGGTTCAATCTCGCGTCCGGCCTTCCTGATTTGGATTTTCCGTGATTTCCCTAAATCGGCTCAGGCAAATGCCGTGATGGTTCCTTTGAAAAGGCACGGCCGACTTCCTTCCCTGTCCTTCGCTAATCCGTTGAGACCGATGACCTCGCTGTTTGGTCTCTTCCACCAATTCAACCAACCAACCTAGGGCTGTGTTATAAGGACTTGTTTTTATGTTTATACTTCAAAAAACCGCTGTTCGTATTCAGAAAGTAAATTGTGAATGAAAACACACACGGCTGTGGTGTAATATTCTGTGTGTTTTCATTCGTAATGCATAAAATATTCTACCACGAACTGACGGAGCAATCAATCAATGCAAAAATTAAATTATTAATCATTCCAATTATATATGTTTCGGTTATTTTCTAGTTTATAATTATGTTCCCTTGTGACATAATTGTATACGATGCTCAAAAAAAGTAAGGTCAGATATGGAAGGAAAGTGGGAAGATTAGTTTTTGAAGGCCCGCCGACGACGAGGTCGTCAGATGCGCAGCGCAAGCTCGGACTGTGGAAGGAAGGGAGAAGGATACTGGCGTGCCCCTCCAAAGAAGTCATTCTGGTATTTGCCTTAACGCTTGAGCGATTTACGGAAATAATGGAAACCTACCTCTTGATGGCAGACGGGGATATGAAGCTGCGCCCTCCCGAAAACTAGTCCAGTGTGCTCACCACAGCGTCGCTTCGTTCGTTGGAAGTATGGATTCAGTACCCAAGAAAAATTGGTTGGGACAACTGCTTTTTATTTCAGCTTGCTTGTGGAAACGACGATCCGTTTGATGTTGGCGCATGAAATGATGTGGATTCTCAGTGGTTTATTGTTCAATACATACTTGAGCCATTTTGTACATTTCTCCCACTTGCATTATAAACATTCTGTCCCTTTTTAACACAGATCACGTCAGTATTTATAACGGGCTCCACGTGCGAGTTAGTTTTAGTAATTCGATTTGCATGCTACTTGTGTTGCGAGATGTTACAAAGAGGTTATCTGAATGCAAATCGACAACGCTGCGATTTGATACTTTTTCTTTTCCTTTTTTTAATATGCATTAGTTTAATATGCATTAGTTTTGGTACATTTAGAGGCTGTTTGATAACGGTTAATAATAAAACTTCAAAAACGTCGTGTATGTATGTTTGTTTGAACCTGCATTGATCTCCAAAACTATTAGACGAATTTTCATGGAGTTTTTCAAAGGTAACTTGAACGTAGCTTCGGGCAACGTATAGGCTTTATTTAATCGAAAATGGATCACGAAAAATTCATAATTTGAAGTTTTACCTAAAACTGTCGTACCTGTTTGTTTGAACACGCCAACCTCCTAAACCGCTAGGCGATATTAATAGCTTTTTCACAGGTAACTTGAATGTAGTTTACGGTAACATTTAGGCTTTATTTCATCAAAATCGGAAAAGGAAAAAAGAGATACCCTAATTAAAGTATTCTGCAAAATCGTTTTCTCATCATAGTAGTTTACGTGTTTAAGCATCACGACACAATACACCAAAGAAGCAGAAGGTGCCGCTGTTATTTTCATAGTACGCCGAATCACTAACAGACGGGGTTGTTAGTTTCCCTAATTCAGTGACAGATGTACTTTGTGAAGTTTACATCGCTGACAGAATTAAGGACCACAATCTTATCTTTTTGGATACAAAATACCAGCAAATTCTCCTGGCTAGGATACAAGGATGTACTACTGTCGGTTTGGGTATTAAACACTTAACGACATTACTTTGCTCTTTCTGAACGTTTTATTTCTACTATTTGGTAGGAAAGACGAGTTAATTTATTTTTTGCTTTCTGATTTCGGTGGTTAGTCGTTACATGTGAATTTCGTTTTGTTTATTACATGTGAATTTCATTTTGTTTACAAATAAAACGGTCGGGTCTTCCGGAATACATCAGAACGGCTAAAAGACTGACGACTATGCGGTCTTAAGAAGATCATAAGACGAGACTTACTGTGGTTCGAGAACAGCAAGTTTTAACTCAATCTTTCGAAACGCCTTCCAAGAGCGAGGCACGACGTAATTCTGATCGAGACCATCATACATTATCTCACTCATCAGAACTTTTCACCCACAGAGGCTTAAAGTTACTTCTCTCGAACGTAACATCAGAGAAGCAGAAATTTTCATGGGGAGTAGCAGAAGCGAACGAGTTTTTATACCGCAAATCCCGCTTATTCCTGTCAGCTTACCTTTCCACTTTAAACGTGTAGATTTCTGGGTGAGCTTGTGTTATGCCATGACCACAAACAAAGCACAAGGCCAGACATTACGTTGCGGGCGTTGACCTTAGTGTCAATTGCTTTTTCACACGGGAAATTCGACGTGGTTCTCTCCCCAGGTAATGAAGAAAACAAGCTCTCTATTCATGTCTCCAGTCATACTGCTTCAAACGTTGTATAGGGTAAATCTGGAAGAGTTGGACCACTCTTTTTTCAGCATAACATATGTGTGTTTCTCACCGTTTTTTCACTTCCTGCAGCATGTTCGTACAGCGTGGTCGTACAAACTTAAGTGCGATATGTTATTGAGACACTGCCACTTAAAATACGAAAGATATACTAAGATGAAAATATACATCAGTGGTCCATCTGACTCATAGGCTTATGAATGAGATGAACCTGTGTACTGGGAGAAGTGGACCATATAAAAATGACTACACGTGAAGAAAAGACTCAGTTAAAATTACATTTTTTTTATTTGTTGTAATTAATACAGAATTATAACATTAAATATTTTACTCTATAACAATTTTATCAGTTTATTATAAATATTGATTGGACACTGGCTTTTATAACGAGTTGTTGTTTTTTTTCAAGCATTAATTAGTATGTCTTTCTCTCACCACAGTAGTTACACTTGTTACCAAATCTTGAACATCGTGAATAGGGAACACACTGAATACAGTCGTTATTTTTATAAGCTTCGTAATAGATTTAACCTCGCCCAAAACATTCATCTTCATCCCATTCATCAAAGTTACTTTCCTAATCTTCTACAATTTCTGCATCTGATGAACACGGTGAGCTAAAAGCAGTTCTTTTCGTTATTAACTTCTTCAATCTTTTTTCTCTTCACTAGTATTTCCCTTTGGTGGTCTTTTTGTGCTTCATTTTATTTCCTTTCTTTTGTTACCCCTCTTTTTATTTACAGTTTCAACATTTGGGCAGAGCTTAGGTATTTACATACAGTTGCTGCCTTCCTCTTGAAATTAATGGTTTCATCAATAAAAAGAACAGATGATATTTCTTGCAAAAGTTTTGTCTGTGTTAGCTAAGGAGTAGTCAGTTTTGAGTTGGTAATCAGTCAGTTTTGAGGTGGTAATCTTGTAAGTCCTAGGTTTAGTAGGAGTGGAGCCCTAAGTGGTGTCCGTGAAGGAATTTGACTTGTGCAGATTATTCTGCTCTTTTGATGTGTTTTGCATCACTAGATCTTTTGATGAGCTTTTAATTGGTTAGTTGGCCCATGTGTGAGATTCTGTTCTTCCATTTGTTGGCACAGAAGTTTCTTCCGACGAATAAACTTAGTCTGGGACTTCGGCTATTTTCAGTAGGATTATTCCGCAAGCTTTGTAGCTAAATTGAATACTGCTCGATCTCTCTCCCACCTTAAAAAAAAAGATTCGAATGGTTCAGAGCACTACGGGACTTAACATCGGAGGTCATCAGTCCCCTAAACTTAGAACTACTTAAACCTAACTAACCTAAGGACATCACACACATCCATGCCAGAGGCAGGATTCGAACCTGCTACCGTAGCAGCAGCGCGGTTCTGGAATGAAGCGCCTAGAACCGCTCGGTCACAGCGGCTGACTCTCCCACATTAAAACAAGTGGTACATCTCTCCTAAATAACAATGGTCTATATTTCTCGGTTGTCTTGCAGAGATGGAGCACCCTGATTTCCATTTGGAGATTGCGAACTCGGTGGCAGTTTTAGGTTAGTTTCATGCCGACGCCTTTGTCAAGTAAAAAACTGCGTCAAAATTGTGCAAACTAAGGATTTATGCTAAAGCTATGAAACTATGCAGTAAAAGTTTTCAGCTTACCAGAACAGAGAACGTGTTTTTGTCCAGAACTAACACGAAAATGAGAGTAACACTTTTGCACCTTCTTTGTTCGTAAAAGCTCGCAAGCAGTGGGAGCTGGTCTGAAGCGGCGTATATGTGAATTATGCTATTGGTACGTGTCACCAGTGGTCCATTTACCCTACAAAGAAGCTATGTAATTCAAAAATAAATTGCACTTGTATGAAGTTCAGGCACGGCTGTAAATAAATCCCGGGCAATCCCGAGTTTCTCAGCTAGTAAAAATTAAAATTGAGGTTCTACAGCCCATAAAAGACAATGTTTTCATTTGAAAAATATTTTATTCGTTGACCAGTGTTGGCTGCCTGTCTATCGAAAGGTGGCTATAGTGGAAACTTGTTTGGCGAAGACAGCTGGGTGCGATAGAGACGCCTGGTGGAGGTGGGCGGTGCGTTGCGTAGCAACAGGTCGGCGGAGACTGGCGGCGACGGGCTGTCAGGTGCAAGGCGGAGGGGACAGGCCGCGGCGGTGCCGAACGTAGCCGCTCCGAGCGGAGCGCGTCACCTCGGCCGCGGGGCGGGCGGGCGGCCGGTCTGCGGCAGGCGCCGGCCGCAGATGCCGCTGACAGCGCCGCTCTGCGCCTGCTGGAAGAACGTCATTAGCCCGTATCTGGCGCCCATTGTGCGCGCCGCTCGCAATTGAATTCCCGCGCGCATTGTCCCCGCGAATATAACGCCGCGCCGCGCCGACTGTCGTTTGTCCGCGGCTTGCGGCTCCGCGCTTTTGTTACTCACTCACTCTCACACACACACACACACACACACACACACACACACACACACACACATCAAGGCCGCGAATTAAATCGAACCACAAAAAGCGCAGCCGGGCAGTGTGAAGATTTCGGTGCAGAACCAGCCTGGCGTGGGTGGCGTTGCAGCGTGATTCGCACCCTTGGCCTTTCCTCATTGATGTTTTGTCGACGCATTGCGCGCTTCCACAGCTTCGTTGTTTTTGCATTTTGTCCTCGTTGCTTATAGTATCGCCATATTGCAAGCTGCCTTGTCTCATTGCCAGACGTTTGTACTTTCAGTAGCTCAAAAACAACTGAGAAGGCATTTACGGGCTACCGTACGGAGATGCCATTGGTATAAACACCGCAGGTACTTTTCACGCTTCCGTCGTACAAGGAGGAACAAGAAGCCTATTTTTGTAATGGAGATATTTGTGTCGGACATTTACGTTACAATAGTTATTCTCTTAAAAGGTACTCATTAATGCTGATATATCTTCACAGATCTAATTACTTACACCCCGTTATATTTGACGTAGAATTAGCATTTTTATCTGAAAACAACCTTGAGCAGTTAAACAGAGAACCGACTCGTGGCGATAACATATTAGACCTCCTGGTGACAAACAGACCCGAACTATTTGAAACAGTTAACGCAGAACAGGGAATCAGCGATCATAAAGCGGTTACGGCATCGATGACTTCAGCCGTAAATAGAAATAGTAAAAAAGGTAGGAAGATTTTTCTGTTTAGCAAAAGTGACAAAAAGCAGATTACAGAGTACCTGACGGCTCAACACAAAAGTTTTGTCTCAAGTACAGATAGTGTTGAGGATCAGTGGACAAAGTTCAAAACCATCGTACAATATGCGTTAGATGAGTATGTGCCAAGCAAGATCGTAAGAGATGGAAAAGAGCCACCTGATACAACAACCGAGTTAGAAAACTGCTCCGGAAGCAAAGGGAACTTCACAGCAAACATAAACATAGCCAAAGCCTTGCAGACAAACAAAAATTACGCGAAGCGAAATGTAGTGTGAGGAGGGCTATGCGAGAGGCGTTCAATGAATTCGAAAGTTAAGTTCTATGTACTGACTTGGCAGAAAATCCTAAGAAATTTTGTTCTTCTGTCAAAGCGGTAGGTGGACCAAAACAACTCTGTGACCATAATGGTACTGAAACAGAGGATGACAGACTAAAGGCCGAAATACTAAATGTCTTTTTCCAAAGCTGTTTCACAGATGAAGACTGCACTGTAGCTCCTTCTTTAGACTGTCGCACAGATGACAAAATGGTAGATATCTAAATAGACGACAGAGGGATAGAGAAACAATTAAAATCGCTCAAAAGAGGAGAGGCCGCTGGACCTGATGGGATACCAGCCCGATTTTACACAGAGTACGCGAAGGAACTTGCCCCCCTTCTTGCAGCGGTCTACCGTAGGTCTCTAGAAGAGCGTAGCGTTCCAAAGGATTGGAAAAGGGCACAGGTCATCCCCGTTTTCAAGAAGGGACGTCGAACAGATGTGCAGAACTATAGACCTATATCTCTAACGTCGATCAGTTGTAGAATTTTGGAACACGTATTATGTTCGAGTATAATGACTTTTCTGGAGACTAGAAATCTACTCTGTAGGAATCAGCATGGGTTTCGAAAAAGACGGTCGTGTGAAACCCAGCTCGCGCTATTCGTCCACGAGACTCAGAGGGCCATAGACACGGGTTCACAGGTAGATGCCGTGTTTCTTGACTTCCGCAAGGCGTTCGATACAGTTCCCCACAAAGTAAGAGCATATGGACTATCAGACCAATTGCGTGATTGGATTGAAGAGTTCCTAGATAACAGAACGCAGCATGTCATTCTCAATGGAGAGAAGTCTTCCGAAGTAAGAGTGATTTCAGGTGTGCCGCAGGAGTGTGTCGTAGGACCGTTGCTATTCACAATATACATAAATGACCTTGTGAATGACATCGGAAGTTCACTGACGCTTATTGCGGATGATGCCGTGGTATATCGAGAGGTTGTAACAATGGAAAATTGTACTGAAATGCAGGAGGATCTGCAGCGAATTGACGCATGGTGCAGGGAATAGCAATTGAATCTCAATGTAGACAAGTGTAGTGTGCTGCGAATACATAGAAAGATAAATCCCTTATCATTTAGCTACAAAAGAGCAGGTCAGCAACTGGAAGCAGTTAATTCCATAAATTATCTGGGAGTACGCATTAGGAGTGATTTAAAATGGAATGATCATATGAAGTTGATCGTTGGTAAAGCAGATGCCAGACTGAGATTCATTGGAAGAATCCTAAGGAAATGCAATCCGAAAACAAAGGAAGTAGGTTACATTACGCTTGTTCGCCCACTGCTTGAATACTGCTCAGCAGTGTGGGATCCGTACCAGATGGGGTTGATAGAAGAGATAGATAAGATCCAACGGAGAGCAGCGCGCTTCGTTACAGGATCATTTAGTAATCGCGAAAGCGTTACGGAGATGATAGATAAACTCCAGTGGAAGACTCTGCAGGAGAGACGCTCAGTAGCTCGGTACGGGCTTTTGTTGAAGTTTCGAGAACATACCTTAACCGAAGAGCCAAGCAGTATGTTGCTCCATCCTACGTATATCTCGCGAAGAGACCATGAGGATAAAATCAGAGAGATTAGAGCCCACACAGAAGCATACCGACAATCCTTCTTTCCACGAACAATACGAGACTGGAATAGAAGGGAGAACCAATAGAGGTACTCAAGGTACCCTCCGCCACACACATCGTCAGGTGGCTTGCGGAGTATGGGTGTAGATGTAGATGAACTTAATTTTGTTGGTCATTAAGTATCCTAACGACGGACTTTATACACGCGTTACACTAAAGACATCCCAGGCCCAGGACTTGCCAAATGCACCCAGGAAGGCAACTTCGCGAGCCCCAAGCAACCCCACGACATCGTTTTAACAATCACGCTGTTAGCCAAATGGTTCACGACCAGAATGGAGGCATTTCTATTGGTCATTTCCCGAAAGTGATGTTTCCTGCCTGAACTTGTACCAAATTTATTTCGAACAGGTGCTGTAAAATACTTACTTTCGTTGGAAAGTCACTAACCCTTAGGAAAGTCACTAGCCAGTCTAGTTGGCTCCGCTTAAGGTTAATTCACCTGCTCCAGGATGCAAAAGGTCCCGACTAGAAACCAAACGTGTTCTCCAATAGCCGGCCGGCCGAAGTGGCCGTGCGGTTAACGGCGCTGCAGTCTGGAACCGCAAGACCGCTACGGTCGCAGGTTCGAATCCTGCCTCGGGCATGGATGTTTGTGATGTCCTTAGGTTAGTTAGGTTTAACTAGTTCTAAGTTCTAGGGGACTAATGACCTCAGCAGTTGAGTCCCATAGTGCTCAGAGCCATTTGAACCATTTTTCTCCAATAGCCAGCCACGTCCTCGCCAGGAACGGTATGTACAATGAGATGGAACTGTTTCATTATGCGACACTGTCCTTGCAACACGCTTCGTACGAGCCAAAATGTTATGGTTCCCAAAAAATGCAATGTCGTGTGGCTAGGGCCTCCCGTCGGATAGACCGTTCGCCTGGTGCAGGTCTTTCGATTTGACGCCACTTCGGCGACCTGCGCGTCGATGGGGATGAAATGATGATGATTAGGACAACACAACACCCAGTCCCTGAGCGGAGAAAATTTCCGACCCAGCCGGGAATCGAACCCGGGCCTCAAAGAAAGATCGCTCTACCCCATTCGAACTCACTCACATGCTGACAGTGTTCTATCTAGCGTCGACGAGGCTTACTGACGCTTCATATTGTATGACAGATTTTCACTGAATGAGACTGACGTAACATAGGCCTTTTTTGGTAACAGAAGAAAGTGCCCCACTGGACCTACATTACGGCAACTCTCAGCAATACTGCCTTTACTGGCACGCTGTTCCAGGGAACCTCAGAGTTTGGATTCCTTTGCGCCATTTTCTGTAAGTATTGAAATAACATGTCACGCGCCTTTCGATGTATGTGAAAAAAGCACTACAACTGCACTATTAAGAGCCTACGTGAGGTAAATGGTGGTAGATCCAACTCTTGTTTTTCCTACTTCGTCATAGCTCAACCAGTCAACACGTTGCAGTGGAACTGCTTGTCATTTGACGGCACAGTCTGTTGTGCGGCATGGCTTAGGGCCTGTGTTATGTAGGTACCAGTGTCGTCCGACGACATTTGTGCAACCAGATTTTCTTCATCCTATGCGTATTTCGCAAATATTATTGTAGAAAGACATTAGTTCTAGTGTGGTATATTCAAGAAACACAACAACTTGAAATAGCATAGATTTGCTTCATACGGGGTTAAAGCGAACTTCTTCCTCATTGTGGGTTTATTTTAAGTGATCGATGTACTGCGAGATGCCAAGTCCTTACTCGTTCCCTGTAGTAACAGTTAACTTCTTTTCCGAATTTTCTGGTCGCCATCTTATTTTCTCTTGATGCTGTGGGCCTGCTATTCACCGCCACGTATTTGACCGCTGACTTCTTTTCAGATTTCTGGGGGCCGAGGGGTGTAACAGAGCTTCCACATATAAACAAATCACTGTGGAATCACAAAACATGGTTTGCGTAATGTTCAAAATGTGTGTGAAATCTTATGGGACTTAACTACTAAGGTCATCAGTCCCTAAGCTTACACACTACTTAACCTAAATTATCCTAAGGACAAATACACACACACCCATGCCCGAGGGAGGACTCGAACCTCCGTCGGGACCAGCCCCACAGTCCATGACTACAGCGCCTAAGACCGCTCGGCGGTTTGCGTAATTTTTATACAGGGTGTTCCAGCTATCTTGTCCACCCGAAATATCTCTGGAACAATAACAGCTATTAGAAAACGACTTTCACCGGTATCAATGTAGGGCTGGGGCCCATGAATGTACATATTTGGGAACATTCTAAAACGAAAGCATATGTGTTTTTTAACACAAACTTATGTTTTTTTAAATGGACCTCCTATATTTTTTCTTCAGCAATTCATAGCATGACAAACCACATACGCAATGGCGTTGATTGCATCGCAATATTCCCATCACATCCCGAGGTATTGAGACGCGAAGTTGACGCTTGAAACACCCGACATGCGCTGCTAGCGCACGTCCTGAGGCTCAGGCGTGAACCCCATGCTGCCCGTAATCGCGATGTGATTGTCATGCGTAATCACACTTCCATACTTGTCAAGAGGTCCGAAACGAATAATACGGTCATCGCGATTACGGGCAGCATGGGGTTCACGCCTGAGCCTCAGGACGTGCGCTAGCAGCGCATGTCGGGTGTGTCAAGCGTCAACTTCGCGTCTCAATATCTCGGGATGTAATGGGAATATTGCGATGCAATCAACGCCATTGCGTATGTGCTTTGTCATGCTATGGATTGCTGAAGAAAAAATATAGGAGGTCCATTTAAAAAAACATAAGTTTGTGTTAAAAAATACATATGCTTTCGTTTTAGAATGTTTCCAAATATGTACATTCATGGGCCCCAGCTCTACATTGATACCGGTGAAAGTCGTTTTCCAATAGCTTTTATTGTTCCAGAGATATTTTGGGTGGACAAGATAGCTGGGACACCCTGTATATTCAAATAAGTTATCAATTCACAGCAACTGATAATTAACGAAGCTTTTCAATCAACATGTCCGTATATGATGCTTCAATGCTTGACCAAAACCATGAGTTCGTACTTAACTCGAGATAGCGTAGCCTAGAGTCTATATAATAAAATTCATTTTTGTTTAGTGCTCGTCAAGCCCCTTTCTTCTTTGGAGACAACAGCACCCCAAAGCACGACTGCAAAGTGCAACTGACCCCTCACTGGTCAATTCTAATTACACATCCGTCGTCGCTGTGCCCGCCTTTTTCTTTCTTATATCTGCACATAAATCCCAAAAACCTTCGGCACAGTAGATTCTCTTTATCGTACTACTAATTAAAATAACGTTGTTTCAAACACACATTTTTCATCAGTCTAGTAAAAGGGAAGTGAGACGTGTTGGCACGCTTTATAGCAACATGAGCCACTACATTCCGTAGTTCATCCGGTTCTGTATAATACCTCGTGAAGCTCTCCTGAAATAAACGATTTTAGCGGCATAGATGTAGGAGGTCCTCTGGCGGTAATATTCGGGTGCTTGCATATCATTTCATGTCATCGCATATTGACTGATTTTATTCCCAGTAGTCATTCATTTCATTTCATAGAATCTAATTCAGTTGATAAAGTTGTTAATCATTGTATGAAGATTACAGTGAGAAAGACTGATAGGGAAATTATTAAAAAAAGACTGTAATTCACAACTGATATTAGTGTGTCTCAGTAACAAAGTTTATGAATTTCATCTATTTTATTTCTTTCAATTTCGATGTCAAGTAGGCGTTTTATGTATTATTTCCGTACTATCATTCTGATTTTTTGTACTATTGACTTAATGTTTAAAAATTTTCTTAATTCTTACAATTTAGAAAATATGTTCTGCATGTTTTGCACTTAGCCATTTAGCAACATCGTCCTTAGTAGGTACAAGTGAAAAAGATATGCAGAATATACTTTCATAATTTGAAACAATTATGAAAAAGTTTCAACTTAAAATTAATTCTCAAAAAGCCAAAATTATGATAGTAACAAATTCAAAACTGAGAAAGGCATCCGTCAACCGACATCAAAATTGAAAGAAGTAGAATAGAAGAAACTGATAATTTTTAGAACTTAAGCTTCTTAATTGCAAGAGCCAATAGGTGCAGCATAGAAGTAAAAAAAAAAATTATTGCAATACCAAACCGTTATTTCAGTTAAAGCAGACAACGGTTATTGAACAAGCCGTTTACTGCCTGAACAAGGAAAAGAATCCAATTAAGTGGTTTTGAAAGAGATCAAAGAGCGGACGCTCTTCATAGTAACTGTCCCAAGAAGGAAAACAAGACTTTCAGGCATCTATTTAGAAACAATAAGTTTCTAAGAAATATTTTTGAAGGAAATTTATTGGGGAAAAAAAAGTCCAAGAGGAGGTCCAGTAGCAGAAAGCTTATTGAAGCTAACGAAGTGTCAAAATTATCAAGAAATGAAATGAGCAACACAAAATACAGAAGAGTAGTTGTAACGATAAGGTACAGCTTTTACAAAATGGTGGTAAGATATATTTCACGATAAAAATATTTTCTTGTAACTGAGCAGGAGCAGGGACTACATAATTCTGCATTAGTTCTAACTTATATTAGGAACTGTGGTATTGTACGATCTCGTCGTCTACCACTTGAGCGAAGTTGTCGCCGTCAGTGCATACACTTGAGGCCACGCTGTCCAAATGGTCATTATTGGTTTCACTCGCCACTTTAATATAATCCGCTAGTCTGTATACCTACAATGATAGTACAGAACATCCTTTGTTTCTCATAATTGAAACAAGTTTTGCAGTCATCAAATCATATTTTTGAATAATATGTTACGCAGATTACAATTTTATAACTAAAGTTGTAGTTTGGGAATAATATTTTGTTACTTACAATAACGACACTATTTTCATTATATTTCAAATATTTCGTAATGCAGTTTTAAGAAGCAGGCAAATGACCGGCGTGTGGCCACACTCATCACCAGCTGGCGTAAAAAATTGCCTTATTTGTATTACACGCTTGCACTAGGGAATTACGAAAATATTATTACTATTACGCTAGAAATCATCGGGAGTACGTAATTTTGTTATATCATGATGATTCCAAATCCTAAATCTGATCTGTGCGTCATACTCAACAGACTGGTCACTGGGAACAACATTTCCTCTCTTACCTAGGCTTTTCTGTCTGAAAAATATATTCCTCATAATCGAAACATATGAAATGTCTATTAAGAAAAAATTTACATAACAAATTTCAAGTTGATTACACCGTCTTTGAATTTGATACAACATTTTACTGATTTCTTGTGACGAGATAAATAATTATGAAATAATTATGTAAATAATTATGTAATGATTGTATGGCGTTATTGGCTAGGAAACTTGATCTGGGGTTTTTCGGTCGCCTAGTGAAAGTATTTTTATTTGACGCCAGTTCCAGTTTGGCGACTTGCGCTTCGATGACAATGAAATAATGATGACGCCGGCCGCTGTGACCTATCGGTTCTAGGCGCTTCAGTCCGGAACCGCGCTGCTGCTACGGTCGCAGGTTCGATACCTGCCTCGGGCATGGATGTGTGTGATGTCCTTAGGTTAGTTAGGTTTAAGTAGTTCTAAGTCTAGGGGACTGATGACCTAAGATGCTAAGTCTCTTAGTGCTTAGAGCCATTTGAACCATTTTTTTATGATGATAACGCATCAGCCAATCCCAGAGCTGATAAAATCTCCGATCAGTCCGGGAATCCAACCGCAACTATTCAGAGAGACTACTAACGAAGTTTTAAGAACCAGCCGTAATTGATGAATCTTGGAATATAGCGCAACTCCCCTAGTATCGGTCACGCAGGGATCTCGAGGACGATATTAAACTAGTGTTGTCTTCGTTAATGACGTCACGTTTGGTTTTTGCTTCAGGTTCATCTTCGCAGCTGCTATTGAACATTGTACACAAACTGTGAAATACTACAAAATTAGAGCTACGCTAATTATTGTAACAGCACTAGTTCAAATGGCTCTGAGCGCTATCGGACATAACATCTGATGTCATCAGTCCCCTAGAACTTAGAACTACTTAAACGTAACTAACTTAAGGACATCACACACATCCATGCCCGAGGCAGGATTCGGATCTGCGACCGTAGCAGTCGCGCTGTTCCAGACTGAAAACAGCACTAGTATAGCCTCCACACAACAATTCAGTGATCACTACTGAGAAACGTCGATAACAGACGCAGCCGGTGCAACTGGGAAAATAAAAACACCCAAATTCGCCAGCAGTGCAGTCTTGATAACAGACATGAAAATTTACTGCAGTTACACACTATGTGATATCACTTAACGGACTTATGCCCTAAACTCAACCTTTGGTTTCTTTACTAACCCACAAGACCGAATGACAGGTGACGTGTTTTTGCACAAAAATGTATGTTTATATTATGAGTTATGGATTCCTAAAAACTTCGTTTTGTGAAAAAAATGTCAGTTGACGGCTTTCTGGAACAAACGATTCAATTGTATCGCGCCTAGAGGCGTTTAAGCAACCATTTTCACGCGCTCCATCCGTGAAGGAGACACGAAGAAGCCCTAATAACTGGGACAATAGGCAGTACCCTCTGCCGTGCACTTTACAGTGGTTCGCAGAGTGTAGAAGTAGATGTAGTTCCAGTAGTCTGACGGACAGAAGGTGGTTTTTTTTTCTTTTTTGCGTGTCGCTGGTCTACTGCGAGGTGTTACACGAAAGCGGCCTACTAGGGCGCGCCGCCTTGTTCCGTCCGCTGCCTGGGCTATCTCGTGCGACGAGAGCACGGTGACGGCGGCGTGATTGATGTGCACCTCAGGCCCGCCGTCTCGCTGCGATAGTGCGCCACTGCCCCCACACGTAGCGACGCGTTGTTCTTACTGCCGCAAGTTTTACTAGGTGTCCTCACTCAAGAGACGACGAGCTGAGCTGTCTCGCGCACGCTAGTTACCTAATGGGAGAGCGGGCTTCTGTCTCACACGCTCCCTGCACGTTTGTACCTCCGAGTGCTTGACAACTGCCCTTTGTAACCTCCCTCTCGCCGCATTTTGCTGATTCTTAACTAAAAGAGTTATTTCTGGCATTCGAAAATCGGTAAGTGGCACTTAATAGACAGAAAACCTGACCGTGTTGCCTAAAACGAAAACGTGTCTCTTTTCTTTAGAAGTCGTTTATTCAGTTAGTAAGGAACACATTTTTTAACTATGATTAGACCGCAACGCGCTTATGTAAGCAGTTAAATTTAGTCCCACTTTCACACTGAAGGTTGCCATTCCTGTACTGCTTCTCCAGTTAAAGCATAACGCTATAAAAAATTCACGGTAATCTTAATAATTACTCAAGTAATAATATGAATCACCAATGAATGCTACTGACTTTAGAATGACGATACTGAGTTGTCTACTGATTTCGTGTGTAATTACGTGCATTCTCTGCGAATAAACCTGTGGAAAGCTTCCAAACTCATATTTCATCAATATCTACAAACTGCTCATTTTTATATATTGCGACTAAAGCGCATGCGACAGTTCCAAGTGTGAAACCTGAACGACTGCAGTCTCCCTGCGTCTCGAGATTGAGTTATCGAAATTTCACATAGCAGACAAAAAAAAAAAATCCCCAAAATTATATCATTTCGCCAACTTTATCCGAAGTGTCTTAAACCTACCGATTTCTTTGAATTATTATGTGCTATCAGTGTTGGTAGCTTCAAGAGGTGTAATTACGTATTCAGGACCGTAAAATTATCATACATATAAAAAAATTAGAGTACATAACTAAAATTTTTAATTTGTAAATAAAAACAATAGCCTGACTACAAAAATAAAAAAAACGTGCTCCAGGGGCGCCATATTTGCTCTCTTCAAGCTTTTTTCCTTGTTCTATTTATTTTATCACTAGCGCACCACTAGTATCTCACTTCACAATTTGACGCCGCCTCTGTACACTACATCAATGTGAACACACAAAATTCGTGGTTGTGTTTTTTCCTTAACACCTCCTGAAGGCTCTTAACCGCCGATCTCCCATTCCCTTTAATTATAACAAATCATACCGATACCCCAACTAAAACGACAAAATCTCCTCCGAAGTCGATACGATCACGAAAGTCCATAAAAAGCCCGAACGTCCGAAACTGGGCATGTACACGTCATAGTGACACCATGGAGAGATATGACCGAGCTGAGCCTAACGTCTCCCACAAAATGAAAGGTGTATCTATCGTTTGACCTGAGGAGAGAGTGATATCTAGTGAATATCTAGAAAACTAAGTCTAACTAAAATATCAGATATGCCATCAGTAGTAAGGCTAGGGATATAAAATATTTCCCCAATTTCCCCGGTACAGAAAGCTTCTTCCCAAAAATTTCCTCAAGGTTACCGTTTTCCCAAAACTTCCTTTCGAAAAATATTTTTTCCCCGAAATTACGAAGAAAACCAAATCTGGAGTTGCTGCGCGAAGACGCGAGAGCGGTAGCTTTTGAGCAATGGACATTGGTGAACGAAACTAGAAGCAATGCCTGTTGCCGGAAAAGGCGCGCTCAGGTCAGAATGACCCATAGAACCCGCGATACGTAAAGGGTACGATCCACATCGTCGTACCAGTACATATAGCAATATTCCTCACACTTCCAAGCGTCCTTTCATAGAAAATAGTCACAAAATTTGAGCAGTCGCGTCAACTACGTCTACAGTTCATGCAGTGATTACCAAAATATGTCTCTAGAGATGGAAAAAAGTACCGTTGATTTCATTATCTGTAAGATGGCACCTATCGTCATCTGTGATAGGTTCTTCTTCAGTCATTAAATAAATCGTATTTGGGACATGTAAATTAAGAGCTCCGTATAAAGTAACACTATCTTGTGCAAATTACGGTAACAATTACAGCACGGCGTTCTGCCAAGTACCTATGTTGATGATTTCCTTGAGTGCACCAGTAGGTAGTAGTCGCATTCTCATTACGCCATGAATTTCATTACGTAATTGATAGCATGTAACATAATCCAAGTAAAAGAACACGAATTAACGAATTTCTACCATCGAGTTAGACAAGGTACATATATATGGTAATTTCTCAAATCATACGGACACAGAAAGCGCAGATAATTTGTACATGAGAAATCCTCTTTTATTTCGTGTTTGGTAAACGGTTCCATGAATAATTAACGTCAACGTTTTTATTTGTAACGTACTGCCTGTCACTAGAACAAATAGTCGTCAGTAGATGTTAGAACAAGCAGACACGTGAGAGATATACTGATTCGTATTGACAATATGTGGCAGATACATTCTAGAAAATGTATGTGACATCCGCAAAGTAGCTCTGACGGTGAGGCTCGGAGGAAGTAACAGCATATTAATAAGTACGTCTGGGGTTTCAAAAGACGACTGCGCGAGAACTTGAAGACGTATAGAAAAATGGTACATACGAAGAGACCGTATCTTCCTGTTTTGATTCTTAATACGCGGCGTGGAGTAGTTGGACTACGGTCAGAGGTGTCAGAATATGTAGACCAAACATTTACACTGTGCTGAGGCATTGAGTTAGTTCACGCCTGCGGATAGGCAACCCAATGAACAGGTTTCCAAAGCAGGCTCCCAGCTCAAGCAATTCCTATCTGCGACAATGAAATGGCATGCGTCAGAAATGGTGCCCATACTGTGTATTTATGAATAACCCCCTTTGTTTGTCTCATCTCGATAGTGTTTGTGCGTTTTGCGACCAACGTGCATCTCCATCAGATCTTTATACTGTGATCATTTTACGTATGAGTTAAGTTTTGTGTTCTTCGCACTTGTCATTTGTGAGCTACAAAGAAGTTGCGAAATCTCTGTAAGTATTAGTTTGCTTTTTAAGTAGGGCCGTGAAAAAAAAACGTATTGTGAGATCCTCTGTAAGACTATTAGACAGACTGATGACAGCAATAAACATAATTGCGAATTTTTGGCTCACGGTTATGTGCAGCGCAGATAACATATATCTCGTCAGACCCCCTCTGTCCTAGTTCTTTCAGTAATACAATAACGGATAAAATCGAAGCACCAAGAAGGAGTTTTGCGACATAAACCAAACTTACGATACGACATTGCAGTGCCTGTGTTGTTCCGAATTAAGGTGCAAAGTTCCTTCGGACATGCTTGCATGTCAGAATGAGCTCTACATCGTAATTCGGCATAAAGCAGGCACTGCAATATCGCCGACACCGGGGCAAGCGGTTTTCAAGTAAAATGTCTCCCCTGTACGGGAATATACATAATGGATGTCCATGTACAGGTCGTAGACACATGATTGACGACATATGGAAGTTTGGGTCTGGCTGTGAGTCGTGCTCGGACAGCCAAATGGTAAGGGGACCGGTTTCGATAAGCAGGAAATCCGGGTTCGAGCCCCTGCCCGTTATACAGCTGATGGTTATCTTTATTCGCAAATGCGAATAAGTTTAATGTAAACGGAAGCTGGTAGCCGTGCTTCTACATCTGAAAGATGATATCTGTTCAAATTTCACGCCAGTCGCATATGAGTGGCGCTAGTAACGATATTATGAGGATGCAAGTCAGGTTTGTTTTAAATACACTCTGTAACTGTCTTTAGCGTTAGCTACCTTCGAGACTCGATGTGGTGAGTCGATGTTAGTCAAGAAAAGCTATAAAGACGCTATTATCGACACATTACTGAGTTTGGACGAGTCCGTGTAATAGTGCTACGAGAAGCTAGATGTTCCTTCTACGGTATTGCAGAAAGACTTGGCAGGAACGTAGCCAGTGTACTTGATTTCTGACAGCGGTGCACACGAGAATGTATGGTCTTAAGGAGACCGGCACTCCGGATGGCCACGTGGCACTACCGAGACGGAAGAGCATCGAGTTCGGCTTACGGCTCTGGGGCATTGTACTCCACGTGCACCAGCAATCTGCACAGCAGTTGGCACCACAATGACACAACGAATCAGTTACTTCAAGGACGGCTCCGAGCTAGTCGCCCTGTAGTGCCCATTCCACTGACCCCAAACAAACGCCGTCTGCGACTGCAATTCTGTCAAGCGAGAGCTCATTCGAGGGCAGGGTGGATGTCTGTTGTGCTTTCTGATGAAAACTGGTTCTGCCACGGTGCTAGTCATGTTCGAGTGTGGGTTAGAAGGAAGCCAGGTGAGTGCCTGAAACCAGACTGTCTGCGTGCTTGACACACTGGACCTACACCTGGAGTTATGGTCTGGTTTGCGATTTCGTATGACAGCAGGTTATCCCACGCATCCTGACTGGAAATTTTTGCGTCATTCTGGTGATCCGACCTGTTGTGCTGCCATTCGTGTACAGCATGCCAGGCGCTGTTCTCCAATAGGACAACGCTCGCCCACATACCGCTGTTGTAAACACATCATGCTGCACAGAGTATCGACATGTTGCCTTGGTCTGCTGAATCATCAGATGTGTCTCCAATCGAGCATATTTGGGACATCATCGGACGACAACTTCAGCGTCATCCACAAACAGCATTAACGGTCCCTTTATTGACCGACCGCCGACCGGTGGTGGCCGAGCGGTTCTAGGCGCTTCAGTCTGGAACCGCGCGACCGCTACGGTCGCAGGTTCGAATCCTGCCTCGGGCATGGATATTTGTGATGTCCTTAGGTTATTTAGGTTTAAGTAGTTTTAAGTTCTAGGGGACTGATGACCTGAGATGTTAAGTCCCATAGTGCTCAGTGCCATTTGAACCATTTTTTATTGACCGATCAACTGCAACAGCCGTGAAACTCCACTCCACAAACTGACATCCGCTAGCTCTATCAACCATTGTACGAAAGTTTGCATGGTAGCATTCAAGATTCTGGCGGTTACACGTGTTATTATGTACCAGCATTTCACAGGCGCTTACATTAACATGTGATCTTGCAGTGTTAAGCACTTACATACCTTTCCTAGACAAATGTGTTCCCGATATTTCATTACTCTACAATAATCATTTTTTGGCGCTGCGATTTTTTCCCATCATTGTTTTTGTACTTCCTTCCTTCCTTCCTTTCTTTCTTTCTTTCTTTTTCTTCTTCTTTTTGTTGTTCATTGTTTCACAGTTTATTTGACAAGGCTGAAGGAAGGAACAAATTGACAAGGTGTAGTCCTGTTTAAGGAAAAATAGGAATGTTCTCATGTCTTAAGCTTGAGTTATTTCTCACAGATGCAGTGGATTGACCGTTGCACCTCCATACCTGATTCCCTTTCTTTTACATTCCCTCAAATTCTCGATCTTTCCCTAAACAAGAGCATTGGAGCTCCAAAATATTAAAACAGAAAGAACTTGTTATAGGGTCATCCGTGTCTCGGATTTGTTTTTTGTACAAGTTTGTTAATTTAGTACTGTCTTTAACCAAGGATTATGGCGCAGTAGTTAAAACACAGGATCGCATTGGGGATGATGAGATTTAAATAGCCATCCAGGTAAATACTTTCAGATTTTCCGTAATTTCTCTCAATCTGTTAAAACAACTACGAGATGTTTTGTTCGGGGAAGGACAGTGGCAATTTCCTTCTCCAAGGGACGCTGCGTTCTGTCTTTAACTACCTTCTCGTCGACGGGAAGTTAACACAGAATCTTCCGTCTGTTATCCTTCAGTATTTACTGATGTCAGTGTTACCGTTGCGTCTGTTTTGAGTAGCTTTCCCCTGTGGTCAGATGTCGAATAAAATCCATCTGCGCACAGTGGTCTGTGATTCTGTAAAACGAAATAATATCCATGACGACGTTTCGATGAGCTTGCAGACTGCTGCTTCCCGATTTGAGTGGCTCTATTTGTGCCACAGGTATTCAGTTTTCGTGTAACAATTGATACTTTAGTTTCGAAAATATATTAGTACATTCCTTTACGAAGGCAGGGTGTCGATGTAATTATCTGGCTGATTAGTTGAATCAGTAGCACATTCTCAGAGGCAGTGTTCTCTGATATGCAGTCAAACAGCGCAGAGGTTTGCGTAGTAGTGGAGCCGCTGCCTGGTGAACAGAAACATGACGTTGTACTGAAGTCGTTGACAGCAAAATGCCAGTCGCATTTACTTGTCCTCATTATTATTTTTGTACTGGTGTTCCGTCATGTCATTATCTTCCCTCTCGTTCCGTTGCCGTAACCACGACCGCCTGCCAAGCGTAACACACCCAAAATCCATAATGTGTTTGGCTGTTGCCCATTGTTCTGCTGCCCTAGGCCGGCCGGTGTGGCCGTGCGGTTCTAAGCGCGTCAGTTTGGAACCGCGTGACCGCTACGGTCGCAGGTTCGAATCCTGCCTCGGGCATGGATGTGTGTGATGTCCTTAGGTTAGTTAGGTTTAAGTAGTTCTAAGTTCTAGGGGACTGATGACCTCAGTAGTTAAGTCCCATAGTGCTCAGAGCCATTTTTTGCTGCCCTAGTCGTAGATACCATTTGTGCAGAGAGGCCAGCAGGCTTCTGCTTATATTCCATTTTGTAGTAGAAAGCCGTGCAGAAGTTAGAAATATCGCTATTAATTGGACATCAAAAGAAAGTATGATTTATTGTCCCTTCGGTATAGAAGGTGTTACAGACAACGAATAATCTAACACACGTGCTCTGTTGTGTAATGTTGGAGAAAGTGAATCAACCGTGACCTCGTTTTGAAGGAAATGATTTGAAGATGCTGCAGAAAATGTGAATCAGTATAGACAGAAGAGAATTTGATTATTCCGAATGTGAATCCAGCGCCATCTCGCACGGTAAATTTCAGTGTCGCATGCTGCAATTCGAATGGCGTGAGACATTTCTGCAGGCGTTAGTACCCTCGAATCCCCCTCCCCATCCCCTCCCCCCTCCTCATAAAGCCACTTATATCGGCATTCCAGATTTATGGTAAATGTCCACGTCACTTGACACGGGGAGGGGGGGCGGGGAGGAAGGGGGGAATACTTTTTGACCGTTTTTCCGGGCTAACCGCCTCATTTTTGGCAGGCTTTGATTACCAGCCACTGGCGCCTGCGTGACCCGCGACCTTTGCAACGGGCGTGTAAAATGATTGACCGTCACAGGAAACAATGGCGGCGGCGTGACGGGATGCGGGGGAAGAGGCGGGGGCGGGGACGGCTGTGGGGGTGGGTATGGGGGCGTTCCTGATAAATGCCGGCCGGGCTGCCAGGGCTCGGATTCGCCCGGAATAATTAACGCGGCCGTCACGGCGCCGGCGCCGCCATAAATCTGCGTGGCCGCCTCGCAAACTGAAATGAGCGCCGCATCGCATTTTCCACTTGAGACCGAGCCGGGCCTGTCCGCGAGGTCGCCCTGGCTCGATTGCCTGTGTGCTGAGTGACGTAGCTCGCTGTCAGCCGTGGAGAGTGCTGCAATGTCGATTGCCGGGTCGAAAGCGTATGTGGGCCCACCGAAGCGCTTAGTTTGCACCCGCTTTGTTGTTGTTGTCTTCAGTCAGCTTCTGCTCTCTCCTTTACTGAGCTGCAATGACGGAAAAAGAATCGCAACATCAAGAAGGAATCGTGCGACATAAACGAAAGTTGGTAGGAATGTTTCTACATCTGAAAAATGACGTCTATTCATATGTCGCGCCAGTCGCTTAAGAGTGGCGCTAGTAACACCACTAGGAGGATGCAAGTCAGGTTTGCTTTAAATGCACACTGTAACGGTCTGAGCGTTTGTTACATTTGACATTGGGGGGTGTTGTGTACATAGTTACGCGTAGTCAGCGCGTACACAACTTTCCCACTAGAGCGCGCCCCGCTAAGCACAACAGCGCAGGCGCAGCGCTCGTCCGTCTCCGCACTACGAGATGGCGCTGCCTTCGAGACGGACCAAATTCTGCTTCCGCCGATCCGCGTATTAATATGTAACGCAGCCAATGAGATTGCTGCTGACGCAGAACCTTTTCTCCTCGCAGATCACACTCGCGCAGTGATACATGAACGCGCGAGGTATTATAACGAGTGTGCAGACCTCCGATTAGTCAGCCTGCATTTGTCTGTACCAGTCTGTACCAGTCTGTACGAGTTCTACATTTGTCTGTACCAGTCTATAGTCAAGTTTCAGTTTGCGCCTCATAAGATTACTATATTCCTGTACATACCCATAAGAAAAATGTATAGACATTTTTGTCAAGTATCAGAGATATATGTGACAATAAGATTAACGTACCAATACCAAAGGAACTTCAGATTGTCAATTGTAAATAGCATCCAGAACCAGGATAAGTAATTTTTATGCTTGTTACTATTTTAATAAATGTGTGTGAAAATTAATCAAGTTCTGTTTAAAGTTGGTCACCGTCAATCTGCTACTCTAAGCGTGCAAGTGGCATTTCTATCGTCTGACCTAAAGGCAGAAGATGAACACGCCACGATAAGACCACGAGACATATTGCTGGCACTCGCCTACTTCGTTAGAGCGACAAGTCAAATAATCTGATGGTGTGTGTACTGAAGATCTTACAGTACGCACACCACAGGGGGTGGTGAATGATGTTAGTCAAGAATGCCTTTAAGGCGACAAAGACGTCATTATCAGCACTTCACTGTGTTTGAACGAGCTCGTGTAATAGGGCTATGAGAAGCTGACGTGCCTTCTGCAGTATTGCGGCAAGACTTGGCGGGAATGTTCATACGGCGCCAAGCACTATGGGCTTAATATCTGAGGTCATCAGTCCCCTAGACTTAGAACTACTTAAACCTAATTAATCTAAGGACATCACACACACACCCATGACCGAGGCAGGCTTCGAACCTGCGACCTAGCAGTCGCGTGGTTCCGGACTGAAGCGCCTGGAACCGCTCGACCACAGCGGCCGGCTGGCGGTAATGTAGCCACAGTGCATGATTGCTGACAGCGGTGGTTACGAGAATGTACGGTCCCAAGAAGACCAGGCTCCGGACGGCCACGTGGCACTTCCGAGAGGGTGGACTATCGTGTTCGGCGTATAGTGCTACATCTGCAGCAGCAATGTGAGCATCAGTTGTGACCACAGTGACACAACGCACTGCTTCAAATCGGTTACTTCAAGAACAGCTCCGAGCGAGACGCTGACCCCAAACCACAGCCAATTGTGACTTCATTGGTGGCAAGCGAGAGCTAACTGGAGGACAGGGTGATGGTGGTCTGCTGTGTTTTCTGAAGCAAGCTGTTTCTGCCTCGGTGCCAGTGAAGGCAGCGTTTTGGTTAGAAGGAGACCAATTGAGGGCTTGCAACTAATCTGCCTGCGTGCTAGACACAGTGGACCTATACCTGGAGCTATAGTCTGGGGTGCGATTTAGTATGACAGCAGCAGCAATCTCGGGGTTATTTCAAACATCCTCACTGAAAAATTGTATGTTAGTGTGGTGATTCGATCTGTTGTGCTGCCATTCGTGAACAGCATTCGAGGGGATGTCTTCCAATATGACAACGCTCGCCTACATACCGCCCTTGTAACCCAGCATGCTTTACAGAGTATCCACATGTTGCCTTGGTATGCTCGATCATCAGATCTGTCTGTAATCGAGAATATATGACATCATTAACCGTCCCTGTATTGACCGGCCAAGTGCAACAGCCGTGGAACTCCGTCCCAGAAACTGACGTTCGGAACCTCTTCGGCACAGTCAATGCACGATAGCATGCTTGCTTTCAACAATGTGGCGATTACATCCATTAATCGGTAATATTGCAATGTTAATCGCTTACGTATGTTACCTCGACAAATGTAACCCCGAAATTTCATTACTCTACATTACATAATTTTGGATATTGAAATTTCTTTCAGTCCGTGTAAATCTGGATTTACGTCGGCATGACTATTCTGAAATTCGCTTTCAGTCTCCTTCTCGAATAGCATGTGACAAAAGTGAACACCTAACCCTGTTGTGTGAGCTCTGATTTATTTTATTACAATGATCTTTTCTCCGTACATCGGTGGGAGTCAGCAAAATATTTTCGCCTTCGGAGGAAGAAGATAGTGATTGAAATTTTGTGAAAAGATCTGGTTGCTACGAAACATGCCATTTTTTAATTAATTTCCACCCCTCTCGCTTATCATATCCGTGAAACTTGCTCATCTTTTTAACGGCAATACAAAACGTGAACTCTTTCAATGTCCTACGTCGATCATATTTTTTGAAGATCCCACACCGTCCGGTAATATTCCAGACGAGGTCCGACAAGTATATTGTAGGCAGCCTCGTTAGTAAACTTGTTGCATATTCGAAGTATTCTGCCAATGAAACACAGTCTTTGTTTCAACTTTCCGAAAATATTTTCTATGGTTCCAACATAATTTGTTCGTAATTGTAATCCCTAAGTTCACTATGTGATCAAAAGTATCCGGACACCCCCAGAAACATACGTTTTTCATATTAGATGCATTGTGCTACCACCTGCTGCCAGGTACTGTATATCAACTACCTCAGTAGTCATTAGACGTCGTGAGAGAGCAGAATGGGGCGCTCCGCAGAACTCACGTGATGGGTGTCACTTGTCATACATCTGTAAGCGAGATTTCCACACTCCTAAACATCGCTAGGTCCACTGTTTCGGATGTGATAGTGACGTGGAAACGTGAAGGGACACGCACAGCACAAAAACGTACAGGCCGACCTCGTCTGTTGACTGACAGAGAGCGCCGACGGTGGAAGAGGATCGCAGTGCGTAATAGGTAGCCATCTATCTAGACCATCACACAGGAATTCCAGATTGCATCAGGATCCAATGCAAGTACTATGACAGTTAGGCGGGAGGTGAGAAAATGTGGATTTTATTGTCGAGCGGCTACTCGTAAGCCACACATCACGCCGGTAAATAACAAACGACGCCTCGCTTGGTGTAAGGAGCGTAAACATTGGACGATTGAACAGTGGAAAAAATGTTGTGAGGAGTGACGAATCACGGTACACAATGTGGCGATCCGATGACAGGATGTGGGCATGGCGAATGCCCGGTGAACGTCATCTGCCAGCGTGTGTAGCGCCAACAATAAAATTTGGAGGCGATGGTGTTATGGTGTGGTGTGGTCGTGTTTTTCAAGGTGGGGGCTTGCACTCCTTGTTGTTTTCCGTGGCACTACCACAGCACAGGCCTACATTGATGTTTTAAGCACCCTCTTGCTTCCCACTGTTGAAGAGCAATTCGGGGATGGCGATTGGGTCTTTCAACACGATCGAGCACTTGTTCATAATACTCGGCCTGTGACGGAGTGGTTACACGACAGTAACATGCCTGTAATAGACTGGACTGCACAGAGTCCTTACCTGAATCCTACAGAACACCTTTGGGTTGTTTTGGAACGCCGACTTCGTGCCAGGCCTCACCGACCGACATCGATACCTCCCCTCAGTGCAGCACTCTGTGAAGAATGGGCTGCCATTTCTCTAGAAATCTTCCAGCACCTGATTGAACGTATGCTTGCGAGAGTGGAAGCTGTCATCAAGGCTATTGGTGGGCCAACAGCATATTGAATTACAACATTTCCGATGGAGGACGCCACGAACTTTTAAGTCATTTTAGCCAGGTTTCTGGATACTTTTGATCACATAGTGTATTTAGGTAAGTCGACAGCCTTTGAATTTATGTGATCTATCGAGTAGTAGAATTTAACAGTTCTTCTTTTTTACTTCGATGGAGTACACTTTTTATTGTTTATGGACAAAATCTACTTTTCGCGCCAGGCATTTCGTTTAGCTTTTCTAATGATTTTACTACACGGTAAACGTAAACAATCTAAGGCACCTGCTCGGAATGTCCCCTAGTCCATGACATTATTTTTCCGAACTCCAGATGTAACCTCGGTTTCATTAGAAGCCTTCCTGTCCGTTTCTAGTAAGTTTACAAAAAAACCACGAATCTGATCGCACAGTTGAGTCGATAGCTCATGCGCAATCGATTTTATTACAAGCTACTTGTGAGCAACAGTATCAGAAATCTTTTGGTATCTAGATATATAGAATGAACTTAAGATCCTCTGTCGACAGTACTCATTATTTCGTGTGAGTGAAGAGCAAGTTGTTCTTCACAAGAACGATAGTTTTTGAATGCATATCGTTTTCTTCGAGGTTTCTAACACAGTACGTGTTCAATAATGCTACCTCAGCATACGGCTTCCTAATATTTAAATTTGTATTCGATGCTAAGAAAGTTCTTTTTCTCAGAAATACATTTCGTGCTTTTGCCGTCTGCTTTTTATATTCTCTGCCTTTGTCAGTTATTCTACTATCCAAGTTACAAAACTTTTAAACTACTTTCCGTGTTTCTTTTCCTAATCTGTATTCCTTGAACGTTAATTCCTTTTCCAAATTTCCCCTTAGTTTCCTTCACAATTTGATCAATTGAATCAATTTGAATAACATCAGGGATAGACTACCGTCCTGTCTCACTTCCTTCTCAATTCCGGCTTCATTTACGTTACCAGTACGTAGAGATTGATAGGCAGCAGTATAATTAAAATTTAGTTTCCCCTTCCATGTAGTCCCTTCTCCGCTGGTTTCTTCTCGACTATAAATAAACATGTCTCATTGCGGCTTCCATTTGCCGCTGCACTGATTCATTGTCTTGAACATTAAGGACGATGTTGTCTTCGTCCGTAGTTACATAAGCCAGTAAAATTGTCTTGTTATCCCTTATCACATATAAATGATCCACTCTGTTACTGTCATACATGAATTATTCGGCAATTTTTTGATTTATTTAGTTTTGGCCGGTTCATTGCACAACCAGTGCGCCATTATGGTTTGTAATGTTGTACGTATTTTTTTAATGTCAGCTTGATCTGGATTATATCCTTTTGCGTATTATGCCGGAGCATACGGTGAAATAGTATTAAATAAGCGTGGACGTTTCGAACGAATTTCGAAGCTCATAAGGCGGCTCAAAGCCGATCCAAACATTGCTGTTATTCTATTTTATTCAGTTTTACTGCACGAAACGTCATTATATGCAAAACGGTTTTCCCACAGATGAAATCAACTGCGTAGGTCTACTTTTCTGAATAATTTATTTCGCATCCAACGCTGCTGCCGTTACAGTTCCACGTTAATAAATCTAGTACAACCTTTTGCAGACAGCTCTGCCCCAAATTAGCATGGCCAAATAGCAACTGAAACATCGACAGGTCTCAGTCATGGTACAAAAATATATGCCGTTGTTGAATTATACAAAACTTGGCCACTGCTGTGAGACGGTAACTTGAAGTCTGTAACTAGCGCACGCTGCCGTCCCGCCTGCAGCCACTGCGTTAATCACGGGAGTCCACGCGTACCAAGCAGCTCTGTCGCCAATTAGCGGCGCCAGCGTACCGCAGGTGCGTGTTGCGATATTTTGTGCTAGGATGTAGCGAGTTGCAGACGTGTGAATTGAGTGCCATATCCCCCCAGTTGTTGGCAAAACACCGTTCATACATTAAATTATTACGCTCATATCTCCTCCTCACATTTTTTTATTACCACTATTAAATGGAGGCACGGGTGGCTGCTACATATTGTTGTTGTATTTTACTTTTATGTTTATACTGCACTCTTTGCTGTTCTCGGCTGTGATGTTTATGGCGATCAGATTTGATAAAAAAAAGTATATCAGTCACTGCTGTTCGTGTCACACGCTCATCGAAATCGGAACATAAAACTGGTTCGTTGAGATCTAAGAGTAGCGTAAACGCTTCAGCCACAAAACATATCGAGAATGAACTCATTCTCTGTTGTAAGACCCGTATATACTGCGAGACATCCAGCAAATGCGCCGCAAACTTTGTTTCATACAATGTATAGTGATGTGTGCTATCTTCTTTCTTCTTCGCTTCATGGAGCAAGGTTACGGCCTGTTTCGACTTTACTGAAGCCATCAATTTTTAAGTTGACCTGTATCTGCTAATGGTTTACTTGCATGGAATTGTTCGGCGAATTATATGTTTTCGGCTTTGGTTCACGGCAAACCAGTTTGGACGACAGTTAAATGGTCCATTTTCCTCAGGAACTTTCTACGCATGAAACATCTACAGCTGTATTTCAAACTTTCACAATCTTCCGTACCTCGAAATTTATCAGTTACGCCGGCAGGTAGTAATACAATCTGGTCACGACTTTTCCGAAAGTGCTTAGCGTTACTTTTAATCAATCAAAAGGTGAAGTTGCTTTCGCGACCGTAAGTGACATGGTGCGACCCGGCATTTAATCATGTTGTACACGGTATCTTGAGGCTCATATCATCATTCTTTCAGTAAATTTATTCAGTGTCAGGATTGGGACTCCACACCTACCGTTGGATGCAGTATCAGTCTACCACCTGGCCTGCACGATCGCACATAGTGTGATCGGTGTCTGCAACACAATGTCTCACAGTCGGTCATCAGCACTAAGACTGGGTTGAAAAAGTTCTCCATAACTGTAGCTTGCCAACTATTCTCCTCATTTAATAATACTTCTCAACCCTAGAATTCAAATATGCGCTTTTTATAATGATATTTAGATCTGCCCCCGAGAGTCATTCGTTCTATCGTCCCTTCAGCTGCAATTTTCAGCGACGAATCATGTCGCAATATATGGCCAGCCGTTTGTCTCTATTTGATTCGTTCTTTGTTAGACATTTCCTCTCGGTGAGTCGTTGCAGGACGTCATTGCTTATTCTATCAACCCAGCTCAACTGATGGTCGGTAGTATCCTGTAAATCAAAATTCAGTTTCTACTAATGGTTTTATTTTTGTCTTTCCATTGCCAATGCTTCACGCAGAGGCAGAGTTGTGCTCCAGATCCGAAATATATCTTTTTTTGAATCATTTTCTGCTCTCAGGTTCCACTTTTCTGAAAATTAGCTGGTTTCCTTTTTTTAGAAAGGCCATTTGTTTTTTTGCAGTCTTCAACACAACACGTTTCTTGCAGTTTCCTTCTTCGTATATTCTACATCCCATACACAAAATTTCATCCACCTACTCAAGAGTCTCTTGCCCAAGTCAACCATTTAGCAATATGGCAGGTCCACCTGCTACACACACTATTACCTTCATTTTCTTTTTGTTTATTTCGGCAGCCATTAGCACGTTTTGTGTGCACCGTGTCATGATTTTTTGTCAGCGTCAAGTACTTGTACAATCGAGATAGTGCGTTATGTCCTACACTCTCACTTCAGTAAACAAATTAAATATGAGCAGTGACAATGAACAGCGCTGGCTCACATCTTTCCTGATTTCGGCCACTTGTCTCGTTCCGTCAGTGCTGACTACCGTATCTCAGTTTGTAATACCCTTCTTTTCCCGTATCTGATTCTATACTACCCGTGCCTAAGAATGGTAAGTATTTCATTCCCCAGTATCAAGAGCTTTTATAAACTTGTTTTCTTGTTTCTCCTAAATTTGTCCTCTGTTACTAGTAGCAGTATTCAGCTTCTTTCTCGAGCGCCCTTCACACTACTTTCGTAAAATCCAAACTAGAACACTGGTGAATATTTTTATGAGCATGATGATTTGATACATGTAAATATATGTATGTGTGAAACTGTCAATATATGTGCCGAGGGAGCCCTCTACCTGACAAGCAGTACACTTGAATATGGTAAATATTCTCTCCCTGGCTTGCTGTTTTTGCTATCTAGCGTTAAAGATGTATGAAATTAGAAAAGGTCACTGAAGTTGGTATCGAAATGCAGGACATTAAAGAGACTCCATCAGACACTGATGCAGGGCGAGAGATGGTAATGTGAAAGGGTCCATGACCTCCTTCCAAAAGATAAATTTAGTACACTCTCTGATCAAAAGCCTCCTGCCACCCCTAAGTAATATGTAATTTACCACTAGATGTCACGAGAGGCGGACACGACAGTATAAAAGGAGACGAGGAGTATTGTCTTGTAAGTATGAGCTGTCATTCCTCCGCAGACATCCCACTGAAAGTACTGCCAGCGGAGTTTAAGCCTTCATAAATGGGAAGGATGGACACACACCATATTAATGTCCACTAACAGTTGTTGAACTGACAACTGTAATCAGCAGATGTGTATTTGAAACTTCCTGGCCGATTAAAACTGTGTGCCGGGCCGAAACTCGAACTCGGGACCTCTGCCTTTCGCGGGCAAGTGCTCTACCAACTGAGCTACCCAATCACGACTCACGCCCTGTCCTCACAGCTCTACTTCTGCCAGTACCTCGTCTCCTTCCTTGGTAGAGCACTTGCCCGCGAAAGGGAAAGGTCCCGAGTTCGAGTCTCGGCCCGGCACACAGTTTTAATTTGCCAGGAAGTTTCATATCAGCGTACAATCCGCTGCAGAGTGAAAATCTCATTCTGTAGATGTGTATTTGACGAATAAGTAGTGAGCAGACAGTGATAAGCTATGGACGTGCACCCATAATGTGTCACTGTTGGCCGGCCGCGGTGGCCTTGCGGTTCTAGGCGCTGCAGTCCGGAACCGCGGGACTGCTACAGTCGCAGGTTCGAATCCTGCCTCGGGCATGGATGTGTGTGATGTCCTTAGGTTAGTTAGGTTTAAGTAGTTCTAAGTTCTAGGGGACTGATGACCTAAGATGTTAAGTCCCATAGTGCTCAGAGCCATTTTTTTTTTTTTTTTTTTTTTTGTCACTGTTGTTGGGTCACAAATCTAAATGGAACAACATCACTAAAGCAGGTCTTCAAGAGACATTCTACATATTGTTTTGGAGTAGAGAAAAGTGTGTGAAAAGTTTGTCCTGCACACTTTGACTCCCGAAGAAAACTAACGACCCCTGGACGTCTGTTGCGACTCATTGAAATGCAAAAAGCGGACGATCCTTTTCTGGAAAAAATCATCATTGGTGAAGAGACAAGCTTCGAAGTCTACACGAGTAATTCTTGCTTCTGCGAAAGCAGAACTGACACGTAGTCGCAGGGTACGTTGATTCTTCCTGGTATGGTACTGAACTGCACGATATACCTCCATTCATTTCTGAATACAACCCACAACCCAAAGCAAATCGAAGACAAAGCATCAGTTGATTACAGAGGTCGGGAGTGTCGTGTACAACGTAGCAGAGACCCGAACTCTGCCGATGACTTACGAATCCGTGGTTCAAAGTACTCCCATCTAAAGCTGCCAGTTTAAAGCGTCCGCACTGTGTATATTTTGTTATCACTACCGTAGGCATCTGTGCCATGTTAAGAGTAAGGCTGATGGCAAGTTACACTGAGGGGAACGAGAGAGAGAGAGAGAGAGAGAGAGAGAGAGAGAGAGAGAGACTGTAAGAAACTGTGCACCCTCCCGCGAGAACTGAAACCTCAAATCGGACGCGGACAGTATGACGACAAACTTTGAAACTATCGCAGTGATCACTGGAAGGTGCAATAGTTGGGGCTGAAGAGGAGGTGGCCCTGCTTCAGGACAGGACCTGTCTCTTGTGGTAGTTTTCTTTGGGTGAAGGCGCCACGTAACGGGGCGGAATGAAAGGTTGTCAGACCGCAAAGTAGGGCTTCCAGGGTGGTGTGCTGGGCCGGGCGCGTGTCTCGAGGGGCGGTGGGGCGGGTCGAGGGCACAAAGGGGCGGCGAGCCGACAATGGAGCCCTGGCCTGCTATTGACGAGGCGCCCTCGTGCCGCGCTGCAGACTCAGCGCCCGGCTAATGAGCTGCCGACGGACACGTCCGCGCCCGGCCGAGCGCAGAGCGGCCCGGCCGCACCTGCACCCTACCTAAACACACGCCTTCTTGTCGTCTCCGCCGTCGCAGACACTCGCGTACAAAGCCACAACTATTATGCGGACACTTCAGTTTGGCAGTTTTAGTTTGGAGAGGAGCGTACGTAGTTTTAAATTATGCTTGCCTTGGGGTCGCTCCTGAACTCCTACGTACACGACACTGTCAAGCAGTTGAGCGGAGGCTTAGTGTACTGTACTTTCCTTCGGCCTGTGAGATGCTACTTTTCTTATTTCGAAATTGGAGACGAAGCTATTGCTAGTCCACCGTGAGTTTCGAGTACTGTTCCCACGACACCACAAGGCATCGGTGATACTTGTGAAGCCCAAATCGCGAGTGTTGATTGCCTGCCACGCGAGAGGGAGGCGGAGTTGTTCCAACCAGTAGAGTCCTACATGACCGAGTAGTGCCTGTTTCCACATAACGACCGTGTTCAGACTCTGTTGCGACTGTGCTCCGACTGTGTCATGAAGCATGGCTTGGCGACTGAACTCGCCTATTCACTTTGCAACGGCGTCAAGTACCTCGTTTCCACATAGCGTGCCGTGTCCGTGCCGTGCGCGTGTAGTGCTGTAGGCTATCCATCGGGACAGCGATTCCGCGGCAGCTGACAGGTGCGCAGTGGGAACAGAATACTTCATATGGAAACTACATCAAGGTGCCGATGCGTCAGTTATGGGGAGTCGTTCGGTGCTCGTCTCTTTCCAGCTTTGCCCGACCTGCTACGAATCTCTCTCGAACGGAGGTGTCCCGTCTGAGATCACACTGCCGGCCGGTGTGGCCGAGCGGTTCTAGGCGCTTCAGTCTGGAACCGCGCGACCGCTACGGTCGCAGGTTCGAATCCTGCCTCGGGCATGGATGTGTGTGATGTCCTTAGGTTAGTTAGGTTTAAGTAGTTCTAAGTTCTAGGGGACTGATGACCTCAGATGTTAAGTCCCATAGTGCTCATAGCCATTTTTTTTTTTTTTTTTTGACATCACACTAGGCTCTGTGTGTTTTTCGTAAACATGGACGAGGAGCTTGTAATACTTGTTCAGTAGCATCCAGAACTCAACTATATGTCGAATAAAAATTACTACGTTTCCCTTGTCAAAGACATTATGTGGAGGGACATCGGTGAGAAGCTTAACAAATCTAGTGAGTGTAGATTTTATTTTCCTGTTCGTGTTACCTTTTGTTGCACATGCTGAAGGAAACAGTGATAATATTTTTCACATTCAACTACCATCTTGCTTACTTGTAGGTGATGAACGTAGAAGGAAATGGGTGCTACTGAGGTCGCATTTTATTCGAGCTCGTGCTAGACGCAAAACCACATCTGGCCTTGCTGCAAAGAAGAAAGGTAGATTGAAACATGAAATGCAGTTTTTGATTCCGTTTCTTCAAAATCGTGAGAATTTTGCCAACGGTCAAAGGAACATCAGCGAGCCAGTTAAATATCGTTTGGAATTCTCCCTCTTCATCGCTAGCTCTGAATAGAGGGCGAAACCAAGTAACATCATTTCCTTCTTTCCCTATTTTGTTTTCTCCTCAGCGAAACTAAGTAAGTCCCAAGAGCCACAGCATCCTCGTGTACTTGCTCCATTAGTGACTGAACACAGTTTGCACACGGTATGTTATGTGGGAACGCACGCGACGGCGACGCGGCAGCAGCACAGTCGGAACACGGCGCCGTATGTGGAAACCGCTCCTAAAGCCTCCTCTCACGGTCCGTGGATTAGGAGCTGGTAGCGTCTCAGCGTGGAATTCCACGTTCCACTGCGCTGCAAAGAGTGCAGTGAAGAATATGGCATGTCAGTTTTTTGCCTCATAGATAGGAACGTGGCCAAAGAGAGGCGAAATCATTTTTATGTCAGAAGCAGAAATTAGGAGCCACCGCCGTATTGTATTGACTTAAACTACCTATTTGGTGCTTTTTCTTTACTACGTAGTATGCGGTATGAATGTAAGCTGTATCGAAGCATCAGCAAATTGAGGATCTGTCGAAAACGCGTCGTTTTAGCTACATTTTATTATAATAAAATGAGAGGAAACTACGTCTCGGTAGGCAAAGCCTTCCTGCATTTGATGTTTCCAGTATTACAGCTTGTGTGCCATGAAAAGTATACCGTTTCAGTGCCAAGGCACAATGAACTGCCAAAAGCGCATTCCTTCGTTCCAATTTGACATAATTAAATATCAAATAATAACATCTGTAGATACAGTCTTTAGACTATGTCTACAACGGGTGTACAACCCGAGGCCTCGGGTCGCACGCAGTCCAAAGCAAGTACCAGTGCCACGTAGTCCAAAGCAAGTACCAGTGCGACCCATAAAGTGAGCATCTATCACACGATCGGTAAAAAAAATCAATTCATAAAATTTAGTTTATGGAAAGTTATGAAAGTAATGAAATCACAGATACAAAATATCAAATTAAGGCTTTCTTGTTTCTTTATAGTAAAGAATCATAAATTAGTAAATTCCAAATTACTTAAATGTGTTTACTTATACCTTCAACGGTCCCGTTTTTCTGAGTGGTTTTTGTTAGTGTTCAATGTTTTTCTTATGTGCGGCCCAAAAATACTCGCCTTCTTCCAGTGTGGACCAGGTAAACTGAAACGATAGACTCTGCTCGTGTATACCATATACGGAAACACGGCTGCTAGCTTAATTGATAGCGTCGTGAGCTGTGAAGAGGAAGCTGGCAGATTCGCGTCCTTGTCCTTCCAATTTTTTTAACCTTTTGTTTTATAAAAGATTCTGGGTCTTTCTTATTCATTTAATAGAAGTATTGCCTGCAGAGTCTGTCTTATATATCATAAATAATATATTTGCTGCAGTTCTTGTTGCAAAGGCCAACGATTGGAACGTTTCCACAGTGGCCAGAGATCTTAACCTAATTGCCAGCGTATGTCACAAACTAAACACACAATGGAAGTTTTTGCTATTATGAAACTTTGTATAAAATGTGTATATATCTATCTCTTGGTTTTATGGGCTGTCTCATCTTTATGTCTTACGTTAAATACCACGCGACTGCTACGGTCGCAGGTTCGAATCCTGCCTCGGGCATGGATGTTTGTGATGTCCTTAGGTTAGTTAGGTTTAAGTAGTTTTAAGTTCTAGAGGACTGATGACCTAATATGTTAAGTCCCATAGTGCTCAGAGCCATGTGAACCATTTTTTTATGGTAAATATTTTTTTCAATTACAGTGAGCTGCTTCGAAAAAATCTCTGTCATTCAAATGGAATTACGAAGCAAACCTCGATATTGAAAGCTACTCGAATATGATGAAGTACGATACTTCAGAGTGGTGGTAGTCAATGCAAGATCGAGAATACGGATATTGTGCCTGCGCTAACAGACATTAGACAATTGAGTCGTAACTTCCATTAGTATGTTAGTCAAATCGCTGTACAGCATTATTCCTGTTCAAGCCATCGATCGACATGTTCCTCACGTTCCTTTCGATTTCTTCCGCTTTTCTTCGACAATCAGTACCAGATCTAACGCAACTATTTTACGGGCGTCCTTGTTCATAAAGAAACTCTGTGGTTTACGCGCCAGATGCCGAAGACTGCCGCTGGAGAGCGCTGAGGTCGCTAATCACGACGAGGAGTTCGTTCTGTGAGATGCAGCAGGTAGTTTCAGGGTGTGCAGCAGCCACGACGGACAACACTTCTGGCATCCTACACGATGAGAAACACGTTCCGTGTGCGATCGGCGTCAGCGAGTACAGAATGTGAGGTTGGGCGCCTGCCTAGATAGGCTGCCCGCAATAGGAAATGAGGCCGAGCGTAAAAGCCATGCTCGACTACATCCAGCACAGGCTTCTCATTCGTGGTGTGTCTGTTATCATGCAGCATGAGGCAGCCAGTGCAGCAATAGGTAAGACTAACTCCAATGTGTTCACATTCAAGGAACGGAAAAGACCAAAAAGAGAAGTGTGAAGTAATTTTACGTTCGTTGTAGACGAAAGCAGCAAGTGGGTATATATCGAGCGTGAACGACTCATTTAAAGAAACACAGCTGTAAACAGTCCCACACTGACACAGCTCATTCAGCGATGTGGTAATACAAAAAACAGTACAAAGGCAAAGTCTGTTACCATGTTTGCTACAGATATGAGGCCTTCTAATGTTTCTGGCGAAGGTTTCAAATAACTAGGCCAAGAATTAATAGCTCTAGGTCCACATTATAGAGAAGTCAGAGTTTCACAAGTCATTCCACATCCCTCTACTATAAGTAGGCATGTCTAGAAACAGAGTGATGCAATTCGAAACAGCATAATGCCTTTCGTTATTACAGAAATTATGAATAAAACATATGTTGCGACAGCTGGTATGTGAAGTGTGTCGCACAATATGGTGCATTATTTGACGCTTACACCACATTACATGAACACAGATTGGTCTCTTGTGAATCATGTTTTGTTTACAACGAAATTCCGGGACGTTAAGAAGACGGGAGTAAATATTATGAAAGAAATAGATGAGAGAAAGACTGTTTGCAACATTTCGCCCGACGTGGTACACAATTTTCTTGCCGTCTCCGACCAACGTACAAATTATAATAAAACCTTCGGCAAATCACGAAATGCTTCCTTGTGCTGCTCAGTATATAAATACAGTACTCAGTCACAACTTCGATGAAGATAGCTTCTTCTTGAATCATGCCCCAAACATCGCAGTAAGTAATAAATACTGCAAAATGCATTGGGCGGTACATTATGAAAAGTGACCTATACTCATCTTTGGAATCATTTCTCAAACAATAGGGCAGCACACGCTGGAACAGCTTCTGCACTACGTCAGAGCCCTTACATACTCAGTATGACAAAGTTGCTGCTTTACTGAAGGAAAAAGAGTTCCACTTACAGATTACAGGGATACGGTGATGAGCTTGCAGGAAAAACTGGGCAGCGGCACCCTGAGATCCATTTTCTGCTCCTCTTCATATATTTTGGTGACATTCTCCCCGAGCTAGAATTACGTGAACCAAGTAAAACCCATTGTAAACCTAAAAATAATTTCGGAATTAATCATGTAATACGACCAACATACTGAAGTAATCATAGGTGTACGTTCCAATGAAACTCGTGTGTCAAGGCTTTGAGTCCTCGGCAGTTCTTAAATATTATCCGATCGGCCACATGCAGCTGAGTAATAATCTTTTACCTCTCTAATTGCTTTATTCGTGAAAGAGGCATAATAAATCACTGGGTTCTGCATAATTCAACCCACCGCATGAGGAACAGAAAAAAATTTCTTTCATAGTTACTCTTCTGCTAAGACATACGAAACTGTTTTATTACTGAATTCGTCTCGTTGAGAACTATACCTGTCTACATCTACATGCTTTCTCTGCAATTGATAACTAAGTGCCTGGCAGAGAGTTAATCGAACCACCTTCAAGCTATCTCCCTCTCGTTCCGCTCTCGAACAGCGCGCGGGAAAAACGAACACTTAAATATTTCCGTGTTCTTATTTCTCTATGATGATTATTTTTCCCTACGAAGGCGGGCGCCAACAAAATATCTACAAACTCTGAGGGGAAAGATGGTAATTGAAATTTCATGAGAAGATCCTGCCGGCACGAAACACGCCTTTGTTTTAATGATTGCCACCCCCAATTCGGTGTATTATATCAGAGGCACAATCTCAGATATTTCGCGATAATACAAAACGAGTTGGCCTCCTTTGAACTTTTTGATGTCCTCCGTCAATCCTATCTGATGCGGAAACCAACCGCGCAGCTCTCTTTAGTAGATGTGTGTTTTCTAAGTGTTCTGCCAATAAAGCGCAGTCTTTGATTTGCTTTCTCCACAACATTTATCTGTGTGTTCGTTCCAGTTATTGTTATTCTAAGTATTTTGTTGAATTTACAGTCTTTACATTTGTGTGTTTTATACCGTAACCGAAATTTAGCGAATTCTTTTTTGTACTCTTGTGGATGACTTCACACTTTTCATTTTCAGAGTCAATGGCCGGATTTTGCACCATACAGATATCCTGTATAAGTCATTTTGCAATTGGTTTTGATAATCTGATGTTTTTACGAGTCGGTAAGTGTCAGCATCATCTGCAAACGGAAGGCTGGTCGGATTGACTCCTAAATAGTTTATGTACATCAGGAAAAGGAGAAGGCCAGATACTACTACTGTTCTACTCGATGATATTCCGTCAATTATTAGCAATTATCATTCTGAAAGCGAAAACACAATTACATTTACAAAAGAAAGTTTATATGTGTATTTCGGTGTTTAATATGATTACAAAGACGAGTCGATTAGTAATTATATTATAAGCGTCTTGTAAAAACAGGTTATCAATATATTTAACGTATCAAAATATACCTGACGTGAGAAGGTAAACAAGGTCCTCTCCCTATATACACTACTGGCCATTAAAATTGCTACACCACGAAGACGACGTGCTACAGACGCGAAATTTAACCGACAGGTAGAAGATGTTGTGATATGCAAATGATTAGCATTTCAGAGCATTCACACAAGGTTGGCGCCGGTGGCGACACCTACAACGTGCTGACACGAGGAAACTTTCCAACCGATTTCTCATACACAGACAGCAGTTGACCGGCGTTGCCTGGTGAAACGTTGTTGTGATGCCTCGTGTAAGGAGGAGAAATGCGTACCATCACGTTTCCGACTTTGATAAAGGTCGTATTGTAGCGATTGCGGTTTATCGTATCGCGACATTGCTGCTCGCGTTGGTCGAGATCCAATGACTGTTAGCAGAATATGGAATCGGTGGGTTCCGGAGGGTAATACGGAACGCCGTGCTGGATCCCAACGGCATCGCATTACTAGCAGTCGAGATAACAGGCATCTTATCCGCATGGGTGTAACGGATCGTGCAGCCACGTCTCGATCCCTGAGTCAACAGATGGGGACATTTGCAAGACAACAACCATCTGTACGAACAGTTCGACGACGTTTGCAGGAGCATGGACTATCAGCTCGGAGACCATGGCTGCGGTTACCCTTGACGCTGCGTCACAGACAGGAGCGCCTGCGATGGTGTACTCAACGACACACCTAGGTGCACGAATGACAAAACGTCATTTTTTCGGATGAATCCACAGGTTCTGTTTACAGCACCATGATGGTCGCACCCGTGTTTGGCGTCATCGCGGTGAACGCACATTGGAAGCGTGTATTCGTCATCGCCATACTGGCGTATCACGCGGCGTGATGGTATGGGGTGCCATTGGTTACACGTCTCGGTCACCTCTTGTTCGCATTGACGGCACTTTGGAAAGTGGACGTTACATTTCAGATGTGTTACGACCCGTGGCTCTACCCTTCATTCGATCCCTGCGAAACCCTACATTTCAGCAGGATAATACACGACCGCATTTTGCAGTCCTGTACGGGCCTTTCTGGATACAGAAAATGCTAGACTGCTGACCTGTCCAGCACATTCTCCAGACCTCTCATCAACTGAAAACGTCTGGTCAATGGTGGCGGAGCAACTGGCTCGTCACGATACTCCATTCACTACTCTTGATGAACTGTGGTATCGTGTTGAAGCTGCATGGGCAACTGTACCTGTACGCTCCATCCAAGCTCTGTTTGACTCAATGCCTAGGCGTATCAAGGCCTTTATTACGGCCAGAGGTTGTTGTTCTGGGTACTGATTTCTCAGGATCTATGCACCCAAATTGCGTGACAATGTAATCACATGTCAGTTCTAGTATAATATATTTGTCCAGTGAATACCCGTTTATCATCTGCATTTCTTCTTGGTGTAGCAATTTTAATGGCCAGTAGTGTATATACATATATGTAGGCTGACAGGTTAGAGTGACGTGAAGTATAATGTCGATTAGAAGAGCCTATATAATTGCAAACTCGTTGCTAGAAACCCGCTTTTGGTGCCCGCGTTTCCGTCACCCATTGCTTCCCACATCGAAACACCGAGGGCGGCGCAGTTAGCATAATTTCATGGTTCTGCTGATTTTATTAACCTACTACTGCATGTAACAGCCTGGAATCTAATATACCTGCAGCATTTATGCAAAAGAGACTACCTGAGTGGTTTGTTTAGTGTCGTGTGGGGTAGTATGCAAGTAAACCCAGTTATTACGCCACGAAAGTTATTTGTGTATGAAAAAAGACTTCGAGAGTTATGAAAGCATTAGTTGTGTTAAGAGCGAAAGAAATGTTAAAACAATTATCAAGAGGACGCAGGATTTGTTGATGCATATGTTGATTTAAAAAGTCTATTGAGTGGTTTGCGGTAGTTTGAATTTTCAAAATTCTCGGCTCTATTTTATAAAAAATCTTGTTTTATGGTTATTCTCGCAGTATAAAGACAGCTCTTTCAAAAAGAAGAAAGAAGTTAATACTAGTGTTTAAATTTCCGTCTACAACAATACGACTAGAAACGGAGCGCAAGTTCGGATTGAATAAGTATTGGACAGTAAATCAGGCTACGATTTTTCAGAGTTACCATATAGGCATTCGCCTGAAGTAATTTAGCTAGAACGCATTAATCTGCATAGCTGGATGGGGATCTGACCCTAACCTCTCAGATGAAAGTACACTGTCATTCCTTGCCCTTACAGTATTCTTGGCATTATTTTACTGTCGAGAAGCGAGCTGTTTCCTACATTTAGTTTACTTTGTTTGACATAAGTTTCCGTCCATCGATAAGCACACATAAAGATGTAAATTATGTGAATCATGCTTGCAGTTATCTTGATCGTCGCGACCAGTCCATCATTCAGGATATGTTACATATGGTTGACATATGATCTCATGATTAAAATTTTTAATATTTCTTTCATGTTAAAAGAATGCACCAAGACTGCACCAAGACTTACGTCAAAGGTACTCTGCTGCAGTGGTGACCGAAACTCATTTTTCGCGGACAAACCAGAGAAAACTGTGCCTCAGAAAAGGTAGTTGAATTACATTTGACCACAATTGTAAGTTGATGCCTCACGAATTACTGATCAATATTAGTGAATTTAAAAAAAATAAAAAAACAGGTGTAAAGAATTCCTAAGTAATACGTAGGCTTTGGCGGCAAGTGTCAGTAAAAACATAATTATTGTGGTTTCCGTACCGCCTCGCCTTACAATTACACTGACCGAAAAAAAAGCCCAACACCCAGAAAGAATGCTATTTTGTCTAAAACTGACATGATGAGATCGTGGCTGTGTACAATTAATGTAGGTTGATTCTTACAGAGAAGAATACAGCAACCAGCCACTATTAATACTGTTATTTATTTATATAAATAGCGCCGTAATCGGTTTCGAACTGAAAAGTTCATCATCAGACGGCAGTTCACAAGATTTGCAAGATACGCATTACACAATCGTCAGTTTTCAATTTTTATTCTTCCGCTGTGGCGAAATATTCTTGGTGTGTTGGTGCCATCGAAAATTCCGCGCGATTTTGTTGCAATCCTACAACTTCGCAACAAAATCGCGCGGAAGTTTCGATGGCACCAACACACCAAGAATATTTCGCAACAGCGGAAGAATAAAAATCGAAAACTGTCGATTACGTAAGGTGTATCTTGCAAATCTTGTGAACAGCCGTCAGATGATGAACTTGTCAGTTCGAAACCGGTTACGGCGCTATTGACTTAAAAAAATAGCAGTATTAGTAGTGGCTGGTTGCTGTCTTCTTCTCTGTAAGAGTCAACCCAGAAAGAATTGTACTACAAAAACGAAATTCAGTGGGCGTGTTTCTATATCTGAAAAATGGTGTGTATTCAAATTTCGAGCCAGTCGCATGACAGTGGTGTTAGTGGTGTCACTATGAGGAAGCAAATCAGGTTTGCTTTAAAGACGAGCTGTAACGGTCGTGAGCCTTAGTTACTTTTGAAATTGGACATTGTGAGTTGATGTTAGCCAAGAATGCCTTTAAGGCGACAAAGACGTCATTATCAACACCTCACTGAGTTTGACCGAGGTCGTGTAATAGGACTACAAGATCTAGATGTTCCTTCTGTGATATTGCAAAAGGACTTGTCAGGAATGTAGCCACTGTACATGATTGCCGGCAATGGTGGTCACGAGAATGAACGGTCCCCCTCCGTTCGGCCACGTGGCACTATCGAGACGGAAGACCATCGTTTTTGGCGTGTGGGAAGACCATCGTTTTTGGCGTGTGGCTCTGACGTATCATACTGCATATACAGCAGCAATTTGAGCAGCTGGTTGCACCCACAGTGACGCCGCGAACTGTACAAATCGGTTACTTCAATGACAGCTCCGAGCCAAACGCCATGTAGCGTGTATTCCGCTGACCCCAAAACAATGGGTTTGCGGCTTCACTGGTGTCAAGCGAGAGCTCACTGGAGGGCAGGGTAGAGGTCTGTTATGTTTTCTGATCAAAGCTGGTTCTGTCTCGGTGCCAGTGATGTACTGGCTAAAGCGATTTCGCACACTCTCGAGGTTATCATTCACACCCTCACTCCAAATTTGTACGTCAGTCTGGTTATTCGACCTACTGCGTTTTCATTTATGAACACAATGCCAGGGGATCTTTTCTAAGAGGATAACGCTCGTCCACAGATAGCTTTACTAATCAAATATACTCTACATTGTGTCGACATGTTGGTTTGGTCTACTCGATCACCAAATCTCTCTCCAACCGGGCACATGTGGGACTTCATCGGACGACAACGTCCAATTGAAAGATTTACGCCGCGCCATTGAGCCACATAAAATATTTGTTATTATTATTATTATTATTATTATTGTTAGTGCCGATTATTATAATTATAATAATAACAATAATAATTATTATTATTATGTGTGCCTATTATCGACTGTATTATTTGAGCCAAAAGTACGCATAGAAACTGAGAACGTTTGTGAAATTTTTGCTGTGTGTTGCTCCAGAGAGCGATGTGAGGCGCGGTCCACACTAAGTCGATGCGGTATCTGACGCGCCTTTCAATACGAGGCAGAAGCAGCTCGCATTGGCGGAGCGTGTAGAAACGTAGAGGAAGTGACGTAAGGGAGGACAGCAATACGAGGAGGAGAAGGAGGAGGAGGAGAAGATCAGTGTTTAACGTCTCGTCAACATCGAGGTCGTTAGAGACGGAGCAAGAGTTCGGATTAGGGAAAGATGGAGAAGGAATGCGGCCGTGCCATTTCGAGGGAACCATCCCGGAATTTGCCTTACGAGATTTAGGGAAATCACTGGATACCCAAGTCTGGATGGCCCGACGCATGTTTGAACCGTCGTCCTCCCGAATGTCAGTGCAGTGTTCTAACCACTGCTCTACCTAACTCAGTGACCGCGAGATGACAGCGATACGTACCCCAGTTGTTTCGCCCGGGGCGGAACACAGAGTGCTGGTTTTCATTTTCGTTATTCAAATGGTTCAAATGGCTCTGAGCACTATGGGACTTAACATCTGAGGTCATCAGTCCCCTAGAACTTAGAACTACTTAAACCTAACTAACCTGAGGACATCACACACATCCATGCCCAACGCAGGATTCGAACCTGCGACCGTAGCGATCGTGCGGTTCCGGACTGTAGCGCCTAGAACCGCTCGGTCACACCGGCCGGCCACTTTCGTTATTGCCCGTGTAGTTATTGTGATACTTCGAAGTAAAGTAAAATGGGCGCATATTTTGAAAAGTTTGCATGAAGAGTGTAGTCACTGACTAGTTTACGTCTGCTCTGTTCTACCTCATACACTGCTGCATAAGAAATATTGCTAACACATAGAAATTTTTACCTCATTCCACTCACAATGAGAGATATATTTGAGGTTGTTCTCGGCGAGGTTGGCCGCTAAAAGTCGCACGCGAGGCCACTGCCGACTGCTATGGACTGTCATAAAGTGTGTGGAGCTGCCTCGTGTTTCTCTTTGTCGTTTGCTGCCGATACGAGCCGAAAGTGGAAATGAAAAACTTACTGAAGTGAAAAGGCAGCTGGAGTCATCAGCTAATGAAGTATTTGCAGTCTATGTTCCCAGCTTTCAGGAAACCGTATGAAAGGTGTAAAAGTTAACTGAAAGCTAAATTCCTGACTGTGTAGCTGTACGAAGCCGAGGAAGACACATTAGGATTTTCCTTACCATCATGGGCTTCTTCCATTTCTTCAAAAACATGGTCTACCCCTGTACAGAGTTCACCACGTACTGCTGCACAATCGATGGTAACTGAACTCATTTCAGATGAAGCACAGTTTCTTCTCAATATTCCTCAAACTTAATTGTGTACTACCGCGCGAAACTGAACAATTGTAGAAACACTGTCCTAGCTTTACCAATCTGCAACAAGTATTTATACGTACATACGTATGTACCACAGTGAATAAAATACCATACTATGTGGTTTTACAAAAAATACACTTTTATGGTGGTATTTTTAACGTCAGTTCCACACTTTAACTGGCTTACCTTATTCTCCTGAGTAGCTACTCAGCAGGAGAAACAGTAAGTAGAAAATTTTTGTCCTGCTTTGTCAGAGCAACTGTTAGTAGTTGCTCCAAGAGCAGGAAACTGTCTGGATACAATCTGTAAAATTCATGAAATTTGTGTTCGTGATGAGAGAGCTAACGAAAAACCACAACTGAAGATGTTTGATATTTATAGCATTGTACGAATGCACCCAGTTCTTCATTTTCTTTCTCAGTTTTTTGAGCGTTAAATAATGATAAGCCACAATAACGTACGCCTCAGAAGGGCGCGAGATAAGAAAACATCTATCTTGTTCACCTATAAATTCTTTTTATATCTGCCACTATCATTACTGTTACTAGTAGTAAAAGTACTGCTATTATTAACTTAATTACGATCGTTCATAATCAGTATTATGTACCTACTTTTCCACTTCAGACATACAATTTCAATACTATTTGTGATATGAAGATTGTTATTTTTTAGTAAACTATTACGTAAAAAGGTACTGCATGTGTGAAAACCTGCTCCAATAGTAGATAGGGCCGGAATGCCCTAATCAGATCGGATTAAATAAGTAAATAAATAAACAAAGTGAAACAGAAACGTGATTCGTGCTGTCTTGTTGCTAGTCGTACGGCGAGTTGCACGTGGTATTCATCCCAGTGGGAACACGAGTATCGCACCGATAAGCAGAGCATCGCGCGACCTTCATAGCAAAGTCTCGTACGGTCGCAATGTGAACTGCATCTAGCAGAGGGACTTAAGGTTCTAAGCTAGTCAGTCTCAAATTTTACCAACTTGTTGAGATTTGCTTTTCTGCATTCCTTAAAATGGAATTAATTACAGGCATCGCCTCATTGAAACAAAATGTGAAAGTAAGTAACCTACGTTAAGCAAAGTCTAAGAATTCATTCTCGGCATTTTCCCCGAGTATTATACCGAAACCCCGGGTCTTGAGCACCGATCTTCCCCGTTCGAAAATTAAAGAGGGCAGTCTCTACAGAAGAATTACGGTTCGATTTGTTTTCTTATTTATGATACTTCTAGTCCTTAATGCAGATTTCTGTAGTTTCTCACTATTTCCGTGTAAACAGAGTGAATTTTCGTCAGAAACCACATGAAATTTACGGAAAAGTGGACTTCCGACCTGGCTCTGCCCTCGCTGTCAACGTAACAAAAATCACCCATTAAAAACTAATAAAAATAAGTGAAAACTCTCTAATTTGTAAAATGCGTCTTTATTAGGTAAACCAAATATTTAAGTTCATAACAGACAAAATCTAGAGGCATTATGTACTCATAATATTCGCAGAGTAATCAATCACTTGAAATACTTTGTTATCAAAGGGAAACGCGTCCTGTGAAGATCTAGTATGTTTAATTCAGGAGGAAGCACAATGATATTAACTGTAAGCCCATACATTGAGCCTCCACAAGCTTCACTCGAGCTGGTTGTCAATTTCAGCTACAGTTCTGAATGTTAAAAGGTATACCCGTTCACGTCCGTTTTATTGGCACTGTGTGTTGATACATTCCGAAGCGCCAAAAATTCCATCTGAAAAAAGAGAGTGCAGATGACGTGCAAACTGTTACAGGACGTGATCATGCGCCGGGTGTTTGAGTGCCAACAGGAATGAAACATGTAGCAGGACATCTGTTGCGCTCTGAACACTGGTGCCTGGCGAACCGCTTTTGGTCTCCGGATTAAATGCAGCGCGGCCCAGGCCCGCGGTACGAGGGCGACCGCCCGGCAACCGCGCTCATTACAGTCGCCAGCTTGTGGTGTGGGGCTTGCGACTCTGAGCTGCAGCACATAAGTTCCCCACCATTCCACGGCGACACTCGCTTCTCCTTTTGCATCTAGTTCCCTGTTGACATTGGAATATTAGGGATTACCTGCACTACACTGCATTTAAATCAGCTTATCCCGCCACATTCCTAGCTCACTAATGAACTGAGCACAACAGATTGCCAAAATGCTTAAATACTGGTAATATCAAAGGTATATTAAATACGAAGCTTTCTTCTGACGGAATAAGAACTGTTAATAAAGGTGTCGAGAATGGTATCAACAGAATGTGGTCCTCTACCATGTGTACAAGTGCCATTGCGAGAATTGTTCTCCTCGTAATTTGTTTTTAAAATAACTAGAGCCTTCGGCTTCCGAAATCATTTTGCTTTCTTGCGCGACAACTGCGGTCTATTTCTGAGGATATTTTTACACGGTGTTTCTAAATCCCTTTTGGCAGTGGAGAGCAAGTAGGGAGCGCCTTGAACAGGAAATAATGTGAGGGCATATACCTATTTCCGAACACACGTGTAAGATAAAATATTCCACACTCCCGCGGATCCCTGTTGTAGAAACAATAATAATTCGCGGTCACATTTGAAACAACGGACTAATGAGATAACAACGACGAGTGTTAAACGTTGTTATAGTAATAGAACAGCTTGTGAGCCATGAGTGAAAGAAGTGAAGCATACACCGTGAAGCGTGAATATTGCATTTTTCCCTTCTCTCATTGCACTCAAAAGATGTGAGAGATCGGAATACGTTATTTTGCAGGTTTGTTGCTGGAGCACAGTTCGACAGTTGTCTACACGTGACTTCTTTCTTTCTTCCTTTCGCTTGTGCCTTTTTCCCGCAGGGACGCAATATCGGCATGGTTAATCGTATTTGGAAATGTTAGATTAAGGGGTGGCCAGATGCCCTTCTTGCCACCACCCCGTACACCCTCCCCCCCCCCCCCCCCCCCCCGGACGGAATTAGTGTACCCCAACTGTCTGCGACAAGTGTAATCCGTGGAGTAATGCGAAAGTAGTCAGGTGTCTCCGAGCCGTGTAACTGAGGCGGGACATCGGACATCGGATCCAGCTCGGTATTCACCTAGGGGGATGTGGAAAACCGCCTAAAAACCACATCCAGGCTGGCCGGCACACCTACCGTCGTCGTTAATCCGCCGGGCGGATTCGATCCTGGGCCGGCGCGCCTACCCGAGTCCACGAAGCAGCGCATTAACGCTCTCAGCTAACGTGGCGGGTTCTAGTTGTCTGGACGTGAGTACCTACCGAAAATATCACCTACCCGGTCCGAACTACAAGACCTCGGTATGTCACGACAATGCTTACACTGTATATATTGGTGAAAAGAGCGTCCGCAGCTCGTGGTCGTGCGGTAGCGTTCTCGCTTCCCGCGCCCGGGTTCCCGGGTTCGATTCCCGGCGGGGTCAGGGATTTTCTCTGCCTCGTGATGACTGGGTGTTGTGTGATGTCCTTAGGTTAGTTAGGTTTAAGTAGTTCTAAGTTCTAGGGGACTGATGACCATAGATGTTAAGTCCCATAGTGCTCAGAGCCATTTGAACCATTTTTTTGTGAAAAGAGCGAATAAAGGAGAGCAAGTAGATAGGATTTGTAGTATCCTCATACCGCAGGGAACCAAGGGAGAGGATGTTGATATGGGTGGCTGGTATCTTATTTCTACAACACAAATGCACACGTGGATTAACTCGGTTCTTTATTTACAAGAACAGGAAGCTTCTTATCTTGAATAGAGTCCATGTGTTGTGGTGCAAGCTCAGTAATAATAGTCCTCTTGCAGACAGTAACTGTAACCTTGTATTACAAACTTTAATCCCGCTGTTAGTCTCGATCTGGTCTCTGTGCACATTCTTATCCTGTGCTGCACTACGCCGCTCCTCGAATGAATGACAGACACCAACTGGAGTGTGAGTTCGTGAGCGAGTGAGGCCTTTCGCTCAGCAGCGGCAGTCTAAGTACACTATGCGATCAAAAGTACCCGGACACCTGGCTTAAAATGACTTACAACGTGGCTCCATCCATCGGTAATGTTGGAATTCAGTATGGTGTTGGCCCACCCTTAGCCTTGATGACAGCTTCCACTCTCGCAGGCATACGTTCAATCAGGTGCTGGAAGGTTTCTTGGGAAATGGCAGCCCATTCTTCACGGAGTGCTGCACAGAGGGGAGGTATTGATGTCGGTCGGTGAGGCCTGGCACGAAGTCGGCGTTACAGAACATCCCAAAGGCGTTCCATAAGATTCAGGTCAGGACTTTGTGCAGGTCAGTCCATTAAAGGGATGTTATTGTCGTGTAACCACTCCGCCACAGGCCCTGCATTAAGAACAGGTGCTCTATCGTGTTGAAAGATGCAGTCACCATCGCCGATTGCTCTTCAACAGTGGGAAGCAATGTAGGCCTGTGCTGTGATAGTGCCACGCAAAACAACAAGGGGTGCAAGCCCCATCCATGAAAAACACGACCTCACCAAAACACCACCGTCTCCGAATTCTACAGTTGGCACTACACATGCTGGCAGATGACGTTCGCCGGGCATTCGTCGTGCCCACACCCTGTCATCGGATCGCCATATTGTGATTGTGTACCGTGATTCGTCACTGCACAGAACGTTTTTCCACTGTTCAATCGTCCGATGTTTACGCGCCTTACACCAAGCGAGGCGTCGTTTGGCATTTACCGGCGTGATGTTTGGCTTATGAGCAGCCGCTCCACCATGAAATCCAAGTTTTCTCACCTCCTGCCTAACTATCACAGTACTTGCTGTGGATCCTCATGCAGTTTGGAATTACGTGTGTGATGGTCTGGATAGATGTCTGGATATTACGCATTACGATCCTCTTCAACTGTCGGCGGTCTCTGTCAGTCAACAGACGAGGTCGGCCTGTACGCTTTTGTGCTGTACGTGTCCCTTCACGTTTCCACTTCACTATCACATCGGAAACAGTGGACTTAGCGATGTTTAGGGGTGTGGAAATCTCGAGTACAGCGTATGACACAAGTGACACCCAATCACCTGACCACGTTCGAAGTCCGTAAGTTCCGCGGAGCGGCCCATTCTGCTCTCTCACAATGTCTAATGACTACTGAGGTCTCTGATAAGGAGTACCTGGCAGTAGGTGACAGCACGATGCACGTGATAAGAAAAACGTATGTTTTTGGGTGTGTCCGGATACTTTTGATCATATAGCGTTCTTGCAGTCGAGAGAGCGTGTTGCTTGCGACTCTCTCTCTCTCTCTCTCTCTCTCTCTCTCTCTGGCCTCTCTCGTGATAGGCGCGCTTGATCGAGCGTTTACTATCGACATTCGCGCTACATATTTGCCGACCGGAGTGCTGTCGACAGCTTACGCCAGCACAGGATTTACCATGGAAACTAACACTGTGCCTACGCTCATTAACAGACGGATCTGAGCTAAGTAACTCTGTTCAATCCACGAATGTCAATTACAGAACGGCATTTCTCTAACTAACTTGTGAAGTGCTTTCGCTTACTCCATTTGAAACATTGGGAAGGCGTTGCTGCCCTGCTCTCACCTGTGATAACCACAAAGATTTATAGTTTCGTTCCTTTTCACTGCATAAAGCACTCGTTGTAGTGTCAGCTGTCTTTTTTATGTTACAATATTTAATTTCGCCTGTTCCGTTTCGAAAATGAATCATTACCAGTTGCGGCTATTCCGCAAGCTGAATTTTCTTGCCTTTTTTATTGCATTATTCACACAGTGCCTTTGTCTTGTATGTCTGCAGTAGCGTTTTTGGAAAATCCACTCTCGAGTCAGAAGAAAACGTTTTCCCTGCTGAAATATTTTGGAGCCGACCTACTTCGTTCCGTTACAGCGACGCTGATGTGACATTAAGCGAAGTACAGGGTTATTCCGTGATGGCGTTACTAATTTTCAAGGATGATGGAGAAATGTAAATGTATCAATTTGCGTAAGGAACCCCGGTCCGGAAACGACCGTGTCGAAAGTTATAAACGAAAATCGTTCTGGTACCCATGGCAGTAGACCTCTTTCATTGCAAGATCTTTCCGTATTTTGGGAGAAGTTAGTATGGACTAAAATAAGAACAAATTGTCTAGTATACATAGGCTCTAAAAAGCATACTGTAAGTGCTAAGAGCACTTGCTCAGTAGCAGAGATGTTTTTCACAGTAGCGAAGATGAGCAAGTACTCATAGCTCTTAAAGCTTCCACTTCAGAGCCCATTTTTACTGAGCATTTTTTTCTTGTTTGATCCACACTCCTTCCAAAATATGGAAAGTAAATTGTTACATTTACCCTTCTCCATCATCCATGAACGTTTGCAACATCATCACGGAGTCACACTGTATATCTCCAAGTTAGGTTCAAATGGCTCAAATGGCTCTGAGCACTATGGGACTTAACTTCTGAGGTCATCAGTCCCCTAGAACTTAGAACTACTTAAACCTAACTAACGTAAGGACATCACACACACCCATGCCCGAGGCAGGATTCAAACCTGCGACCGTAGCGGTCGCGCGGTTCCAGACTGTAGCGCCTAAAACCGCTCGGCCACCCCGGCCGGCCTCCAAGTTAGGGCGGTCTAGTCGCGTGGAATGGCCGCGCGGTTTGAGGCACCATGTCACGAACTGCGCTGCCCCTCCCGCCGGAGGTTCGAGCCCGCCCTCGGGCTTCGGTGTATGTGTTGTCCTTAGCGTAAGTTAGTTTAAAGTAGTGTGTAAGTCTAGGGACAGATGACCTCAGCAGTTTGGTCTCTCAGGAATTCACAGACATTTGAACATTTTAGGGCGGTCTGTGCGCTGAGATTAGAGAGCAGGTACCTTGATGATAAAGGCTAAACGAAGAGGTTGCGCTAGTAGTAGTTGGCTTTCCGAAAGGCTCCTGAAGAAACTATAGCACCACATCTTGCAAATGTGCAGTGCTGCTTTCGGTACAGACGCAACGGAAGCTGTGTACATATTACTATTAGCCGTAGCTTCGTTGTTTTGTGTCATCAGTCTTCTGAACTGGTTTTATGTGGTCGCCACGAATTCCTCCTTGTGCCAAAGTCCTCAGCTCGGAGTAGCACTTAAACAGGACGTACTCAATTATTTGTTGAACGTATTTCCATCTCTGCCTTCCGCTACAGTTCTTACCCTCTAAAGCTCCGTCAAGTACTACGGCAATTACTCGTTGATGTCTTAACACTTGCCTTATCATCCAACGTCACCACAACTTCCGCTTTATCACAGTGCGCCAATAGAAGCTGCAGGTCAAGTGCGGTGGCCAAACACCAGGCCGCGCTGTCCATCGCCCGAACGCGCAAGCGGCACTGCCCGCCAGATCGGGAGCGACCACCGGACGTTACAACGTCCGGTACGTAAACTCGCTCTCCTCTCATCTGGTCATCATTCGCCGCTCAGATACTGCCTACTCATTGTACTTTGCGAAAGTGGTCTACCCTGCTTGTTACTGGACACTTCTCTGGCTTAGCTCTTTGGACTTGTGAATTCTTCTAGTACAGTAATGACGTGTTATTTGTCAAACAAAACAAAACAAAAAATAAATAAATAATTTGAAATGTGTTGTGTACATAGTTCCGCGTAGTCAGCGCGTACACAACTTTCCCACTAGAGCGCGCCCCGCTAAGCACAACAGCGCAGGCGCAGCGCTCGTCCGTCTCCGCACTAAGAGATGGCGCTGCCTTCGAGACGGACCAAATTCTGCTTCCGCAGATCCGCGTATTAATATGTAACGCAGCCAATGAGATCGCTGCTAACGTAGAACCTTTTCTCCTCGCAGATCACACTCACGCAGTGATACATGAACGCACGGGGTATTATAACAAGTGTACAGACCTCCGATTAGTCAGTCTGAATTAGTCTGTACGAGTCTGCATTTGTCTGCGGCAGTCTGTACCAGTCTGCATTAGTCTGTACCAGTCTATAGTCAAGTTTCAGTCTGCGCCTAATAAGATTACCATATTCCTGTACATAGCCATGAAGATAAATGAATAGACACTTTGTCAAGTATCAGAGATATGTGAGAATAAGATTAACGTACCAAGACCAAAGGAACTTCAGATTGTCAATTGTAAACAGCATCCAGAATCAAGTTACGTAATGTCTATGCTTTTTATTATTTTAATAAATGTGTGTGAAAATTAATCAAGTTCTGTTTAAAGTTGGTCACCGTCAATCTGCTATTCTAAGCGTGCAAGTGGCTTTTCTATCGTCTGACCTAACGGTAGGAGATAAACACGCCACGGTAAGACCACGAGACATATTGCTGGCACTCGCCTACTTCGTTAGAGCGACAATTCAAATAATCTGATGGTGTGTGTACCGAAGGTCTTACAGTACGCACACCACAAAATATTTTTCTCTTTGTCATTTTTTATTTTATCAGTCTACCTAATTTTGAACATCCTTCTATAGCATCATATCTGAAACGCTAGGAGTCTCTGCTTTTCCAGCGGCACTAACTGTTAAGTCCGCAGTATACCTAATAGCATTTCGCATCAAACAAGATAGTCGAAACACGCTACTGTTGTGTTGCCTCTGCTCAGAACATCATTCTGGAATACCCTAACAGCTTTAACTACTGGCGGCAGAAAGATTGCGGGAAAACAATGAAAGTTGCTGAATTAGCCAGTATGCGCTGATCCACAATAGGAATCATCTTCACCGAATGTTACAGCTGCGGAGTAGCACAGACTGCTTCTGTCTAAGTGCACAAGACAGCCTCTGTTGTTATTCCGTACTACGTCCAAACTTATCTTTGCTGCTTCTTTCTTATTGTGGTCTTTCTTTTCATTGGGGTGCAATATCATACTGGGGTTGGTTGGTTGGGTTTTTTGGGGGAAGAGACCAAACAGCGAGGTCATCAGTCTCATCGGAGAGGGGAAGGACGGGGAAGGAAGTCGGCCGTGGCCTTTCAAAGGAACCATCCCGGCATTTGCCTGGAGCGATTTTAGGGAAATCACGGAAAACCTAAATCAGGATGGCCGGACGCGGGATTGAACCGTCGTGCTCCCGAATGCGAGTCCAGCGTGCTAACCACTGCGCCCCCTCGCTCGGTATCATACTGGCAACACAGTGATTAGTGACGGAGGGCTAAGGAACGTTTGAGATCGTTAGATGAAACAATTTGCTTGGTTCTGCTGGAGGAACAACGCCACCATTCCGACCGAAGCTGAATCTAAATCTAGCTGGTGTTTACATCTACATCTACATAATTACTTCGCAATTCACAATCAAATGCCTGAATTAAACTTCTCGCTTATCTCTCGGGTCTTCTGTGCCTACTTACCAGTAATCGTTATTAGAATGGTGGCGGTTATCTTTAAACCATTTCTCATTACCAAGTTCATATGTCTATAATCCTCTACATCGTATTACATTGTTTCAGTATACCCCAAGACACTTCTTCTTCATGTTTTTCCTATTCCTCTATTCTACATTTTATAAGTACTGTAACATAGTACGATTAAGCCTGTTAATTGTGTAAATTGCTTTGTTTCGTATCAAATGGCATAGTAACATCTTTTTTTTTTTTTCGCAGGTAAGGGAGCCAACTGTGTTACCATGCCGTGGTGCGCAGTAAGTCCAGCAGCCTCTTCCCATAAAGCTAATATCCCGATATTTTATGTTTTCACCCGTAGTCATTGCAGGAACTACTGCGTATTGAAACATGTATTTACAGTAGGCAAATTCGAGACAGTTTGTAGTGACAGCATTGAAATATTCGAAACAATTTCGAATTTGAGAATGGATCTTTTACTGTAAACCGTGATGTACGCCGATGTTGCGGCAAGTGCACTTTGCAACCCAGTGAAAGGCCGAGTGCTGGCACAGCACGACACAAAACCCCAGTGTCCCTCAGCTGAGCTGAGCTTCCACATGTCGTGCCATAACGTTGCGCTGCGTGACTGGAGGCGGGGCCCTGTCACAACAAAGCTTGCCGGAGCGACTATTAACTACTCGCCGCTGATTCCCTAGGAGCACGCTGTATTCGGCTATAATTCTCCACGCTGTCCTTCGGCACCATATGGGCCACGCAACTTCATCAACGCCGAGCAGCGCCATCAGCTAGTCCCTGGCCTTAAAGCCACCACTGTATCTGGTGGTTTAGGGGCCGTGCCGCCAACGGAACACCCCCCCGCCCCGGGTGTCTTCATCCGGTGCTCAGGGTGTCTCCGGAGGCCACGAGCTGAGCTGCTTTTCACGGCCACAACGGCACCTGCCTTGCTTCCGCAGTCCTCTCACGTACCTTAAAACGGAATTGTACGAGGAGCAAGTGACGTCACAGTGAGGAATTCCATGTTACATCATACTGGGAAGCGTGAAACAAAGAATCTGGCATGTCAGATTTTTGTCTCCTGGTGAGAAACATGGCCAATGAGATGCGAAATCGTTTTACGTCGCAAGCAGAACTTAGGAGCCGCCATAATGTATGGCGTTAAACATCGTATCTCTTGGTTTTTTTTTTATAGAGAACGCGCTTTGAATGTGCGCGATTATAAACCGCCAGAAAACGGAGGATCTCTCGCAAAAGCGTCTTTGTAGCCACGATTTGTTGTAATAAAATGACAGGAAACTACATATTGGTAGGCAAAGACTTCCTGTAATTGACGTTTTTAGTGTTATAACTTGTATGTTACTAAACTATCCCGTTTCAGTGCTACGACACAATGATGATCTATCAAAAGCGCGTCTTTTTGCTTCAATTATCAAATAATGACATTAGTAGAAACTGTATTTAGACAGCGTATGCCATATATGGAGGCATAGTTGCTCAAATGGCTCTAAGCACTATGGGACTTGACATCTGAGATCATCAGTCTCCTAGACCTGCAACTTCTTAAACCTAACTAACCTAAGGACATCACACACATCCATGCCGGAGGCAGGATTCGAACCTGCGACCGTAGCAGCAGCGCGGTTCCGGACTGAAACGCCTAGAACCGCTCAGCCACAGCGGCCGGCGGCGCAGTTGCCATGAAGAAGCTGTACCTCAGTTGATAACGTCGTGATCTCCTGTGTCGTGAAGCAAACGGTACCAAGTTTGCGCCACTTTTTTTCACCTTTAGTTTTCTAAAAGCCTCTGGGTTTTTCTTATTCACTTAATAGAAGTATTATCTCAAAAGTCGATGTTACGTGTTATAAATAATGAATTTCTTGCAACTCTTTTTGAGAAGACCAGCTCAACAGAAGTTATACACTGGAAGTTTCTTCTATTATGAAACAGCCATATTATCGACTAACTCATGTTTGTATCTCGCCGGTAAATATCTTTTTTGAATTATGATTAGCAGGTTCGGAAAAATATCCTGCTCCATTTAAAAGAATTTACGAAACGGATCTCGATCTTGAAATCTATGTGATGAAGTAGTTTACTTCAGAGTGATGGTAGTCAATCCAACATTGAGGATATGGATGTTACGCAAACGCAATCTGACTTTAAACGTTCTACTTTAACTATATTCAGTTTAAAACCGAAAATAGGATGAAGATTCAGTTGACTTCTATTAATGTGGCTCTCACATAGTTTTACAGCGTTATGTAGCGTTCCTCTACTAGCAATTCGCTGTTCAGGCCATCGACGATCCAGAATCTCGGCTCTTCTTCGACAATCGCTATCAAAGTATCACAGCTAATTTATGGGCGTCCATCTTCGTAAAAAAAACTGTGTGATTTACGCGAATGATGTGTAGCAACCACGACGGACACCACGTCTGGCGTCGCAGTGAGAAACACGCTATGTGTGAGGGCGGCTTTAGGTAGCACCTCTGCTTTGGAACTTGCATACTCGCACTGCCGGCCGGTGTTATGCTGTCATAGCAACCGCTCATTGCTAAGGAAATTACGCTCGTCATCGAGTTACCGAAACCACCCTTCGCACGGACGTCTTGCAGAGTAAAGGGTGTTATTGTTAATTGTAATATCACACTAGCAGTGGCACAGGTAGAATGGAACCCACCGCCACCACGCACACGCTATCTTGGGGCAGGAACGGCTCTCCTGCTATTTAATGGTGTCCTCATCTCCGACGGCATTACACTCGAGAGCGCGGTGGGTATGATAAGCGAGTTGGGTGATCTTCGTTGCGGCAGAATCTTCTCATGAAATTTCAATCACCTACTTTCTCCTCAGAGTGCGAAAATATTGCGTTGACATCCACCTACATAGGGAGAAATGATCTCATTATATTAAAATAAGAGAAATGAGAGCTCGCACGGAAAGATTTAAGTGTCCGCTTTTCCCGCGCGCTGTTAGAAAGTGAAATAGTAAAGAAATAGCCTGAAGACGGTTCGATATGAACTTTCTGCCAGCCACTTAATTGCGAATTGCATAGTAATAATGTGGGTGTAGAGCAGGGGTGCCTAACCTTTTAGCTTACATATAATATGCTCGACGCTTAAAAGAGCGGGGTGGCAGTGAGAGAGTAGTGCCATGTGCCGTGAGTTTCACTGAAAATATTCACTCTATCTGGAGCGGAATTTTATGGACTTTTTTTTATTTTTTTTCAACTGATCGTGTGATGCATGTCAACTTCCTGGGCCGGATTGATACTTGCTTTGGGCCTCATGCGGCCCGCCGGCCGCGAATTGGACACCCCTGATGTATATAAGGTCATCCCTATCGATCCATTAATTTCGGCTCAGTGCATTTCATTCATTTAGTATCTATTCTTTGAGATAAAATGAATATAAGAAATTGACGTAAATACAGCACTTTCAAGTACATCAAGCCACGAATTTGGATAGTTGGTGACTTACAGCTGTGAAATGCGGTTCTAAAAGTAAGCGGTAACTCATACTCTCCTAAGTTGGAGGCTTGTTTTTTTCCCAAGGAACTCGTTGACATGGTCGTTGCACCCTTTAAGCTCAAGAAGGCTGGAACGCCGAGGGAGGGGAGGTGGAATATAGAACGGAAATGGAGCCGGTGGCGGCGTTAAGTCTGAAGCGGCAGATGTATCCGGCGGGCGGGCCGAGGAGCGTCCAATAAGCCGGATTGGAGCGCCACGCCGCCCCCGCGACGCCGTGATTGCCAATAAAGCGCCGGCCTCCAACCTCGTGCCCCCCTCCCCCTCCCTCAACCTCCGCCTCCGCCGCCCCCGCGCTGATTCATTGCCTTGTTTCGTCCGCGGACGGCGCGAGCCGCGGCAAACAGATGGCGGGCGCCGGGCAGCGGCGCGCCGGCGGCCTGGGTCTCCCCTCCCCTCTCCTGTTCTCTCCGGTCGCGACACCGGCCATCATCCTCTCCTCCCCCACGTGCCCCTGCGTCGGCAGGAATTTTCAGAGCCTGCGGCGTTCCAGAGTCGACGTCAGGAGTTGAGTGTGTAGCCTGTTAATCCGCTACTGTAGGCGTTGATAGACTCCATTTACACGTTTTTATGAAACTCGATCATTCGCTGTAGAGTATAATGTTGTCCTTTAAAATCGAAACTCCAGGAAGGGCAGAAAATAACAAAATTCTATTTCTTGTGCGTATAAAGTAACCAGAGGAAATATGCTCCAATCGGAACACAAAAAAGGCTAACATGCCGCTGTTTTAAAAGTGGGGTACCAGTTACCTCATTCTTCCTTCCTCAGCACCTATAAAAATTTTCCCAAAAATTTTGACATACCAACATATTCGCACTCTTTTTAACATGCGACTCACGTCTCGCTCCCACAATCTCACTCATTAGTCCTTAGCGGTAAGTCACTAGTCCATCCCACGGATGGGAAAAACTGGCCGTTAAAACCGATACCGGTACTTTAGTTCGGAATAATCGGAATTTTTCGGTATTTGTTTGCTCTAGGTTATAACAGATATTTTTATTTTTACTAATAACTGGCTAAAAACCCGAAATATCAATTAGTCGTAGGAGCAGTTCTAAAATTTTTCCTTTTCAATAAAACACTTTTTTCAAAGAACGAATAACTTTTATTCGTAAAATTTACATTGCTTTGAAATATTGCGTTATTATAGAAAATGGAGAAAGTGATCGGCATAACAGTGCCAACAGAACCGAGCAACAGACACATGGCGTAAGAACTGGTACACCATTGTTAAGACAATAATGTACCTGTCAGCATGTGGTGTGACATATTAGCTGGTATGTGAGTACATGCAATGTGCAAGACTTGCTCCATCTGATCTATATGATTGTTTCTGACTGTCGTCGTCGGACAACAGTTGTGTTACAGAATGGCAGCATCCCTCGTCTGGAAGTTTTTGCGAAGGGCGGTATCAATGAAGTACAGTGTCCCATTTGCTTTAAAAGATTTAAAACAGAACCCACAACAAATTTCTGACCTAATATAAGGAGAAAACTTTAAATTCATTCATAGTTTGCAATAAAAAAGAAAGCCGCTCATCTGCTGGCTGCGTCTACACAACATGCCTTTATCTGCTTACACGAAAAATATAATCCTCCAACCTCAGTTTCACCCTTTAGCACTGACTACTCGTGATGTCCAAATAGTGATACGATCCATGATTACAAAAAGATTTTTGAGCAGAGTTTCAAAACAATACATTTAATAGGAGAATACTGGTGACTTTTTTTGTAGTATTTAACCACTTACCACATTTCGAGAAGAGCAACAAACGTTGAACGGATTAAGTTTTCTTTCATTAGCCTGTTTAATTTAATATTTCAATTCTGTGTATCTTAAAACAGAGGTAGTCAAAATTTTTCAAAATTTGTTCGATTTCTACTATTAATGAAAGAAATAATAGGAAATAAATCCGAAAGTCGGCTGTTTCAGAAACCGGTTATTTTTAACGGTTTTAATAGTCCGGATAAACAGGCGTTGAAAAAAAAAAACAACCGAAAACCAGTTTTTTCAGCGATCACCACCATTCCTAAACCATCCACTGCCATTTGCTCACTGTCACCCACTATTCAGCCCAACTCACCGCCACTATCTCTTTGTGTGTAACTGTCAAGTCGGGCAAAATGGCCATTTTCCTACTTTGTGAAAACGGAATTGTTTAAAGTACTAACTTGACCCTAAGGTAATTAAACTATTCGATATTATACTTCAATATTTTTAGATCATAATGACTCATTTCTGTGAATTTCCGTCTGTTGCTACTCACTTAAAAAACAGGACTACCTTAGCCTGACCACTTTGCACAGCTTTCGCCTACAGTACGTGGAAATTTGACGTTTGTTGCATGCTGTCTTCATGGTGTTGCAGCGTCAGTGACCAACGATGTAACTAAGTATCGTTCCGCGTTACACTTTGAAATTTCCAGACATATTTTTGCATTTTGCTGGCTCGACACCCACAGCGTGACCCTCTACTTTCGCCAACGATGCCTTCAGAGCCTTAACTATCCCGGATAAAGATGTGTTTTGTTCCGTGTTGATTACTGTATCCGCGACACACAATTTCAGAATCAAGTACAAGGCTGTTTATGGACAATTGCTGCTGAAAATTTAATCTGTTCTTAAATGTTAGATACATGAGATCCTGATGTGGGAGGATAATACGTTCGAGCTTCAAACTGGGAAATACTTGAGAACCTTGATCGATAAAATTAGAGTTGCATAATTGCGCCAGATTAGCTTTCAGCAATTCTAGGAAAACACTTTCCTCTGTACATTTTTTATTTCATTAACAGTCTTTATTAAATGAATGTCGTTATTTGTATCGGGCTGTGAGAATGCTGTAATGTTAAATTTCGCTTACTGTTGTATTTCATCAATTTTGTTGCAGTAGTTATTACCATCTCACATTAATTTACATTTTTCTTCATCCAAAATTGAAGACAAAGTAGAAGGCAGAGTCAACTAAATCAAACCCAGACCTATAGCATTTTTAAATTTAAATTTTTTCTGTGTTGACTGGAATAGCTTCTTTGCAGTTTGGAACTTAGCGCAGATATAATACAGAGGACGAAAGATTATTTATAACTGCATGAGACTGCACTTGCAAGAATCGAAGAAAATGAAATGGAGACGATAGTTGAGACGAGAGTGAGACAGGTTAATAACCTTCTATCCATTTTATTCAGTCTGCACTTGGAGCAAGCAGCAAGCGAAACCAAGGGGAAATTTGGAAAAGAAAGTTCAGGGAGAAGAAATAAGAACTATGCATTTCTTTCAGAGACGATAAAGGACTTGGAAGAGTAGCTGTATAGAATGGATAATGTCTTGAAAAGACATTACGAGGTAAAACCAACAAAATCTATCTCTGTACTTACAATAAACGCCCATAAATGTACGACTTCATATCAGGTATTCATACTTCCAAAGCAATTTTATTTTGTTGTTAAATTCCGCAACAGCAGGCACAGGATTTTTCCTTTGTGCTACAGCTGAGGGCTATGTGGAATCATGAGCGAAAAGACAGGAAACCGCTTACTGTTGACCTCAGGAGGGAAATCCAGCGAGGTGGCTCACGATTATTTACTGTACTATCGATTTGCAAACGTACGGAACTTAAAACGCGACGCGCGTGGAGTGTCTGGCTTCTCGCCCAATCCGGTTCAAATTAGTGAAAAATACACGTCACCGCAGTCAGCTTTATGGTTTCTCAGTAGTTGACAATCCGTTTGACCAAAAGGTGAGGTGATTCCCAGCCCTGAAGTCGAAATAAGAGCACAGAACTCGTATTTGAGACAAGCCATCGGGAACCATCTTTTCTATGGTTTCTCTAGATCAGTTCATGCCAATGCCATCTTCCCAGCTGAACTGCTTCTTCGTCCCCAGTGACTTAGAGGGAACCTTATGGACTGGCCATATTCTATTTCCTTCATGCTTAAAGCAATTAAAGCTCAGTGTCGGGAAGTAAGTCTCCTAAAATAAGTCGGCGCAATTATCACAAAACACGAAAAACTCGCCTTTAAAGATCAGAAGATTTGCGAGTGCTGTGAAATACAAAACATTTTTAAGCTATTAACGTAGTCGACGGTAACTGAATGCATGTGGAAAAAGTCTTTTGATCGTAAAGTAGTTTGTTCTAATCTCGCTGGTAGTAAAATTGTTTTTGTTACTTTTATTTTAAGTCCATATTAATTAACAAATATAAATGTTAATTAACAGATATTAAATCATAATTTTTAACAAAACTAACGTCTTTTTATATTTAATTACTGCTCGTATGAAAACGTCAGTGTTCCAATTAAATTAAAATTTAGAGCAAACATCATCAAATAGGAAATAAAATATTTTTTTCTCAGTGAACAGTATTATTGATGTATTTAATTTTTTTCGTTTAACAAAAATGCATTTCATATGTCTGTATCATTATTTTATTTTCATACGAACAGTAATTAAAGATAAAAATGTTTTTATCAACAAATTATGATTCAATACTTGTTAATTAACATTTCTGTTTGTTAATAAATAAGGAATTTAAATAGAAATATAAAAGTTTTTGCACTTGTTTGACTCGAACCAACGATCAGTCTTTCACAATACACACACGGCTACAGACGGCTGTATTAGCAATTTAAAACTGTTTTGTGCTTATCAAGGCTCGGAAATCACATAATTCTGAAAGGCTCTGTTTTTGAGTTACTGGCGTCGTTCTGCTTTAGGAAACTGAAGTCCGAGCACTGACCTTCGAACACTATTAGTATGAAGAAAAGAGAAGAGTGTACTAAACTCTAGACCGCTTCGTTCATAGATGCAAAAATCGCTGTTAAGATATCGTATTCGCTCGTAACTATTTTGGACACTGCCGGTATTACAGATAGCTAGGTGGCGGAGTAGAGTAAGAGCTGTAACTGCCGCACCCCTGCCCCCAGGCACTGGGTCAGACTGCCTTTGGCCTCTCGCCCCCCCCCCCCCCCCCTCTTTCTACTACCCTCCCTGCACTGTTCGGCTGCCGCATTCATTTATTATTTCCGTCCGGCTGCCAGGGAGTGTGCACACCACGCTGTGTTTATTTCTTTTTTTCTCCGCAGGTGGTTCAAAATTAAAGTGCTCCCGGGATCACTTTTTTTCCCGTAAATGCGCAGGTTTTGCCGTCCCCTATTGTAGGGGCGTAGGTGCATTGTGACGTTGGACTTGCCCTCCTGTATTTCATTTGTACGACAAGTATATTGTATCGCTGTCACGAACAGTCCTTTTCCACGGGTGTGCACCGCTGTACGTGTGGTCGCTCTTTTTAGCTTTGTTGTACGCGACGTGGCGGCGTGAAAAGGTTGAAAATAAATAGTTTTTTGTTTAGCTGCTTCCAGATTTATTCGCACGTGGGAGGAGGACTCCGCCGCTGCAGCTTCCGCAGTGCAACGCGATCACCACCGTCCTCGAGAGGGCGGTCTCCGCTTCTAGCACCGGCTGTCGCCTCCTTGATCGATCGATGGGCCGCGCCATCGCGGATGAAATGTCAGCAGCCAGCTGGGCCTTTTCTTTGCTGTGTGCCAGCCCATTAATCTTCATCGCTCCCGTCTTTCGCCGTCTCAGCAGCTTCGGCGAGCAAGGGTTTGTCCGGTCCACTTTGTGGGTTCTAAAACAGCCGACATCCGCGATTTTCCAGAACTGCAGAGAAAGACCCACGATGAAAAACGAACGATTCCACACAATTTATTCGTTAGTAGGTGGGGTTCGTTTATCAGCTGTCGGAAAAATCCCTCACTTTTTCGGTCTAAAACGATTTTAGACTGCGAGACAGCAGAGTGAATGTCGATGGTCGTACCATTAGAAGTTGTGTCTTAATCACTGCACGTCCTAGCTGCTAACCATCATACTGTACGCCGAATATGTACGGTACATTCAAATGATATGACTGTCACATTTTCAGTCAGTTTAAACAATCTGTTATTATTTATTAAATAAATTTTTTTAAAGGAAACGACCCTTTAATGCCTAGACCGCAATTTTGCTATTACAATTAAAGTATGCTAACTGGTTTCGGCTGCTTTTTGCAACCATCTTCAGGTCCTTGAAAATGTAAAAAGCGATGAATATGTATAGGAAAGCATCATTATCTGCAGTCATGCACTAACTTGCATTCGTAAATACCAACACAATTCAAATGGCTCTAAGCACTATGGGACTTAACATCTGAGGTCATCGGTCCCCTAGACTTAGAACTACTTAAACCTAATTAACCTAAGGACATCACACACATCCATGCCCGAGGCAGGATTCGAACCTGCGACCGCAGCGGCAGAGAGCAACACAATGACAGTGCGTAGTTTACAAACATCACCGTGAGTAAGCCAGACTGTAGACGGCAACCACGCAGGATAGTAGTAGTAATGAAGGAAAATGGCCTGTGGCATGAGCAAAAGTTGGATGCAACTGGCCATTTTCTTTCATTTCTATCTTTATCCAACGAAATAACGGTCTACATCCTGGCTTGCTGACGCTGACGTATTTAAGCTACGTACCGTCATTATCTTGGTATCTACGAATGCACGTCATTGCGTGACTGCAGCTAATCATACTTCCCCCTGTATATTCACCAATTTTTACATTTTCAACGATCTGAAGTTGGCTGTAGAAAGCAAACTCAACTAATTATCATACTTTAATTGTAATGACAAAATTGCGGTCTAGGTATTAAAAGTTATTACTTACAAAAATTTTATTTGATAAAATACATTTAGACCGCTATCTCCTCTCTGACAGCGTCAGGTTTCACTGATATTATTATTTAACTAAAATTAATGGTAGTCTTTATTTTGAACGCGTGACCGTTCCACCCTTTTGAATTATTTTAAGGGGCTCCGGAACGCCCTATACTTGCAATGTTAAAATAACGCTTATAAATTACATCTTTCCTCACAAAGTATTTGAGGTAGGAAGTTGAACTTTTTACAGATTATTTATTGGAATATGGGCTACAACTTAACATAGGGATTTTACAAAATTTTAGTTCAGTTATTAAAGATGATTTTTTTCAATTGTAATGAAAATCCACAACATTTTTTTGCAATTTTTTATTTATATATTCAAAAATATACAGTTTTTTGGAAAAAGGCTGTGTTAAATTATGCAGAAGGTACTGTGTAACATTTACTGAAAGTTTGAAACAAATATGTTTGGAAGATCCTTAGAAAACATGTAATTAGTATGAGAAAATAAAAGTTTTGGGAATCGAGCGACAAAGATTGGATTAACTTTTTAGTGCATTCCAGGTCCATAGGATGGATTATCTTCATCCTCTGCAAACTCCTCCTCCAGCTTCCTCTTGTTCCTCCTCCTGTTTACTCTTGCTTGTATTTCTAGACTCTTTACAGCCCTGTCTGCAGCCCGAAGGCGTTCCTTGTCTAAAGCAAGCATCGCTCGTACCATGTTAGAACCTATCTTCATTCCCATATTTCTAAATACCTTGCACCTTACAATGTTGCCATCATTGAAAGTCGCAACAGCATCATACACACCAAAGTGAAGTGTTTCTATTCCAACAAATACAGTCTTGGGGATTCTCGACCATATAACACTATTTACACTTTCATTGGGGTTTTGAGTTTTTCCGTGAATACACTTTTTCAACAGTTCAGATGCTGCTAAGTCTCTGAAAATAGGTTTTATCACCTCCATTATTGCATGAGGCAGACTATGCTTCTGAGTGTACACTTCACCAGTTAGCAATCCTTTGTTATATTTACACCAACTGTCTTCTTTGGGACACAAGCTATGTTGGGGATTTTCATCGGTTGAAGAAGTACGAAAAAAAGAGCCCAAACAGCCTTCTTCATTTCGTCGACACTTTGTGTACTTTGCCTAATAGCCATTCCATAATAGTTCTGTATTTTGTCAATTACACTGTCAGTTAACCTTCCCTTCCCATCCAACCCTTTACCATCACTGAGTTTTTGTTTTTTGTACGAAGCTTTCAGTCGCCGAAGTCTTGTTCCTATTCGCTTCTGTACGTGTCCAATACACTCAAATTTCTGCACTACAACATCATCACCATAGGGCTTCAGTCCTTGAACATGTTTGAAACTTTTAGAATCACCGTCACCAAGGTAATTAACATATCGCACTTTATCACACGCCTCAGAACGCTGGAATATACTGGCAACACCAGCCACTTCCATTCCTCCACTACTGCCACTATAGTTAGCTTTGCAATTATTTTCACGTGTACCTTTATATTTTTGTGGACATCTACAATACTTTGATATTACTGCTACATCTAAAACTTTCCCTGTATACATACTGGTGGCAGATACTACACCATGAAGAGATGTGTGTCCCCGTTTATGCCAGGTACCATCGAACGCTGCAGTCAAATCTCTGTTACCATTATTTTCCATTACTGCCTCTTCCACAGCGTTCTTCATAGATTCTATACAGACATCTTCTACTTTAGACCCACTAAAATGTACCTGATGAACACGGACGTTAATAATAACACCATTTGACAGCAGTTTAACAGCGCCACAGTGGGTCACGCCCATGTAGAACACATTTCAAAAAAAATTTAAAAATAGTTGTAGTCTTCGGAATTGAATAAATTATATATCTATTAAAAGGTAATAGTCTGCAGATTCAGAAAACGCAAAAAAGTAAAAATTGAACTTTTCATGATTTTGAGCCTTTCCGGAGCCCCTTAAAGCAGTTTCAGCGGTCACTGTAACAATGTGGTTTTTCTTAGAAACTACTTTGGCAAGATAGCAATCAGTGCTCATGTTGTAAATTACCGCAACTAAACAATATTAAATAACTATTGTTACTCACGTTTTCCATATCTACTTCATTCTGAATGTTCTCGTACACATAGGTGTTAGATTGAAACGTCATTGACCCGGAATACATTTTCGTTTTCGTGTTGCGTAGATCCACTTACACCTCGTGTACTTTGTTTTGATACTGCGTGATGCTATAGTCTTTCGTTTTGATGTAGTTGTGGAAGCGTCTACTATTCCTCTGTATGCTTATTTATATTTTTCGATTTTGGTGTGTGTGTGTGTGTGTGTGTGTGTGTGTGTGTGTGTGTGTGTGTGTGTGTGTGTGTGTGCGTGCGCGTGTGTGTGTGCGCCCGCGCGCGCGCGCGTGCGAGCGTTTCTCTCTGGATGCATGTACTGATTCGGTTGGGAACGGTGTCGTAAAATCATTATGACCTCTCCTGAGGCAAGCTGGCTCACACCTGTTGTAGGTGGCATTTGATATCTCGGATACTGGTAGTGCAACAGAGTGGAAGTCCGAGGCGGGCCCACACAAGTCCTGTCGGGGGCAGATCTCGGGATCTTGCTCACTTCAGGGAGTACCTCAGCTTCACGCAAATAGTTCACGGAGAGACATTTCACATGTGGACGAGCTTTGTCCAGTTGGAAAATGCCACCACGATACTGTCGCATCAGAGGTAACACAGGGTGACGCAGGCTGTCCGTGACGCAGCGTTGTGCGTAACAGACTTCCCTCAATCGCTACCAGCCGTGACTGAAGTCATACGAGACAGCTCCCCACACCGTGTTTCAAATGGTTCTAATGGCTCTGAGCTCTATGGGACTTGACATCTGAGGTCATCAGTCCCCTAGAACTTAGAACTACTTAAACCTAACTAACCTAATGACATTACACACATCCATGCCCGAGGCAGGATTCGAACCTGCGACCGTAGCGGTCGCCCGGTTCCAGACTGAAGCGCCTAGAACCGCTCGGCCATACCGGCCGGCCCTACACCGTGACCCAGCAGTAAACAGATCTTTTTCTCGGAATGAATCGTTCACTCTCTTTCGGAGTATGCGTCGTTTTGGACTTCTTTTCAGAGTAAAAATTTGTGCCGAACTAGCACTCGAATCTGGAATCTTGCCTTTCACGACTCGCTCTCACAGCTACATTTCTGCCAGAAGCTCCTTGCTATTTGTCCAAATTTCAGGAGGAACTTTTCCACGACAGAACTGCTGTAAAAGAGCTATCGTTAAATTCCATAGTAGCTCCACGGATTGACGTCCTCTGGACCGATTGAGATATTGCATTAGGACAGTGGACTTGTGTTCTTCAAGTTCTGCGTTCTGATCTCCATCCCACCGTCGTGATTTCAGGTTTGTACTGTTCCACGTTGCTAGAGGAAATAACGGAAATGTACTGTCAGTATTTAATGTGAAACTAAAGTGAAAAAATTAGTCACAGACTAAAACATAATTATTTTGCAGGTAATGCAAGAACTTACCAAAGAGTTATTTACTGTTGAAAAATCTGACTTCTCATCGACCAAGCTGTTCATCTGAAAATTATTACGTAAAAATTTAGCTCTTACAGCCATTGAATCTTGGAATATCGCTTGTTCTGCACTGAAAAACCAGTTTCCTTGCAGTTGCAGATTAATCTGTTTGAAACTTAGAATGTTATAAGTAAAAATAGCAGATCAAAGTGTACGCGATGACATTTTCTGGTAATCTGATTATACTGCAGCGAGAGATTAAACGGTCAAGGTGTTGGTGACAAAGGGAACTTTTATGCATACTATACCAGCAACATGCACAGGTTCCAAACTGTAAATCATTTCCATGGTTCTAGGTTATATCAAAACGTAAGCATGTGAGCTGATCGCAAATAGTTATTTTCTTTAAAAACAATGGAAGCTTGATACGTCGTAGGTATAGCCTACAGCGAGGGTGCGGGAATTGTTCCCTGCAGTGGTACGCTCTTCGCCTTGAAAACCTGCGCATGTCTTTGAATGTTTGTGAAGTGTTTTGAAGGATGTCCTTTTTTATAAATCTGAGACGGAAAAAAGGATATTCGCACCGGAAGACAGTTTTGCAACTGCCAAGAAAATCGTTTATTAATCTGAACTGCAGACATTCATGTTGCATCAGTTCTTAACTGCATATGGAGCATATGTCGTGATCAAGATCTAATTTGCCATTTAACTGGGAAGTATTTATGGACGACGTGCGTGTCATGAACCCCCAGATAGTCATGTGGCCTCATAAGAGTACTTAGCTGCATTTTCCTGTGATATTCCAATGACATTCACATAGAAGCCTGTAAACAACTCTCTTTGTCGTTCTTTTTCAGAGAAATCCAAGAGAGACAAAGTACATACAAGGAGGTGCGGGAGTGAAATGGAGAATATCCCATCACCAGTGTGTCTAAGAGTCCCTTCTCCCCTTCCCTGCCTGACGTGATGCACTCAAACTCTTAACATTCGGTCCATGCTTTTATGCTTTTCTACACGTAGACTTTCCTTCATTGCAAGCATAATCAAGGTTTGGTCCCCTCTTCAACTGACTGTTTCGCGAGTTATGTTTCCTGCGATAGTATCACGAAATTCGTTTCTTAAAGATAATTTGATATGCAGTGATACAGGATACATATCTCCCATACCTCTCAGAAGGGCTAAAGTAGGAAGCTAGGAAGCATAGTATCTTATCAGCTGTAAACAGCTGTCTTATAGAAAATTGATGGTATTTCCTGCCGGCAAGACTCATCCTTTTAGCAGAGCCCTAGCTAAGCGGGGCGTTACGTATTAAAATAGAGAACTGCGGATTAAAATAGAGAATGGGTTTACTATACATTTTGTTTGACATTTAATTGATGGTAACTCGATTTTTCTTTGTTTTTGTACAGACTTTTTTCCTGAGCAATTTTGTAAATGAAAAAAATGTTTGTGATAGAGTTTTTCCTTCTTTGGTTTTGAATGGGAATTGTCGCTCTTGCAATTCAGTAATCTGCGCAAAACACAATGTAGCGTAGATGATGCCAATATTATCGTCACAATATACCAATGATAAGACTTAATTATGTAACTGATAATAATACTTTATTGTGTATTTCGTAAGTAAATAAAATAACGTTACACCCTTGTACACGTGTAGTACTCGTATTGCTAACAGTATTGAAACTGTATCCGTTCGGACATGACAAGGGAGGCCCATCGGTACCGAGCGACTGCCGTGTCATCTTCAGCCAAAAGGCGTCCTGGATGCGGATATGGAGGAGCATGTGGTCAGCACACTGCTCTCCGGGCAGCTACTTCTCAGACAAGTAGCTCCTCAATCGGCCTCACAAGGGCTGAGTGCACCCCACTAGCCACAGCGCCTCGGGAGACCCGGACGGTCACCCATCCAAGTGCTAACCGAACCAGACAGCGCTTCGGTTTTACCGCTGCGCCAATGCCGTTGGCAGATTGTATTTAGATACACATTAATTACAAAAGCAACTAGCATTTAGGTGCTGTCCATGCTAGTGTAACTGAATGACGATGTTGCTTTGTATTTACTGTCTTGAATCTTCCATTCCGAGGTTGACCAACGCAAGGCAAGTACGAACTAGAACCTTCGTGCAGTTCTTATTCACAGGGCACAATGCCCCTTGTTTGTTGCATTTGGCGAGGCTCGGGGAAAACGTTGTTGATAAATTGCCACGGTAATGCTTGCTTAACACTCTAATGAGGTTTTTGTTTTTCTGGCGTATTACAGGGTAGAACAACTTTCGCCCCAATAACAGCGGATATACAAGAAAATATTCTATGATATCATTGTTGTGTGGGCCATATAGCTTCGAATGCTGACACACATTGATAAACGTGTTTACATACATCAGTAGCTACACATCTTCCTGAAGCGTTTACATAATGTGTTTTAGTATTACAATTCCTTCAGTAAAGCTAGTGGTTTCACGCCCATATCCGTTCTTGTTCCATCGAAATACTGTAGGCTGCCTGAATGTGATGTGCCTGTTTCTTAATATTTTCGACTGGGTGTTGTGTGATGTCCTTAGATTCGTTAGGTTTAAGTAGCTCTAAGTTCTAGGGGACTTATGACCATAGATGTTAAGTCCCATAGTGCTCAGAGCCTTTTTTTCTTAATATTTTCGATTTCAAAAGGCATTTAGCTCAGAAAAAAAACTAAATGTCAGTTTTTCTTCTCATAAAATTAATATCATACTTACAGTAATATTAGATACATTCTGCTCAGTGGAGCTGATTGTAATATGAAAATGCTCTTTCTTCAAACATTGAAAAATTATTCTTTGGAATTGAAGAACAGCAGCTGCACGAAGTCTCGGAAGCTGTTGTTCGTAGGATCTTTGGCCGGCTAACAGGCAAAACAATGGCCAGTTCACGACCGTGAACCTCACTGGGGCGCGGCAATGGGTCGTTTCCGACGGAAATAGAAAATACAACCGACTGATTTCATTTGAAGATATACTCAAACTTATTAACTTCGGTACATATTAAAATACAAAACGTATTAAAATTCGACATTTTCTGTGGTTGCGTAAGCGGCAGGAATAAGAGTGCCAGTGTCAAGAATTTTGTGGCACTACAAATGTACGCACTGTTGACACTTCTAACAAGTGTTGTCATTTCTGAACGGGCAGCCGTGCCAATTTTAACTTATATACGCTAAATCTGAATTTTCCTGTTTTCAAACAGTCATATCTTAGGCCCTGTTGTGAGAAATTTCAGGATTCTTGTAATAGAGCGCAAGTTACCGCCTGCAGTGCCTTCTACTTTACACCACTCCTCTTGAGGATGGTTGTTGTTGTTGTTGTGGTCTTCAGTCCTGAGACTGGTTTGATGCAGCTCTCCATGCTACTCTATCCTGTGCAAGCTTTTTCATCTCCCAGTACCTACTGCAACCTACATCCTTCTGAATCTGCTTAGTGTATTCATCTCTTGGTCTCCCTCTACGACTTTTACCCTCCACGCTGCCCTCCAATACTAAATTGGTGATCCCTTGATGCCTCAGAACATGTCCTACCAACCGATCCCTTCTTCTGGTCAAGTTGTGCCACAAACTTCTCTTCTCCCCAATCCTATTCAATACTTCCTCATTAGTTATGTGATCTACCCATCTAATCTTCAGCATTCTTCTGTAGCACCACATTTCGAAAGCTTCTATTCTCTTCTTGTCCAAACTATTTATCGTCCATGTTTCACTTCCATACATGGCTACACTCCATACGAATACTTTCAGAAATGACTTCCTGACACTTAAATCAATACTGGATGTTAACAAATTTCTCTTCTTCAGAAACGCTTTCCTTGCCATTGCCAGCCTACATTTTATATCCTCTCTACTTCGACCATCATCAGTTATTTTGCTCCCCAAATAGCTAAACTCCTTTACTACTTTAAGTGCCTCATTTCCTAATCTAATTCCCTCAGCATCACCCGACTTAATTAGACTACATTCCATTATCCTTGTTTTGCTTTTGTTGATGTTCATCTTATATCCTCCTTTCAAGACACTGTCCATTCCATTCAACTGCTCTTCCAAGTCCTTTGCTGTCTCTGACAGAATTACAATGTCATCGGCGAACCTCAAAGTTTTTATTTCTTCTCCATGAATTTTAATACCTACTCCGAATTTTTCTTTTGTTTCCTTTACTGCTTGCTCAATATACAGATTGAACAACATGGGGAGAGGCTACAACCCTGTCTTACTCCCTTCCCAACCACTGCTTCCCTTTCATGTCCCTCGACTCTTATAACTGCCATCTGGTTTCTGTACAAATTGTAAATAGCCTTTCGCTCCCTGTAATTTACCCCTGCCACCTTTAGAATTTGAAAGAGAGTATTCCAGTCAACATTGTCAAAAGCTTTCTCTAAGTCTACAAATGCTAGAAACGTAGGTTTGCCTTTCCTTAATCTTTCTTCTAACATAAGTCGTAAGGTCAGTATTGCCTCACGTGTTCCAGTGTTTCTACGGAATCCAAACTGATCTTCCCCGAGGTTGGCTTCTACTAGTTTTTCCATTCGTCTGTAAAGAATTCGTGTTAGTATTTTGCAGCTGTGACTTATTAAGCTGATAGTTCGGTAATTTTCACATCTGTCAACACCTGCTTTCTTGTGGATTGGAATTATTATATTCTTCTTGAAGTCTGAGGGTATTTCGCCTGTTTCATACATCTTGCTCACCAGATGGTAGAGTTTTGTCAGGACTGGCTCTCCCACGGCCGTCAGTAGTTCCAATGGAATATTGTCTACTCCGGGGGCCTTCTTTCGACTCAGGTCTTTCAGTGCTCTGTCAAACTCTTCGCGCAGTACCATATCTCCCATTTCATCTTCATCTACATCCTCTTCCATTTCCATAATATTGTCCTCAAGTACATCGCCCTTGTATAGACCCTCTATATACTCCTTCCACCTTTCTGCTTTCCCTTCTTTGCTTAGAACTGGGTTTCCATCTGAGCTCTTGATATTCATACAAGTCGTTCTTTTATCTCCAAAGGTCTCTTTAATTTTCCTGTAGGCGGTATCTATCTTACCCCTAGTGAGATAGGCCTCTACATCCTTACATTTGTCCTCTAGCCATCCCTGCTTAGCCATTTTGCACTTCCTGTAGATCTCATTTTTGAGACGTTTGTATTCCTTTTTGCCTGTTTCACTTACTGCATTTTTATATTTTCTCCTTTCATCAATTAAATTCAATATTTCTTCTGTTACCCAAGGATTTCTACTAGCCCTCGTCTTTTTACCTACTTGATCCTCTGCTGCCTTCACTACTTCATCCCTCAAAGCTACCCATTCTTCTTCTACTGTATTTATTTCCCCCATTCCTGTCAATTGCTCCCTTATGCTCTCCCTGAATCTCTGTACAACCTCTGGTTCTTTTAGTTTATCCAGGTCCCATCTCCTTAAATTCCCACCTTTTTGCAGTTTCTTCAGTTTTAATCTACAGGTCATAACCAATAGATTGTGGTCAGAGTCCACATCTGCCCCTGGAAATGTCTTACAATTTAAAACCTGGTTCCTAAATCTCTGTCTTACCATTATATAATCTATCTGATACCTTTTAGTATCTCCAGGGTTCTTCCATGTATACAACCTTCTTTCATGATTCTTAAACCAAGTGTTAGTTATGATTATGTTGTGCTCTGTGCAAAATTCGACCAGGCGGCTTCCTCTTTCATTTCTGTCCCCCAATCCATATTCACCTACTATGTTTCCTTCTCTCCCTTTTCCTACACTCGAATTCCAGTCACCCATGACTATTAAATTTTCGTCTCCCTTCACAATCTGAATAATTTCTTTTATTTCATCATACATTTCTTCAATTTCTTCGTCATCTGCAGAGCTAGTTGGCATATAAACTTGTACTACTGTAGTAGGCGTGGGCTTCGTATCTATCTTGGCCACAATAATGCGTTCACTATGCTGTTTGTAGTAGCTTACCCGCATTCCTATTTTCCTATTCATTATTAAACCTACTCCTGCATTACCCCTATTTGATTTTGTGTTTATAACCCTGTAGTCACCTGACCAGAAGTCTTGTTCCTCCTGCCACCGAACTTCACTAATTCCCATTATATCTAACTTTAACCTATCCATTTCCCTTTTTAAATTTTCTAACCTACCTGCCCGATTAAGGGATCTGACATTCCACGCTCCGATCCGTAGAACGCCAGTTTTCTTTCTCCTGATAACGACATCCTCTTGAGTAGTCGCCGCCCGGAGATCCGAATGGGGGACTATTTTACCTCCGGAATATTTTACCCAAGAGGACGCCATCATCATGTAATCATACAGTAAAGCTGCATGCCCTCGGGAAAAATTACGGCTGTAGTTTCCCCTTGCTTTCAGCCGTTCGCAGTACCAGCACAGCAAGGCCGTTTTGGTTATTGTTACAAGGCCAGATCAGTCAATCATCCAGACTGTTGCCCTTGCAACTACTGAAAAGGCTGCTGCCCCTCTTCAGGAACCACACGTTTGTCTGGCCTCTCAACAGATACCCCTCCGTTGTGGTTGCACCTACGGTACGGCTATCTGTATCGCTGAGGCACGCAAGCCTCCCCACCAACGGCAAGGTCCATGGTTCAGGGGGGGGAGGATGGTTAGCTAATGGGAAATTAGTAGAGTTGCGCTCTACCAAAAGGACGGTTCGGTAGCTTTGGTAGGCTACATAAATCACGCAGTAAATGATAGCACTGGTAGGGCAAGGAACAGAAATGAGTGTGGAAGAGAGAAACTGGGAGCCGACGACTCCTCTTGTTTCTTTTTGTTTGTTTGGTTGTTTTAGACATAATTAGAACCGCACATCATTCAGTGTTAACCCTTTAAGTATTTTATATCCTTACAGAGTATGCATTACATTTGATAAGCAATAAAAATTATTTGATTGCGTAACGTCTGCGCCTCTATGTAACCACAACAATTACTTTTGATGCAAGTACAGTTTGCATACACAGACATAAAAATATTGTAATTAGTTTTGTTATTTTGCACTCGACAGGACGTTCTTTATCACGATCAAAGCAAGCGTTTTTGTTATTATTGATAACAGCGAAAATCGTTTGTGAATAACACCGACATGTTTGATATAAGTTCGACGAAATACTGAAGGGATATTTGATGTTCAAATGGCTCTGAGCACTATGGGACTTAACCGCTGAGGTCATCAGTCCCTTAGAACTTAGAACTACTTAAACCTAAGTAACCTAAGGACATCACATACATCCATGCCCGAGGCAGGATTCGAACCTGCGACCGTAGCGGTCGCGCGGTTCCAGACTGTAGCGCCTAGAACCGCTCGGCCACCCCGGCCGGCGATATTTGATGTATTTTTGCTACATATTTTCTATGTTTTTCGTGAGGAACTGCGTTTTCTAGAGCTATACGATAAGCCTGTATTGTTTTCTTTACTTTTATTACAGCATCTCTCTGTTTAACGCTACAGACCAACAGTTTTCGAATAAAATCCGATTAAACATTGGCAATTTCAGTTTTGCTATAAACACTGTTTATTTTCAAGTAACAGACAGGTGGATAATTAAGTAGTGCTAAAACGTTCCGTAGGTTTACCCAGCCCTTTAGATATCCTCACTCAGTTTTTAGACTATTTACCACTTCTGGTTTCTAGGGTAACATAGTAAGACAATGATGGTATACGTAAAGAAAGAGTTTGTTATGAGGTAACGCCTGATAGGTATTCAACACACCTAACGTGTAGGTAACGTGGGTGCTACCTTAACTGATCAAAGCTATAGGAAAACTATCGTAGTCTACGCTTACTTACGGTAGTCTACGGTAGCTTTACAATTTAAGCAGTCACTTTTTCGGGCGTCTCCTGTCGCGGCTCAGTCGGAGGCAAAGGCTGCGTTGCGACAGGAAGAAAGGCGACAGTGCGGCCACTAGGGGCGGATTAGGGTGGACGGAGAGGGAGGGGAGGGGGGGGGGCTCGTTGTCCGGCGTGAAGAACGACGCGCTGAGGAGCCGGTGTGGCGGTACGCGGCCGCTAATTGCAGGGCACTCGCTCCAGCACCGGCCCTAATTGTGGCGTCGCGGCCTGCCCCAAGGGCGCCACACGTCCGACCGGCAGGGCCCGCGCTGCGAGAAACCGGCCACGTAACAGCTGGCTGTACTCGTCAGGGTGTCTCGCTTCTCGATTCGCGCGTACAAACAGGGCGTTTGATTATTAAATTTTTTAATTCTTTCTTTCAACGACAATATTATCAATACAATAGTAACCCACCACCTAATACATTAGTGGCCGGCCGTTGTGGCCGAGCGGTTCTAGGCGCTACAGTCTGGAACCGCGCGACCGCTACGGTCGCAGGTTCGAATCCTGCCTCAGGCATGGATGTGTCTGATGTCCTTAGGTTAGTTAGGTTTAATTAGTTCTAAGTTCTAGGGGACTGATGACCTCAGAAGTTTAGTCCCATAGTGCTCAGAGCCATTTGAACCACATTAGTGTGTCGTATTATTTACAATACAGTTGTTAGCAGTATATTAACTATTACAGTAGTGTTAGCGTCTCTACTGCTTCAGGAAATGTGAGCTACTTGCAATTAAGTTATTTAGTACTTCTAACGACCTCTGGGTCACTGTATCGTATGCTGGGCGAAACTCCGTTTTTCAGTAATGACAATACAGTATCGGGCCTTTCGGCGCCGAATAACTGGTGAGCCCTCGATTCGAACTGTCGGATTCCTGGCTAGCTGCCCTTTAATAACAAGTAGGTTGACTTGTTGGGTGTTACCTCATTTTGGTTTTTTGGCACCATTGTGTCAAGATGGTCATTGCCCCTCTACCTTGTGCTCTAGACCTTCGCGGCTGCGGCCGCCTACCAGTAGGAGCAGGTCGTCCGCGTAGCCTATCACCAGTAAACCCACGATTCTTTAAGGAAACCATCGCTCGTTGCGCTACCACATCGAAACTGACTGTCACAATTTTCGTATCCTACGCGACCTGAATGAAAACAGCTTCTCCCATTTACCGGGCGAGATAAATATTGATACGTCATCCGGATCTCGTGTTATTATTCTACCCAGTATCAGACCGTGGGAAGACACGGACTGCGACCCTACTTGCAGGGAGCCACTGATTTGAACGAGTACTGGGGGATAGGCGGTAGAAATCACACAACACAAGCCGCGTGGTCTTGGGCGCCTTGTCACGGTCCGTGTGGCTGCTCCCGTCGGAGGTTCGAGTCCTTCCCCGGGCATGGGTACGTGTGTTGTCCATAGCGTAAGTTAGTTGAAGTTAGATTAAGTAGTGTGTAGGCTTAGGGACCGATGACCTCAGCAGTCTGGTCCCATAAGACCTTACCACAAAATTTACCACAACACAAATACAAGATTTTGTAACTGACACAAAGAGATATGTTCTGAATTGAGCACATAACGCCGTACTATTAACCGAGAGCAACCTCCTCTGGCAAAGTTACATTCACAGCACGACATATGCAGCGTGTTCGGAAATTCCCGTTACAAACTTCTAGGACTTACTGAGTGAAATGAGAACATAATATGTTCGGAAACATGCGGTTTCAGTTCGGATGTGTAACGCATCCACGTCCGCTGGGGACAGAGAAAAGTGTCAGAGTTGCTTGTCCTGGTATGCAATGGGGTAGAGGGGATGACGTATACTACGTCAGACGGTCACCTGATGTCACTTAACGCCTGCTTCGCAAAGTTTAATATAAAAGACTCCTTCAGAGAGACGGAGGAGGACCTGCTGGCACGAGTTCTGGCCACTGCACTAGAAACTGAAGCACCAGATGAGGTGGAGAGTGTGCACCTGAACATGCTTCGTAGGTACAATGTCCGTAGTAACACTGGTGATCGCCACGTCGAGTCACTGTTGTAATGTTCTGTACGTACAGTATGCTGGGTTCATTTTCGTTTCAGAATTATGTAAATACGTAATGTTTAAATGTTAATATAAACAAACGAGCGTAATTGATAAATGGATGTTTCGTTATGTTTCCTGCCCGCGTCTCGTGGTCGTGCGGTAGCGTTCTCGCTTCCCACGCCCGGGTTCCCGGGTTCGATTCCCGGCGGGGTCAGGAATTTTCTCTGCCTCGTGATGGCTGGGTGTTGTGTGATGTCCTTAGGTTAGTTAGGTTTAAGTAGTTCTAAGTTCTAGGGGACTGATGACCTAAGATGTTAAGTCCCATAGTGCTCAGACCGTTATGTTTTCTTTCGAATTGTTACCTAATAATTTTAATGCGTCAAGCCTAATTCATTTCCTCAAGCAGAAGTGGATAAGTTAAACATCTGAACTGAAATCGTCGTAAAACGGAAACGGCACGTTTCCGGACATGGGTTCCCGTTCAAAATGTTATGTACTCCCATCCCTAGAAATCTGTAATGGGAATTTCCGAACACCCTGTAGAAATAACATAAACCTGTAACTACACAAGATTTACTGAGAACACAAGTAGCACAAAGAGATATAGTATGAAATTAGCGCAGTACAACGTACTCTTAACCGAGGACAGCCTCCACTGACGTAGACACGTTCACAAAATGACATATAGTGACAGCATTCAGCTGTTGCTACATGGGTTGAACTGAAAACACTTCGGGATGAGAATTCTCAACCACGAGAACTAGGTATCGGCAACCAGAGGGGGGAGGGGTGGGAGGGGTTGGAAGGCTTCCATGAACATTACCGAATGGCTGGTGCGAATTTTTCAATATGGCGGCTACCGTTAAAAAGATGCAAGTTTTAATGGAGCATCTTCTTGATCATGAGGCGCGCATGAACACAGAAAATCCCGCCGTCCCACTGCCCGAGACTGCGCCAGGTTAGGGAACTTTTGATGCAGAAAGGAACAGGCGAGTTCTATGGTCCAGCAAGCGACAGGTAGCCGCCTGACCACGCAGCAAGTTGGCACCAGACCTACTTTCTTGAGCCGTGGGCACACGAGTGTCAGGTACCGACCAGCTAACAAAACCCGTGAGCACCGTCGCTCTGTCCCATCCTGTAATGTATTCTTGGAAGATCCACCAGCTGTTGTCGATAGGTTCGCTCCGCCACACTACGGAAAGTTTAACGGCTCGTTACTGCTTGCACAGACTAGTAATGGTGCTCGGATTCGATCGCTATTTCGGTCGTTTTGTGATAGCGAGTATTTCACGATACTACGGGAGAGCGGTAACCATGCGGTATGGTTCGAACGCCGAATTCTGTCACCCTCTTGTGTTGCCGAAATCTAGTTCTCATGGTTCACAATTCATTCGGAAGTGTTTTCAGTTTAGCTTGTGCAGCTATAGGTGAATGCTATTTCTACATATCATTCTGTGAAAGAGTCTATGTCAGTGGAGGCTGCTGTCGGTTGAGAGTACGTTGTTCTCTACTAATTTAAGAATATCTCTCTTTGCACTACTTTCTAAATCTTTCATTTTTGCTGCAATTTCTACCACAATCGCTGAAATGACGCTCAACGATTTCCTCACTCCCCAAAGTGGCCCTTCGAAAAGTTTGGGATCGGGAAAAAATTTGTTCAGTATCAACGACGAGATCCACAGGAAATTAGCACGCGAGGCTCAAAGTGTCAACGTCAAATTCCGTGAGTTGGCTGTGAAACGACAGCAAACAGAGTTGCATAGGGAAGGATTGGGAAGTGGAGGCTGCCAAGAAGTTGCGAACATGCATCACATTGTTCGAGCGAGAGTTCTTGTCCGGCAAAGTACCGCGTCGTTGTGCTCCGGTGTGCGCCCTGCTGCCGGGAACTGGAGTCGATGGAATGCTTTCTGTTCCCTGCCGTAAGGTAATCTCGAAAGGCTCACACATTCCATACATGCAGCGATCTCTGATACCAATAATTCACTGACTACAAGAGGTGTCTTCGCTGATAGGTAAACGTTGCTTTGTAAACGTTGCCGAAAGTATAACGAGCTCAAGTTGAGGACAGATAAATGTATTTTGTTCGTATCGATACTTTTCTTTGTTTTACTATATAATAGAAACTAATTTTAAAAAGACACCGAAATACAACCGCCCCAGTGACTGACGACGAGGGCCGGCCAGCCTCGATGTGGTTTTTAGGCGGTTTTCCTCATCCCACTAGGTGAAAGCCAGGGTGGTGCTCTCATCCGGCTTCATTTACACAATTTGAAAACATTTCAAACTCACTCTCACACTTTCACATGACGAATACTAGGTGCGAACGAATGGCGTACACAATTTCCGTTCTGCAGGGGATGGGGAGGAGAGAGCGTAGGATGGCGGCATGAAGGGCATCAGGCCACCCTATGCCACTGACATGCCAAATCAAAATGTAACATGTCGATACCGTACAGATACGAGATAAAGGCCGAAGAAGAAGAAGAAGTTACGTAGGGATGCAGTCTTTCTTCTCTACTGCTTAACCTGTAAATCGAATACGAAACATCCTGTCAAAAATTCGGTAAGTGTTGTTGATACTCCATTTACAGTCGTCTCGCCAGTATGCACAGGGATGCGGGAAGTGTACGTCAGAAAAATAAGTCTCACTGGTAAAATGACAGAAAAAAGGTAATTGTAATATGGGTATTGTTTCACAGAATTATTGTCACTGATGTTAACAGTTACATGACTAGAATAGAACTACCATTTAAACCATTTACCTGAGCGATCATTTTTAATTCGGTTTCTGGTTTATGCGCGAACGCCAGCAGTATTACTGCCGAATTGTATTTGCGATCGTGTGCTTTTTCCGTTGGTCGTTATGTTCGCGGTAAGGTAATTGCAGGGTAGCATCCAATGTCCCACACCGCTGAACTATTTTTCATTGTCAGATCTTTTGTGCTTATTAATGAAGCGCGGTGCAGCTTTCGGCTACCTAAACCAATTATTTTTTATCTCTTTGCAATGTGGCGTGCATTGCTGTGCAATTAGAAGGGCACTTCCGTCGCCATATCACAAACTCACGTCACATATCGGAAATTTCCAGTTGGGTCCCTAAATGTTGGTAATTTGGTTTTGACGGAGAACGCCAGACTGCGCTTTTCGAAGAGAATTAGGTATTCATTAAACCAGTGTAGCGGTATAGGTCGCGGCTGGCTGAGGAGAAGCAATTAGTTGAAAGTTTGAAGGACTCTAATTGATATTGTAGCTCCTGCTGTAACTCGTCTGCACGTAATATGGTGATGAGTGCAAAATGAAATTTGTCGTGCGCTTTTGCAATCTGTGTGCCGTTGCGCCCTATATTTAATTTGCAAAACCTGCGTTTCCGAGAATGTATAGCGCAAAGACCGTGAAATCCAATTTTGTCGAAATATCACGCACATTACTGTCGCTTTATACGTATAGTCGAACGTTACGATACATACGATACAATGAAATATAGACCAGCTATACGTTTTATACGTTTTATACGCATTACCGTTCATGGTCGCATTAAATAATTTTAAAATTGACTTTTCCATTAGAACGCCAACGAATTTGACATTTTAAAATGTTTTTAGTCGTAAACAATAGATGCTCAGTGACGTACATCTGTTGTGAGTAGCTCAGAGAGCAAGTCTTGCAAAAGCGCATATGTAAAATTAAAAGGAGAAAACATCAATGTGGTTTTTGTATAAACTGCCAGAAATTTCATCCTCATTGAGGGCTTGAGCACCTCTCAGAAATGTTTTGACAGTGGTGGGTTGATTTTGCCGTGTAAATGCTTGCTGTGTGAATATTCAATTGGTAAAGTGAAAATCCAGTAGCACCTTTCCGGAAGCAAACTGCAAAGCGTATAGCGAACAACAGCAGCTACGTATTAAAACATAGCTAATTGTAGCATCGGATCGTTAACATAGATTAAGAACATCAGACGGTTTATAATACTTTCTGGAAGAACCACAGTGTCATTTCAATTTCACTAGCCGACTTCGCGTCAGTTACTATAATTTGTGACCAATGTGACAGCAAGTCACGAATACAGTCGTACAACTAAGATGATACTCTATAGGCAAGCAATTTGGTTAGAAGCTGCTTGTGAGGAACGTTGTAAAAAGTCTTCCGGAAATCTAGACATATGGAATCAGCTTGAGAGCTCCTGTTGATAACTTTCATCATTTGTTGTGAATATACAGCTAGTTTTGTTCCACAAGATCGGTATTTTCTGAATCCTGCTGCTAATGTGTCAATGGATCTTTTTCTTCGAGCTGTTTGCTAATGTTAGAGCGCACCAAATGTTCCAGAATTCTACTACAAATCTATGTCAATAATATGGGTCTACAATTCAATGGATCACTTCTATTTCCTTTCCTGTGAATTGGTGTAACATGTGCAACTTTTCAGTCTTCAGATACGGATCTTTCGTCTAGCGAGCGGGTTCTATGTGATTGCTAGAAATGGAGCTGTTTAATTGGCATACTCCAAAACGAATCTAACTGGTTTATGATCTAGACTGGACACCTCGCTTTATTCAGTGACTTAAGTTTTTTCGCTGTACCGTAGGTTAAGACTACCAAATTATTAATGTCGGCAGTCGTTATTGATACGAATCTGCATCTATACGCATACTAATAACAAAATAGTAAAATTGTAGTGTCTGTCTGTTTGAATATGCTAATCTACAAAACTACTACACGAATTTTCAATAGGTTTTCACAGGTAACTTGAGCGTAGCTTGGGGTAACGTATAGGGTTTATTTAATCAAAATCGGATCACGTTTATCTAAACCAGTCGTGTTTGTCTGTTTCAACAGGATAATATCCAAAACTAAAGAGGAATTTTCGTGGCGTTTTCATAGGTAACCTTAGTGTAGCTTGGCGCAACATACAGGCTTTCTTTCATCAAAATAGGATCACGGTTCAAATGGCTCTGAGCACTATGGGACTTAACATCTGAGGCTACCAGTCCCCTAGAACTTAGAACTACTTAAACCTAACTACCCTAAGGACATCACACACATCCATGCCCGAGGCAGGATTCGAACCTGCGACCGTAGCGGTCACGCGGTTCCAGACTGAATCGCCTAGAACCGCTCGGCCACTGCAGCCGGCATAAAATCGGATCACGTAAAAAAGTTATTGTAATTTAAAGTTTTATCTAAAACCGTCGTGTCTGTCTGTCTGAACACACCAAATCCAAAACTGCTATACGAATTTTGATGGGGTTTTTATAGATAACCTTAGCGTAGCTTGGGTAACATATAAGCTTTTTTTCATCAAAATCGGATGACGTAAAAAAAGGTATCGTAATTTGAAGTTTTATTCATACAAATAATGTAAATGCGAAAGTAACTCTCTTACGTTTTCACAACTAAACCACCGAACCGATTTCGATAAAATTTGGTGTGGAGAAAGCTTGAACCGTGAGGAAGAACGCTGCCTGCTAAAACTAAATTCCAAAACCAAATTCCGTCCGAACAGACATCGGAAGGCACAACAGTACAGAACGACCACCATGTCATCGTCGCCAATTGCCGTCACCGGACGCGGATATGGAGGGTATGTGGTCAGCACACCACTCTCCCGGCCGTTGTCAGTGTTCGTAACTGGAGCCGCTTCTTCTTAGTCTAGTAGTTCCTCAGTTGACCTCACAGCGCGTCCCACTTGATAACTGCACTTGGCAGAACCGGATGGTCACCCACCCAAGCGCTAGCCAAGCTCGACAGCGCTTAACTTCGGTGATCTGACGCGAACCGATGTTTCTAGGCTACTTAAGGAAATTAAAAAAGAAGTCGACCCTTAAGCAGGTGAAGCAGAGAATGGAGCATCTTTTTTTACATCAATGAACATAAACCATCTTACAGATTATTAAATTTGTTGCATAATGTGCGCATTGTATAAGGTATACCTACTTCAATAGCATGATGCATATGCGCAGTCCTGCCCATGCCCCTCTTACGCACTGCTCGGCAGCGACGCTACGCAAACCTCTATACAGGTTGGAGGAGGGGGGGGGGCAGGGGGGGTGATAACGAGCTGTACTTACCTGAACAGGCAGAAACGTGAGGGCAACTGACATTATTGCAATTACAATAGCTTACTTATTCACCTTCACTCACCATTAAAAAAATTTTAAATTGCCTGCGCAGCCTTAAGTAGCTCTGAAATATTTACTACATTTTCTAGGGCGAAGGGTTTAAGGGAACAGTTGGTGGAATGGCTGGTTTGTCTATGCTTGCGTCTCTGTAACACTCCGTGCTGCTATTTTCTTCCGATAACCCTGGCGGACAGTAGTACTCGTTAGCACGGGAGTTCCGTGGAGACGGCGTAGGGTAAGCAACACGCGGCGCCTTGTTGTCGGCCCCAGTGGCCTACATCGCAGGCGCGCCAGCAGGCCACGGCGCATGCACTTATTGCGGTGACGTCACGGCCGCGCTAAATGTCGACGCCGCTATCGATTAGAGGGGACGCGGAGCTGCGAGCTGGCACGCCCGTCCACGTGCGCGCCTGGCCACCCGCCGCGGAGAGCAGGTGCAATAAAAACGGACTGCGGACCGCCGCTGACGCCATTTACCGGCAAGACCGCGGCCGCGGCCGGCACCCCTTTTATTTCTGGCGCTCCCTTGTTCCGTGCGGCAGTTAGCGCCCGCCGTGTTTGGCGACGCTGGCTCGTTACATTTCATTAACGATGTTTTAGGGGCCGGCCGCGACGACACGGCTTTCATACAGCGCGTTGGCGCGCGTTTAATTACGGCATATGAATAAATATCACGTTAATTTCGTCGGCGAAAAGTGTTTGCGGGCAAGCTGGGAGGTAAAGCGCCACCCGCCGAGTGCTCTGCCGACCACGCTCAGATTTACAAGCGCCTCTGCGCCCAAGCGCCTCTCTCTCTCTGTATGTGTGTGTGTGTGTGTGTGTGTGTGTGTTTGTGTTTGTGTGGAGAACTCGCAGCAAAGAGAGGGAGAGAGAGAGAGAGAGAGAGAGGAGGGAGGGAGGACGACAATGGCGTGCGGCATGCGCGTATGACAGGCCTCGCAGTTGCGCAACTGCGCCGGCGAGCCAATATGCTCTTCCCCGCTGAATAAATATTGCGATGTAGTCGCCGCGCCGCCGCTGGAAACTGGCGATGCGGCGCGGCGGCTGCAACAGCTAGGGTTTCGGCGTCTGCCCTTTTGTGCATCGCGTCGAGGCCGAGAGTGCTCCAAACTTGTACGTGTGCTAGCGTTTGTGTGTTCTAAAGCCAGTTGCTGACCTTTAAGCATTAGCAGAATCCCAGCGACAATGCCTTCCAATAGTACAGCCGTTTTTATTTTTTATTTTTTTAAAAGTTCCCGGCTCTGTTGTTGGCTTCCTCGATCCACACAACTTTACCTACAGCTCTCGAAAAACTTATTTTACATTCGTATTATTAGATTTCATGGTTAATTACAGAAAACATTTCCATGAGTTAGCACAAATATTCGTTTTCATACACATTGACTTTCATCCTATCATCGTAGTTACCGAAGGACGAAAACTCTCCTGACCAAACAGTTAACCCTCGAAGATAGTGCTCGTCAAACTTTTTGTTCAAGAGCTAATAGTGACATCCTAGGGCGGCACCTCGGGCCGCATATGAACCGATATTATTAATTTAGTATGTTATGAACCTCCAGTAGACTAGCTACACTAAGGGCGCGCTAAGCTGGCCGCCAGACTCCAATCACTGATCGTTAAAAGTCAGCACTGATTAATAACAGTAATTGTATTATATTTAATTGCATTATGCAATATGAGATAGGATCAGATATGTTTAATAAATGTTCTGAATGTTATTTTTCTTCCACTCGTTACGTTGTATCATGACAGCCGTAATTTAACTTGGTATTCCTTGCTACAAATACGTATTCCATTTGAAGATGATCGTCACTGTAATATGGATTCACGGAGATCCGTGTAACTTCCATGCCAAAATTAATACCAAAGCAGATGATCGGTAAGAGTCACGCAGGTCATTGAGTCGTCAGTACTGGTCATTGAGTTGTCAGTACTGGAAGTCAAAGAACAAAACATTTGCCCCTCTTACATCCTCTAACCTCGTAATGACACATTTACCCCTCGGCCCCTGAGGTAAGCGATCAAGTCAATCAAAATCAAGCACATTTTAAATATTACTATGTGTAAGTATTTTCGTTTGTTACAATCTCGAGTAGCTATTAGCGTCAGATGACGTTTCTCGATTCGGCTCTTAGCTGCGAGATGCATATTAGCACAAAACACGTCTGAGAACCAAGGGCAGCATGAATTCCTTAAACCTAGTTTACACGCAACACCAGTATGCATTTCAGTTTCATCGTTTTGTGGATGCCTGAGTCGTGTCTGAATTGAAAATTTTGGCAGCTTGCACGAGTTGCGGCGGAAGTAATGATTGTTTGCGTGGAATCGCTGCAAATCCTACAAACACCTATGCAAAGCATAGATGTCCAAAAAGTGAACATTATCCTCCGTTCCCCATTTTATGTTTCAGTTTGTTTACACTCTACGAACACACCGTCCTCGAAACTCGTACAACTTGTGTCGCCAAAGTTGTAACAGGCCGACAATGTTTAGTTTCACCAACGAGTTGCGCTAACGGGCGACGCGCATGCGCAGTGGCCGGTAGCGCGGTTACTTGCAACCTGCATGTAAACTGCGGTTTATTCCGGTCGCATACGGGCCGCATCTTGACGACCAATGCTCTAAGACATCGACTATAGTGTAAAAGGTAATGCTAATATTAATCCGAAGGCCGGTCTAAACACCACATTGATTTATTGTTCAGTATTGGAAATGGTATGCCATTGCCTTCCTCCGACTTTCGAACTGACTTAATCAGTCAAGTTATAGGGCCAGCTGGCCTAAAAACGGACCGGAGATTTGAAATTTATAGCATTAACGAGTCATTGCCTGACATGAAAGAGGTAATAACTGACAGAAGAAAAAAAATCATTAGGTCGGCTGGGGTTCAAACCCTGGGCCTTTGGATTTGTAATCTGGTACTTACCCACAGAACAGTCGATTATCTTAGGTCAGTTACTGTTACGACAGAAAAACGAAGACAAAACCAGTTGTATTTCCCATCCAAGGACTGCATATCTGAGTAAGTTCAAATGGCTCTGAGCACTATGGGACTTAACATCTATGGTCATCAGTCCCCTAGAACTTAGAACTACTTAAACCTAACTAACCTAAGGACATCACACAACACCCAGTCATCACGAGGCAGAGAAAATCCCTGACCCCGCCGCCGGCCGCGGTGGTCTCGCGGTTCTAGGCGCGCAGTCCGGAACCGTGCGACTGCTACGGTCGCAGGTTCGAATCCTGCCTCGGGCATGGATGTGTGTGATGTCCTTAGGTTAGTTAGGTTTAAGTAGTTCTAAGTTCTAGGGGACTGATAACCACAGCAGTTGAGTCCCATAGTGCTCAGAGCCATTTGAACCATTTGAACCTGACCCCGCCGGGAATCGAACCCGGGAACCCGGGCGTGAGAAGCGAGAACGCTACCGCACGACCACGAGCTGCGGACTCTGAGTAAGTGAAAGGTATTCCAGTGGAGGTGTGTCCTAGCAGTTGCCGACACGGTAGTACAGCACGTTCCGTCACACAGCTGTCTGCCCTATGTAATAAAGAAACTGAGTGAATTATTCGACGATGAACTTCAAAGGCGTCATGTGACATCCGCCCAGACCTAATGAACAGAACAACGGCGAACGAAATGAAGAAGGAAAAAAAGGCTGCAGTCCTAGGTCCACTCTGCCTGCTATCAAATGAGTAGTGATCTTTCTGGGAGTAAAAGGCGGCCGGGGCGATCGGACCGCCACCCTTCTCGTCCTAGCGCTGCGGCGAGATAGGCTGTACTCTACCGAGCTCGTACCACACAGTTTACCTGACTTTTTTACCTGTCCAGATAACTAGAGAAACCCACTGTGCAACAGTGACGTTACAGGCTGAAATTTCTCATGTTGAGAAATGAGGAGGAGAGATCTGTTTTACTTGGTAAAATACTTCCTGTAGTCCAGGTAGCACAAATACTTACGTATTTTCGACAGCCGGTTTCGACAGTCTTTGCTGTCATCTTCTAGTCTTCAAAATTATTGTTACATAATGTGTTCATTTTGAGTTGAAACCTCATGCTAACTTTTGATATTAGTGAATCAAATGTAGCACATTACGCAAAGATTTGTCAGAATTTTTGATTGCGAACTTTTCATTTTTCACAAACCTTTGCATAATGTGCTACATTTTATCCACTAACATCACAAGTTCGCATGAGGTTCCAACTCACAATGAACATGCTCTGTAACAATAATTTTCGTAGACTGGAAGACGACAGCAAAGTCTGTCAAAACCAGCTGACTAAAATAAATAAATATTTATGAGATCTTGGCTACGGTCAGTTTTTTATCATTTGGAGATGTATATTTAAGACAGTACAGTTCGAACTTTGTTTTACGAGAGAGACCATTACAATTTTATGGCGGTTGGACGTTCCATCAGGTATTCTAAGTAAGCTGCCCCCCTCCCCCTCCCACGTTTTTGTCATTTGCGACATCAACAGCAGTGTTTGAAATAGAGGCTCTTCATCTGCTGTTTCTTGTTGCAATTGAGACAGTTATGTTTAGTTTCCTTTACACCTCTGTTCTCAACGTTGGATCGCCAAAATGTGACGTACACGGTCTCCGTCAGCGTTTGTCCCGCTATGGCAGTGACTGTCTGTGGTTTGACCATGATTGTTATTTTTGTAAATCCTCGTCGCCAGTTTTGTAAAGACCTCGTCGCTATTGCTGTGGAGGCCGACTTGCCACTGTTATTACGATAGGCCGAGTTTTTAAGTTCGTGAAACGGCTTCTGGTGCAGTACACGCTAAGACAATTTCTCCTTACCACAATTACACAGCTATGCCCCAGGGTCAGAAGAACGAAGGTGGAACGCGCGCAAGTGGCGAGTCTATGGCACTAGCACCAGCTCGCATCTTTGCGCCTACGGTGCTCTTGCCCTGTCTGTGTGTTGTTCGGACGACAAAGCAGTTACATTTTGATTCTGCGGACAGATACCTTTGGTGCAAGTCGTGAGCCAGACCAGCAGTTGCGTAGAAGAATATGGTAAACCATTTTGAAACAGTACTGAGAGTGCCCGATGCACCGGACCGATAGTCGCTAAATCGGCGCCCAGCAGAGCCGATCTGACCTGCATGCTACCGTAAAGTAGCGCACAGCAGGTTAAGCTATACGATTCGATCTCTACAGATCAACACTGAGGCCTTGACAATGAAACCCGTGTTTCTGTATTCGGAGTGCAGAGCGAAATAACTTTGACGAAGTCGTACCAATTCTTGCTTTTCAGACTGTGTACGTGACCACTTGAGACTAGACGATTCATAACAAGCCTGCTCGTGTCATCTTGGGAAAAGCTACTTTAACAATTTAGCAACGTTCAAATGGTTCAAATAACTCTGAGCACTATGGGACTTAACTTCTGAGGTCATCAGTCCCCTAGAACTTAGAACTACTTAAACCTGACTAACCTACGAACATCACACACATCCATGCCCGAGGCAGGATTCGAACCTGCGACCGTAACGGTCGCGCGGTTCCAGACTGTAGCGCCTAAAACCGCTCGGTCACCCCGGCCGGCTTTAGCAACGTGAATGGCTCTTTTGCATATACTAATTACTAGCCTTTTTCTAAACGCCACATCTCACAATCTTTTTGCACCCACTTGGGATTATGAAGGTTTTCGCATTGCTGTCTAGAATCTGATATCACCTCGTAGTAACAAAGTCCTGAATGTTTATCGCTCGTTACATTTTGCGGTTCGATGTGTTTTTTTTTCGATTTCTTTTTTAAATACATAAAATACATGTTTGACCATCAGCTGCTTTTTTATTTAAAAGCCGAATATCGACCGGTTTCAGTGACAGACCATCTTCACGGATTAGGTTTAAAATAGTTTAAACCACATCAATGATAGATGTGATGTTGTGGCTTAAACTGTTTTAACCCTAATCCGTGTAGATGGCCTATGACTGAAACCGGTCGATATTTGGCGTTTAAATAAAAAGCAGCTGATGGTCAAACATGCATTTTATCTATTACTCGACGGCTGTTACTAGTCACCTTCCAAAGCTGTTACTAGCCACCTTTCAAAAATGATTTTCGGAATACTTTAAGTGTCCGCTGATCCTTCCGAAAACGTTTTTAACCGCTAATGTGCCATGTATTCAAGTTTCCAACTATTTATCCGATAAAGCATTCCCTTTAGCAGTAAATGGCATCAGCCGCCAGGTGTCGGATATTGTTTTCAGCCTTCGTATTACTGTAAGCGTAACGCCATAATGCATCCTGACCCGTTACTGTTGATGGTACACTTACCAGGTAGGAATGCTAGAAGACACAGAGAAGACGCAACGAATAGCGGCGCGTTTCTTCACGGGATAGTTTAGTCGGCGCCGGCGCGAGAGCGTTACAGAGATGCGCAGCAAGCTCCAGTGGCAGACGTTACAAGAGAGGCGTTGCGCTCTACGGAGAGGCTTACTGTCGAAATTTTGAGAGAGGACTTTCCGGCAACAGTCGGATAATATATTACTTCCTCTCCCATACGATTCGCGAAATAAGCACGACGATAAAATTCGAGAAGTCAGAGCTAATACAAATGGTTACCGACAATCATTCTCCCCACGCGCTGTTCGCGAATGGAACAGGGTAGAGGGCATTAGTTAGTGGTACCAAAAGTATCTTCCGCCTCTCATCATTAGACGGCTTCCGGAGCAAGAAGTAGATATAGACGTTTTTTTCGCCAGAATAACTTATATGGATTGCACGTTGACGTAGCTATGTCTTCTTCTCCTGTCTATAATAGCAAGGGGTCCATTGTACTCAGGATCTGGCAAATTTGTGTTTATTTAACTTTGCAGCCGGATGCCCTTCCTCTTGCCACAGTCGTCAATCATTTACCTAAGCGAAGAAAATCGTGTGCGCCACTTGCCTGTGAATTTTGTAAACTTTGTTCTGTGTGTGATCGTATTTTAGCTACTAGTGAGGCGGAAATTGGGAGCCAGCCAATCATTTGCCCAAACTAGCGTGGGGAACCACCTGAATATCACACTCACGCTGGCCTGTGCACCAGCCACGATCGTTTATCTGCCACGTGGCTTCGATCCGGGTGTCGCTATTCTTCCCGTGTAACAATCTAGCGCGCCGCGTATTTCGCTATACGAGTTAGTCGAAGAAGAGCTGTAAGTAATGGACACATTCATAAATTACTATTTTCTGAGTGTGTGTCTTGTGTACATACACTCCTGGAAATTGAAATAAGAACACCGTGAATTCATTGTCCCAGGAAGGGGAAACTTTATTGACACATTCCTGGGGTCAGATACATCACATGATCACACTGACAGAACCACAGGCACATAGACACAGGCAACAGAGCGTGCACAATGTCGGCACTAGTACAGTGTATATCCACCTTTCGCAGCAATGCAGGCTGCTATTCTCCCATGGAGACGATTGTAGAGATGCTGGATGTAGTCCTGTGGAACGGCTTGCCATGCCATTTCCACCTGGCGCCTCAGTTGGACCAGCGTTCGTGCTGGACGTGCAGACCGCGTGAGACGACGCTTCATCCAGTCCCAAACATGCTCAATGGGGGACAGATCCGGAGATCTTGCTGGCCAGGGTAGTTGACTTACACCTTCTAGAGCACGTTGGGTGGCACGGGATACATGCGGACGTGCATTGTCCTGTTGGAACAGCAAGTTCCCTTGCCGGTCTAGGAATGGTAGAACGATGGGTTCGATGACGGTTTGGATGTACCGTGCACTATTCAGTGTCCCCTCGACGATCACCAGTGGTGTACGGCCAGTGTAGGAGATCGCTCCCCACACCATGATGCCGGGTGTTGGCCCTGTGTGCCTCGGTCGTATGCAGTCCTGATTGTGGCGCTCACCTGCACGGCGCCAAACACGCATACGACCATCATTGGCACCAAGGCAGAAGCGACTCTCATCGCTGAAGACGACACGTCTCCATTCGTCCCTCCATTCACGCCTGTCGCGACACCACTGGAGGCGGGCTGCACGATGTTGGGGCGTGAGCGGAAGACGGCCTAACGGTGTGCGGGACCGTAGCCCAGCTTCATGGAGACGGTTGCGAATGGTCCTCGCCGATACCCCAGGAGCAACAGTGTCCCTAATTTGCTGGGAAGTGGCGGTGCGGTCCCCTACGGCACTGCGTAGGATCCTACGGTCTTGGCGTGCATCCGTGCGTCGCTGCGGTCCGGTCCCAGGTCGACGGGCACGTGCACCTTCCGCCGACCACTGGTGACAACATCGATGTACTGTGGAGACCTCACGCCCCACGTGTTGAGCAATTCGGCGGTACGTCCACCCGGCCTCCCGCATGCCCACTATACGCCCTCGCTCAAAGTCCGTCAACTGCACGTACAGTTCACGTCCACGCTGTCGCGGCATGCTACCAGTGTTAAAGACTGCGATGGAGCTCCGTATGCCACGGCAAACTGGCTGACACTGACGGCGGCGGTGCACAAATGCTGCGCAGCTAGCGCCATTCGACGGCCAACACCGCGGTTCCTGGTGTGTCCGCTGTGCCGTGCGTGTGATCATTGCTTGTACAGCCCTCTCGCAGTGGCCGGAGCAAGTATGGTGGGTCTGACACACCGGTGTCAATATGTTCTTTTTTCCATTTCCAGGAGTGTAGTTCCGCGTAATCAGCGCGTACACAACTTTCCCACTACAGCGCGCCCCGCTAAGCACAACAGCGCAGGCGCAGCGCTCGTCCGTCTCCGCTCTACGACATGGCGCTGCCATAAAGACGGACCAAATTCTGCTTCCGCCGATCCGCGTATTAATATGTAACGCAGCCAATGAGATTGCTGCTAACGTAGAACCTTTTCTCCTCGCGGATCACACTCGCGCAGTGATAAATGAACGCTCGAGGTATTATAACGAGTGTACAGACCTCCGATTAGTCAGTCTGCATTAGCCTGCATCAGTCTGCATTAGTCTGTAGTCAAGTTTCAGTCTGAACCTAATAAGATTACCGTATTCCTGTCCATAGCCATGAAGAGAAATGAATAGACATTTTGTCAAGTATCAGAGACCAAAGGAACTTCGGATTGTCCATTTTATATAGCATCCAGAACCAAGATAAGTTATTTTTATGCTTGTTATTATTTTAATAAATGTGTGTGAAAATTAATCAAGTTCTGTTTAAAGTTGGTCACCGTCAATCTGCTACTCTAAGCGTGCAAGTAGCATTTCTATCGTCTGACCCAACGACAGAAGATAAACACGCCACGATAAGACCACGAGACGTATTGCTGACACTCACCTACTACGTTAGAGCGACAAGTCAAATAATCTGATGGTGTGTGTACCGAAGGTCTTACAGTACGCACACCACAGTGTGACAATGTAGGTCTGACAGTTTTGCCCTCTTTTTTAGATTAGTGAGGAAGGATCACCTCCATTCTCGGAATCTTGGATAGCTATATTCCATAACACTGCAGGAGAAAATGTTCATTGAGTTCCATATTCTTTCCAGTGTCAGTGATAATTCGGGCAGTGTTATAAGTAGAAAGTCAGTAGAAAATTCTTCAGTAATCGTTTGTCTTATATTTCTTCATTTCCTACCGATACATTCTTAGTGATACACGCTTTTTTAGTGTGAAAGACTAAACATGGCCTGGATAATGTTTAGCCAGGGTCGATTCTAACATCCAAGCGTATGTGTGACAGATATGAAAGGTGGAACATTGCATTGCTTGGCAGCCGTCAGACGGCCGTATAGAATGATCTAATTATAATTAAATAGTACTCTTATTTTTTCAAGTGGTGCGTTGTATGATAAACCATGGTTGGTTGTAACATCAGTTTCTCACTTGTAAACATTGGACACCAGTTCGTAAACAACTACGCGTACAAAAAGGAATTACATATTTTCGAACACCCCCTCTCAGCCGTCGATATTGCCCAAATATTTTTCTTCACGGAAAAGAAACCGCTATCCTGGCTTCTATGCAGTAGCTTTTTGGCTATAGATATCAGTGATGCATTCGTAGGGGACACGAATTCACTGCGACTATAGAGAAATAAACTGAACATTAAAAGAACACAACAGAATATAGCAATTTTATGACTGATTACCTATTCGGACCAGGAAAAGTTCTAATTATTCGACTAACACCTGTCATCCAGCGAAACGGTGTTGTTGGTAAATATTTACGATACAGAATTCTTATAGCACTGGTTCCGAACTCAGTTTTTGATTGCAGGTAAATACGCAAAAAATAGGGTTAGAGACGAGCTGATAATTTTGAAACTGAGCACTTCACCAAGATACTTGTAGAGTGACAGATATCATTGACGGAGAAGCAGATTATACACATCAATCTCGAAATTGAGAATGTCATTCTTCTGTCTCGCGATAATTTTGAGCCGAGCGATCTCTGTGCATGGTCAGCCTTTCCGCATAAGCCTGGAAGCTGCTACGAATGTTTTCTTATTATTGGCAAAAGAAAATTTTATTTCTTTATATTTTATTTATTACGTGCCGATACATGAAGAAAGTCAAGGGGTACAATTTCTTGTTCGTGACGTATGTTTACATTAAATTTCGACAGTACACGAGATGCGATGTAAACAATCGTAGGAGTACCATTCGCTTTCTTCGATACGTCTTATTGTGGGATGAGGTAGGCATTGTTACACATGTGAATAACTGAACACGCGCAGCAAATAACAAGAGCAGGGTCTACTTGTGCCCCGCGCATGGCAACGCCTGGCTGATGTGCACGCTGCCCAATCAGCTGGCGCGCCGTGCAGAGCGGCAACAAGTACCACCAGCTCTCGCCGCCGCTGCCGATGCTTGCGGCTCGGTCGGCGACAGATCAATAAGCGCGGTGCGGCGTAGCTCGGCGCCCGGACGCGCCTCGGCCGAGCGCCCGCGGATGCTGCCGAACGTAGTCGAGCGCGCGCCACAGCCAGGCGCCTCCGCCGAGCCATCTCGCGGCGAGCCGACGTACCTTCCCGGCAGCGGCTTGCACGGCGGCACGTGCTGGAATCTCCCACTCCTGCACCACTAACTGCGCACTAAGGCGTGCTGTGCTGCTGCAACGTGCTCTCTGCCTGCTGTTGCCAACACACCCTGCCAGTCCTCTCTTGCTGCAGCGAATAGCCACGTGTCATATCGTCATGCACATGCCCTTTATTGAAACGCGAATAATGATACGACACGAGTCCTGCGCATGGATTGTGTAAACCATCCTACTGAAAAAGTATGCAATAAAAATTCCTCGACTCTATCTGGGGGGTTCGGACGTTCCAAAAACACGGCATTGGCGGTAAGGCCATCTGGTGCGCATTCAATAGAACCGTGTTTTATTATCTGGCGATTCGAACCTCAAATCGACGTGTTAACGCCTCGCGGTATTCGCAATAGCCCATTCCGGAACGGTTTGATGTCTCAGTAACGAAATCGTTATTGTTGTTCTACCTTCAGCCGTCCTCTAACGGGACATGGAAACGCGCATAGACGAGCAGCTGGTGACGTCACAACGTGGAATTCCATGTTCCATTGCACTTCGGAGAGTGAAATGAAGAAGAAGTTTTTTGCAGCGTGGAGAGAGACATAGCCAATGAGATGCGACAACGTTACGCGTCACAAGCACAGCAAAGGGGTCACCACATTGTATGGCTTTAAACATCGTATTTGGTCGGTTTGCTTTCTCATAGAGTACATGGTACGAATTCAAACTGTTTCAAAGCTGTGGATTTCTGGACAACATGCCATTTTAGCTTCGATTTGTTATGATAAAATGCCAGCAAGCTATATATCGATAGGTAAGCGCTTCCTGTAGTTGATGCTTTTAGTGTTATATCTCGTGTGATATGAATGTATACCGATTCAATGCTACGGAACAATGATGATTATCGAATGCGCGTCTTTTTGTGCAGTTTGCATGTTCAATATCAAATAATGACACTTGTAGGAGCAGTCTATAGACAGTGTACGCCCAAATCTTGTGGAGAGGGAGGAAACTGGGGTATCTGCCCCGGGCGGCAATTTCAGGGGGCGCCAAATTCATACTCTTGAAGGAAAAACCCTTTTTCAGAAACGCCTAAGATCCAGAGCACGTTGATCTATCCATTATTCATGTGATTTTGAAACGCATCCCTGTTGCCTTTTGAACATTTTTGAAAACATTCTAAGTTGATTTCTGAACGAATCGTAAGTTGCTTTTTGAATGCGTGCGTAGTGTACGTGATGTCTCCGCTTGGGGAATCCCTGTGCATCTAGAAGTAAAAAACTTTCCCGCAGATAAAAGTGGACGAGGTTATACAAGCAGAGCCGCTAGCAGCGCCCAATAAACCACGGGGGAATGCCAGTTGCTCTTTGTTTGTGTTTGTTTATGTCTTTGTTTATTGGGTGTGCGAATGATCAGCATTGTTATGATTATTAGCGAAATCCATAGATTCAGATTACCAGAGTGGAAATCAAGGACTAACAAGAAAAAAAGATTATATATTTATTTTCTAAGTGTACCTAAGAAAATTAAATTTTCACAGAACATTTTTTCCAGATCGTTAGACTACTAAGGGCCAGTTGTACAGTCCCCGGTCAGCAGCCACTTAGGTTGTGTTCTCGGAATAGCTCGGAAAACGCCTTGTACGAACACGTAATAACGCCTAACCGGATAACTAAACAGGCGATTGTGGCAGGGTTAGCGAAGTTAACCGGAGCAAAAATCTTGACAATGGTAGGAATAGTTACAGAACTAGTGATGACAAGATTGATCGTTAGAACAAGGAAGGAGAAGAAACGGGGACATCACACACATTATAACGAAGAATACGATGATTCCAAATTTACATTAAAAAAATCGTACTGCTACGTACTTTTCCATCTCACGCTTGAAAAACTGGAGCGTATGAATGAGATGTGAAACTATTTGCTAACATAAAACTTTTTGCTTGTAATAGGCCTTCGATGCTGGTACTTCGTGAATTATATTCTGTAGTATTATTTGTAAAATGGTATTTGGCGTGTGTTACAATGGCTGTAATATTAGAAAGGCCTATTTCGTTTTATCTAGCAGACAGTGACAAAACAGACGTAATCAAAACGAGACACCACACCAGTTTTTGGTACTATTCGCATTAACAGCTTTTTAGTGTTAGACAATGACATTTTGATTTTTCATGTAGCAAAACGGTTGACGAACTTCGATGAGGTAACAGATTCTTTCGCAGAAAGGAAAGCGCGCCGTGTAAAGCTGTAGCAAGATTAGAGAGAATAAAATGCTGGAACCTAAGGACTGAATCGGCCGGTGTGGCCGAGCGGTTGTAGGCGCTACAGTCTGGAACCGCGCGACCGCTACGGTCGCAGGTTCGAATCTTGCCTCGGGCATGGATGTGTGTGAAGTCCTTAGGTTAGTTAGGTTTAAGTAGTTCTAAGTTCTAGGGAACTGATGACCTCAGAAGTTAACTCCCATAGTGCTCAGAGCCATTTGAACCATTGGAACCTAAGGATTGCAGAAATGTGTACTGCCTTGCTTGTCTCTTGGCTCTACTGGTTTTATGTTTCCTTTATTAAATTTTATGTCACACAAAAGAGAAAGTTATTAGCTAATAGACAATAAAGAGTGCAAATTTTCTGAAGAGTACTTATTTTCCCGGTCATAAATAATGTCACTCAGTATTAATTGTTATTTTCTTTTTTTCTTTATTTTCCACCGTTCTAAATATATGGTTGATGGCTTCCATTACAAAATATACAATTTTGAATTTCACAAAACGAAGTACAGTGACGTGCGATAGAAAAACGCACATTTAAGACCAAACAATATGTCTTGCATTTCCTCGAACATATATGTGTTTTATATCAAAGTGCTCTCAGAAAGATGTGCGCTACAAAATGAACATATTTTTGAAAATCATTTTAAAAAGAAATTTCACTTCCTATTTCAAAATACTCTCGAGGGGAAGAGGGCGGGGGGGGGGGGGGCACCACAATTAAATTTTTGCCCCGGTTCGGAATTAAATTAGATCCGAGCCTGGGCCTAGCTTGAGTGTCGAATGTGTAAGGAACCTTGGTAGCGTCGTGAGCTCTTGTGTTGCGTGGATAAAAGTAGCATATTCATGTCAAAATTTTTTTCACCTTTAATTTTCTGAAAGATCCTGGCTCTTTGTTATTCATTTAATAGAAGAATTGTCTCAAAAGGCGATGTTAATTATTACAAATAATATATTAGCTGCCTCGACCCCTGTGGGGTCGGCTTTACGCTGGTGCCACTAGCGACTTTTTTCGTGACATCGTAGTAGCCAGTCCAGCTGAACTGCCTGAGGTGCCAGTGGTACACTAGACAACGGCGGTTCAAATCGCAGTCCGGCCATCAAGATTTAGGTTTTCCGCGACTTCCCTAAACTGCTTAATGCCAAAGCCAGGCTGTTTCCTTTGGTAGCGCATGGGCAAATTGCTTCCCCAACTCGAGCTTGTGCTTCGTCTCCAGCGACATCGATGCCGAAAGGATGTTATATCCCGGTCTTCCTTCTCGTTTTGAAGTGCGAAGATTGGTTTGATGCTGCCTTGCATTTTACTCTGTATTGTGCAAGTCTCTTCATCGATGCATAACTACTGCAACTTACATAGATTTGAACCTGCTTGCTGTAATCAAGCCTTGGTCTCCCTCTACAGTTCTAGCCTCTACACTTTAATTACCAAACTGTTGACACATGGCTGCCTTAGTCAAGAAGTATTCCTTTTCTTCTCCTATTAGATTCAATCTTCCTCTTTCATATCTATGAGCGCTACGGCTGTTACAATTATTTCTGTGCGGATGCACATTATGTTCGAACTCCTATAAATGATTCTGCAACCCTTCGCAATTTACAATATATTAACTAAGATGAAGCCGGCCGCGGTGGCCGAGCGGTTCTAGGCGCTTCAGTCCGGAACCACGCGGCTACTACGGTCGCAGGTTCGAATCCTGCCTCGGGCATGGATGTGTATGATGTCCTTAGGTTAGTTATATTTGAGTAGTTCTAAGTCTAGGGGACTGATGACCTCGGATGTTAAGGCCCATAGTGCTTAGTGCCATTTGAAACATTTTAAACTAAGATTAACACTAACTTAACAGGAAAGACATTACATTTCAATGCAGTAATGTAGAACAGCATATAACAAAGCGCACAATTTGGGAGCCGTTGACGAAATAACAGAATAGAGCCATGAGTTTGAGTTATCCCTTTACCTCGAATCATAGAGTTTGAGAATTTATTGAGTTTCAAGTAAGTGTGTACTAAAATCCTTTGAGAAACATGCGTTGATTCCATCATCAAACATCATTGTTTCGATAATGACATGTAGTGGATCTTCCCGCCAGATTAAATGTGTGTGCCGGACCGGTAGTCGAAGCTAGGACCTTTGCACGATTCACGACCCGCCCTCACAGCCTTACTTCCGCCAGCACCTCATCTTTTACCTTCCAAACTTCACAGAAGTTCTCCTACGAAAAACTTGCGGGACTATCCTCCTGGACGAAAGGATATTGCGGAGACATGGCTGTACCCCTGAGTCGTTCAGTTGTTAGAGCACTTTCCCGCAAAAGGCGACGGTCTCGGGTTCGACTTCCTAACCGGTACACAGTTTTAATCTGCCAGGAAATTTCATATCAGTGCACACTCCGCGGCAGAGTGAAAGTTCTTTCTCGGGTCATCGTACTGTTTGCCACCAGTGTGAAAATCTTCGACATTGAATGAATGAACTTGATGGAGAAAATTTGAAAGGAAACCAACATCAATTGAGGAGCGCCGGAACAAAAACTGATACTCTGCATTTGCTGTTAACACAGAAAGTAACAAATAGTGATCTGTAAATGGCTCCACAAGCTGTAAAAAGAAGAGACACACCATAAAACACTTGATGTCGCGTTGTGCTGAAAATTATTTTGTGACAGTATGTATTATTACTCCCGTATCTTCCCCCCTACAGCTCAAACACGCGAATACAGCAAAAGAGGATATATCGGGTTTTGATCCGGCGCTCCTCAATTATAATAAGACTGAAATAAAGTATAAGCAAAATGACGAAACGAAGACATTACAAATTAACGCTGGAGTCATAGACGCAGTTGAGGAGTGTTTGTATTTAGAGCAAAAGACGACAATGAGTAGATTGACAGCAAAACAACTAAGCATAAGAGTAAAAATGTGTTGTTTGCAATAAACATGTATTAATAGATTCAACTTACGATACTGAGATATGAACATTTAAGGCAGAACGTACAGGAAGCCCGACGGTTAAATGGGAACGATGTCAGCAGGCCAATAGCCAGGCGAATAGATGGTCGTACAGAAAAACTAAGGAAGTTCGCTTCTGGGCTCCAAGAGGTAAGAAATCTAAAGGAAGATAGGTGTCCGGCATGTCAACATGTGAACACGTAGGAAGGGTCTGCTACGGATATCCATGCTCAACAATGTACGATAAACGGTGTGCTCCGAAACAGTAGTGCGTGCACCGGCATTGTGTGCTTTCGGCAAAGATGCCACAGATCACCATCTACCCTACTTTAAAGAGCAGACAAGCCTCCCGAACTCCACGTCCTGTGAAGAGTCGTGGACGCCCAACCATTTAGCGCCTAGTGGCAGTTTCACTGTTCTTCTACCTCTTTCCGTAGGTGTTCACGACAGTAGCACGCGAGCATTCGACCAGTTTCGCCGTATCGAGATACTGTTTCACAGGCTAATAATAATCTGCCCTTTGTTGAAGTCGCTTATCTCAATGAATTTCCCCATTTGCTGTCCATATCTCGCGAGGGTGATCCCTCGTCCGTGTCTGCCTCGCTTACATACTTTTGTTACCACGTGACGTGCCCGCAACGCTACCAGGCGGCGTCCAACATCGCGATGGGCAGTGGTAACGTTTGCGATTACCAGTGTACAAGAAGCGTGCGGGGGAGGTGCGGCCGCTGTTTTAGTGGGTTTACGAGAGCAGCCGAGGCGGGGCCCGCAGGTGCAGGCAGGCTTCGCCACGCGCCCCGCTCCGGCCTCTCGCCTCATTTGAGGCGCGTCTTGCCTGCCCTTCCACTCCAGATATTGCCTCGCGGAGGAACAAAATGTAACCGCCGAATCCACTCGCGGCGGCGCGCTTTCACGCCGCATTGGGCGCGCTCGCGATTTCCTCAATCACTGCGGCCATGCTCGCGCGGCCGTAGGCGCCCTGTACGCTATTTCAGCCTTAACCTCTTCCGCCCCCCCCCCCCCCCCCCCCCCCCCATTCTACCACGCATCTGTCACACAGCGTGACGGTACGACCAGTTTTGCTCTTCCATGCTGTGCTAAGAATCGACAGCAAGTGCCAGTAACGTAGTTTAGTATATTTTTAGATTTCCACGGTATGTGGAATAATAACCTATGAAATTGCAGCAGTGTGCAGTTGACTTTTTCCGCTAACATTTCACCTGTATTCCTTACAGCATTCAGTGCGACCAGAGTACCTCATCGGATGACTCTTCGTCGAAGAGATAACTATATTAGTCTCAAGACTGGACAAGTTAAATAATCTAAGAGTGAGAGGTAAATACAGTGGTCAAAATAAGTGTTGTAAATTGCTTTACTGTCGATATTGCACATAACAGCAAACACAAATCATTTTGTTCTGTCAGATACAGCCACAAGTAAACGGAATTAAAGAAGAGAAACACATTTACACTTGACAAATGCAAAGAAAAAAAAGTAAGAAAAAAACTTAAAAAAGAATCTACTGCATACATTACAGTTCCTTCCTACTGACCGAGCGAGGCGGCGCAGTGGTTAGCACACTGGACTCGCATTCGGAAGGACGTTGGTTCAAACCCGCGTCCGGCCATCCTGATTTAGGTTTTCCGTGATTTCCCTTAATCGCTCCAGGCAAATGCTGGGTGGTTCCATTGGAAGGGCACGGCCGACTTCCTTCCCTAATCCGAAGAGACCGATGACCTCGCTGTTTGGTCTCTTCCTCCAAACAACCCAATCCAACCTTCCTACTGTCATCTTGCATAATACAATATTTATGAACCAGGTAGCACTCCTCATAACTGGAAACACTTTTAAATGTTGTTAGGCATACTCCTTACCAAATCGTACTCAAAGTTGTTAGTCCAGAAAAGCATGTGGGATATTGCTCCGTTCCTTCACAGCATTCTCTTGTGGGACAGGACGATTACCAGCAGGTCGTTTTTGCTTGTCCCACGCGTCTTCAGTTCAGCTGAGAACCGGAGAATACGGGGGTCACTCCATCTGACTGTTTGTGCGCTCGACTAGGAAGGGGCTGGGAAGACTTTGACGATGGGGAGGGGGGGAGGGGTGGGTGTCAACATGTTTACCAAACGGAGCCACAGTGCGTGGAAGGATGTTGTCCCGATACTTCACACAAGTCATCTTCGCATGTATTGGCACAGGGTGTGCCCTGCGATCATAGATGTTTCCACCCCAAAAACACGACTGAACCGCCTCGATAAGGTTGGGTTGGGTTGTTTGGGGAAGAGACCGAACAGCGAGGTCATCGGTCTCATTGGATTAGGGAAGGATGGGGAAGGAAGTCGGCCGTGCCCTTTCAAAGGTAACATTCCGGCATTTGCCTGAAGCGATTTAGGGAAATCACGGAAAACCTAAATCAGGATGGCCGGACGCGGGATTGAACAGTCGTCCTCCCAAATGCGAGTCCAGTGTGCGAACCACTGCCCACCTCGCTCGGTGCCTCGATAAGGGTGGCAGTCTACGATACAGTTAGGGTGTAAACGTTGTCCTCGTTGGCACGACACACGAACATTTGTACTGTCGCGGTGGAGACTGATAACGGGTCTCAGAAGAAAAGAGCGTTGTGTCCCACTGCTGCTTAATGCACATAGAGTGGTTTTGTGCCCGTGTGACATGAACCGCTCTGCGGATCCGATTTAGAGGAGGAGCCTTGAGAGGTCTTCTGGCACGTAACCCCTGCTCGTGGAGCCTGTTTAGCAGCATTTGTGTTGACACCTGCACTCCTGAAGCTGATTGAAACTGCCGCTGTAGATATGTAGCATTTTGTTGAGGGTGCCTACTTGTTATTAAACGCTTATATTCGTCCTCCACACCTGTTCTTCTTTCTTCCGCGGCCGCTTCTATGATGATCCTCTACAGATCGTGTTGCTAGAAACTTCTTCTGGGTTTAAGAGACATCACTTTGACTCGCAGCGACATTCGCTGCGACGTCCGCCTGTCTCATTCCCTGCTTCATTAGAGAGACTATAAGAATTACAATACAAACAAACCAATAAGTTGATATCATACCGTGTTGCTGGACCAGAACGCTCAATTTTAAAGTTTGGGCAATATGTAAAATTTATTTTGACCACTGGATAAGGGGCAGTCAACCGAAAGCGAGACAAATGGAACATGTGGCGGCTCCAGGTTGTTTCAGGTATGCTTCAGGGGTTTCGCCGAGGTCCCTACACATCCTACAGACAGTTCCAATCTTTCCTCATGCGATTTCCACATTTTTGGAGGCCCGAAGAGACATCAATGGCCTTCGATTCACTTCGGACATAACCGCAAACGTTTTTCCGTGAAGGCAATGACCGTCTGGTCTCACAGTCGGATACATGTATTAATAGTTATACCGATTACTTTTGAAGTAATAAACAGTTTACGTACTTTTTTCCATTTTTTCCCGTTTTCATTTGGCTGTCCCTTGTAGTACAAGCCCAGAGTTTGGAATACAGAAACGGTCATCAACTCATTCGGAATACGGCCCCTAGGATCACAACCGAAATCTAAGTGGCAGTCAAGAAAATCTTCGTGGATGTTCTATATTTCATATATTAATAACGTCTTCTCTTCTTCATTCCACGTGGTGTATTTTAGAACCTAGATGTCTTCAGAAATATTCCTTCCTTTTCCATTATTAACAAAATGGTTCAAATGGCTCTGAGCACTATGGGACTTAACTTCTGAGGTCATCAGTCGCCTAGAACTTAGAACTAATTAAACCTAACTAGCCTAAGGACATCACACACATCCATGCCCGAGGCAGGATTCGAACCTGCGACCGTAGCGGTCGCGCGGTTCCACACTGTAGCGCCTAGAACCGCTCGGCCATCCCGGCCGGCCCATTATTAACACATTTCGTTTATTCACTTACCTTCTGCGTTCGTTAGAAACAACAGTACTTCTCAATTATCGGTAATTTTATCCTGTGCCTCATTTTATATCGGTTTCTCGGGAACCTGCCTTCTCTTCACGCGCTGTGGCTGTAGTACACACATTAATTTAATATCTTGTACTTCTGCTTTTGTACATCTGTGCCTTTACCGAAATGGGTGCTTTCTTAGAGCATCAAATATCCACACATGCGGTTCAGAATTAGCATGGAAAATGTTACATTCTCTTCTACCTTTTTGTCGTAATTACCTCTTTTGCCTGTTCACACACATGCTTCTATACTCAGAGTATAGAAACTAAATGTTGCTGCACGATCGATACTTCGCCACAGCTATTTAAGTGTTAAAATAGATATATTGCGGACGTATGCCGAGGGGTCGTGTGGGTTTTGTTATAAAACATTAGACGTACAAGCGTTTTTCTTCATCTTCATCCTGGCCGCGCAGCGATGGCTACCATTACATGTTATCTTCCAAGATGTTTTTCTAGGATTTTTCTTGCTGTCATTTTTTATATCATATTTGCTAAATTTTAATGAGCTGGATAACTCAGTCTCCAATTAACTGCGAAAGAAGAGCGGTGTAATCGTGGCAGGTTGCCTTCAGTAATATCCGTCCCTTCCATTCCCGAGAACTCGACACGGACTAGATCTTTACGTAGTAAGTGTGACTCCGCGACAGTTGATCTGGGCAACAGTTTGACAGCGATCGAACGTGTGGTTGCTAACAGAAATAACCTCTAAGGAGAGCACATTAACTGCTTTATACGCTTGCTGACATGAATAACTACATATTCACTGAGGCAGACGAAGTGAGTGAAATCCTTTGCAGGAGTATTAAGATTCTATGGAAAACTAACTCAGAGGCCACGCATACTCCGCAAGAATAATGGATGGTAAACACCCGTGTGATCTCGAATCTCTCTCATTTAGCCTTCACGGTCTTTTAGTAAGGCATATTGAGGGGGAATAATATGTTGGTTGACTCTTCTAGGAGTGTAAAGCCTTTGAATTTTGCGTGTAAACATCAACGTCTTGCACAACGCCTCCTGTAGCGTCAGTGACTGGAGTCGGAGCATAATCTTCGTGACGCTTTCGCTCCCGTGAGGAAAGTTTCTCAGAAACCTCCCGGAAAATCTAAGTCTACAGTTCGCCTTCACTACGACTAATTTCGGGTGTTTGTTCCATTTCATACTTGCTTCGTAAATGTTTATACAACTTGACAGGTTCCAACTGGCTACTGCTAATCGTGTGCTCGATACTGTCGGGTCCTTTTTCTGCATCACGGACAAGTGTTGCTTTTAACCAGACTTATCACATTCAGCACAGCAAGTGGAAATACTGTGTACCTCGTCGTGTATTGCCTTAAAGTCACCCAGCGACGATGCTTCCTGTGGACATCATCATCTTAAAGGAAAACTGAGATTACTGCCGCTACCGAGCGACGTAGCGCAGCAGTTAACACAATGAATTTGCTTCCTGCAGGAGCGCATTTACAATGCCCGTGCCGCCCGGTGTGGCCGAGCGGTTCTAGGCGCTTCAGTCTGGAACCGCGCTACCGCTACGTCGCAGGTTCGAATCCTGCCTCGGGCATGGATGTGTGTGTGGTGTCCTTAGGTTAGTTAAGTATAATTAGTTCTAAGTTCTAGGGGACTGATGACCTCAGTGGTTAAGTCCCATAGTGCTCAAAGCCATTTGAACCATTTGAACAATGCTCGTCCAGCTTTCCAGATTTAGGTATTCAGTACTTTCCTTAAACCTTTTAAGGGAAGTGCAGGAATGGCCCCTTTGAATAGGACGCTGCCGATATCTCCCCCAGTCTTCCAGACCGTGCGCATAAGTTCCTAATCAAATGACTTCGTCATCGACGGAACATTAGCCTCTAGTCTTTTTTTCCCATTACTGCTGGCCCTTTCTGATAAATATTTTAGGTACTGAAATATTAACGAGCCTATTACGGTTTCTTGAGAAATACCCGATACAGCTTTCGCTTCTCTCGAGCGTACCCCATATGTACGACGTGCTGATTTCTATCAGTAAAAAGTTCTTCGACCAGCCATATATGTATGAAGATACTCCCCATGTTTGTTGTCAGTCGACAAAGTATCGAAGCGTTGTAGAAATTTGGAGAGATGTAATGCTGGAAGATATTGTGTATGAAAGAATTAAGATTTATTTCGCACGATTGTTATTTTTTTCGGAATCCGTGTGGATTATTTGAGAGAATCGTTTTTTCTACAGGAATATCGTGATTTGCGACCTTCGAATGTGTTCTAGAATTCTTCAATAGGCTGTCGTTCCAGGTGGACAGTGATTCCTTGTTCCCCAAGTTTTGGGGACTTCGACGCTGTACTTATCTTCATACGTTATCTCGTCATTTTAAAAATTTGGCTCGATCTACGCTCTTTCACGTACGAATATTCGCCGTGCGATGAATGTCGATAAATATTAGCTACAAACTAGACCAGTTCCGCAGCGGTTTGAATGTAAATACGAGTAGGAATTTCGTCAAAGCTAGTTGCCTCGTTAACTTATGGTAGTATCGATCGTTCTTCATTACCAGGAGTGTGACAAAGGATTTCAAATCACTTTAACAATTGAATCTAAAGCGGTAGGTTTACTCAATCGGACCTTCCATATCGCACCAGCAAGAGAGCAAAACTCCGACGTTATCCAAAGATAACAAGATTCCCAGTACGAGAGCTACTAGCCACATGTGCTATAGTGAACAAAACAGCGGAAAGATCGACACACTGACATACTCTACTGTTTGTAAAAAGTGAACACTCAGAAGCAATGGTCTGCAATTCGTCACGATAACACGACGTGTAGACGGAACCACAATAAGTGATTGAAATGGCAAAGAGGCGGCGTGCACGTAGGCCCACCAGCGCCCTCTTTTGAGTGACCGGACATGTCAGTGTTACGCAGCACCCAGTCTGTGCGGAGCCGTCATACGAAGTGGAAATTTGTAACCAAGTGCCACTATGACTTATATATGTCACAGGGGTGAATACTGTTATGCGAGTGCGTTCGAACGGGGCAGAAACATTGGTCTCTGCCGGCGAGTCTGTTGTTCCGTGACACAGTGGCTCGTACAGGGCACACAGTGAGGCGTATGTGGAACCAGTGGAGAGAAGAGGGCCGTACACAGCGCCGAGACAGTAATGGACAATGTGAACTCAGCACGAGGTAGCCACCATCTTGCCCTCTTGGCCGCATCGGGCAGAACAGCTTCGACCACAGTGTTGGAGCGACATTGGAGCACTGCAACGTGTGCGGACACGTCTGCGTTGACGGTTCGACGCGGTCTTCTGCGGGCTGGACTGGTGGCATGCCATTGCGTTGGCTTCCATTGACCAGAACCTACCAACGCCGCAGACTGCAATGGGGACGTGGACGAGGACACTGGCGTGCTGAGAGGCAAAATGTATGTTCACTGACGAGTCCCGTTTCGACCTGTCCTACATTGATGGCCACATACGCTTTCAATGTCGCCGTGGTGAACGCAATCGGGCAGACCGTACTGTTAAGCGGCATAACGGACAAACGCCAAGTGTGATGGTTTGGGGCGCCATTGTCTATAGAATGCGTTCTCGCCTCCTGCATCTTGGGGGCATCAGGAAGGTTTAACACTCGGAGACACTGCCTCTTTTGCAAGCTATTCCAAATGTCATGTCTCCACAAAACAACGCCCAGGAGCATGTGTGGAACATTGAACAAGCCTTCTTCGAAGAACGACGTGTATCACTGCTTCAATGGCCTGCCTGTTTGCCCGACATGTTGCCCATCGAACATGTCTGGAATATGGCCGGTCGGCAATTTATTCGTTCAGGTCCTCCTGCAGGCATTGTTGATGTTACGTGGCGCGCCTACAAACTGCGGGGCAAAGTATTCTCCAGCAGCATATTCAGGCGCTCTTTGGTTCCGTGCCACGACGTTTAGGGGCTCTGACTGCAGCACATGGTGGCGCTACTCCGTACTGAATTTCCATAATCACAGTGCATGTACAGATCTATAACGCTAATCATTTGTACAGTGTCATGTCTCTGATCGGGAGAATAAATTTCATTGTGATCACATCTCTCGGTCTTGGTGTTTCAGTTTTTCCAAACAGTAGTGTATGTTAACGTCTTATTTCCAGCGAAGCAATACGAAACAAATCATTAGCTCAGCTGGAGAAGCCTGGGTGAAGAAGTCGGCCGTGTCCTTATTAATTTTATCGAGCGAGGTGGTGCAGTAGTTAAAGCACTGCACCCGCGTTCGGAACGATGGTATTTCAAATCCCCGTTCAGCTATCCAGTTTTAGATTTTCAGTGACTTCCCTAAATAGCTTATGGTGAATTGTGGGATGGTTCCTTTGAAAGGGCACAGCTGGTTTCCTTCCCCAATCCCAGCTGGTGCTCCGTCTCTAATGAGATCATCATTGGCGAGACGTTAAAGCCTAATCTTTTGAGCAGAGAGTATCATTAAATCAGATTACTCTTCTTCAACGCCGTCTGGTATCGCCAGGTTCTTCCACTGGCCAAGAGAATTTCACTGACATACTTGCTGTCGATAAAATACGGCCCAACAGTTTACTGAATGTAAACGTGAGAATAAACAAATGGGAATGATGAGGAAAGGACAGTAAGTAGTTGAAATACCTTCCGCTACTCGATGCAACAACGCTTCATGTGTGAATGAATAGCTAAAGAGTGAGTTATTAACGTGGTGTCAGATAATAACTGTAAATTTTGGTGTGATTGAGTGTTTGGTGCATTAGTTCAGTAATTATTGAACTAGTTCAGTAACGCACACGTTACGTCTTCACTGTTAAAAGTAACTAATTGCACCTTTATTTTGAGACACAATTAAAATCGAATACAGGTTGGCTGGCAGCTTTTCTAGGAGCTCTTTGCGGTGTGGGGGAGTAGCCATGTATGTGAAAAACGGTATCCCATTTGAGTCAATTGATGTTTCAAAGTACTGCACTGAAAAGGTGTTTGAACGTTGTGCAGGTGTGGTTAAATTTAGTGGAGCTAAACTTCTTACTGTGGTTATTTATAGATCCCCAGACTCCGACTTCACAACATTTTTGCTAAAGCTAGAGGAGGTTCTTGGTTCACTTTATAGGAAATACAAAAAGTTAGTTATATGTGGTGACTTCAATATTAAGTGTATAAGTGATTGTGCAAGGAAAAGGATGCTGGTAGACCTCCTTAATTCATATAATCTTATGCAAACCGTATTCTTTCCAACGAGAGTGCAAGGGAACAGTAGAACAACCATAGACAATATTTTTGTTCGTTCCTCATTACTAGAAGGGCATTCTGTTAGCAAAAAGGTGAATGGCCTTTCAGATCATGATGCACAAATTTTAACTCTAAAAGATTTTTGTGCTGCAACACATGTTAAATATAGTTATCAACATTTTAGGAAAGCTGATCCAGTTGCTGTAGAGACCTTTGTAAACCTTATCAAGGAACAAGAGTGGCAAGATGTTTATAGTACTGATACAGTAGACGATAAATATAATGCTTCCCTCAAGACTTTTCTCGTGCTCTTTGAAAGTTGCTTTCCGTTAGAACGTTCAAAACAGGGTACTAGCACAAACAGGCTGCCTGGGTGGCTGACTAAAGGGATAAGAATATCTTGTAGAACAAAGTGGCAGTTGTATCAAAACGTTAGAAACAGTCACAATCTAAATGCAGCAGCCCATTACAAACAGTATTGTAAGGTGCTTGAAAAGTTTATTAGGAAGGCAAAAAGTATGTGGTATGCAGATAGAATAGCTAAGTCTCAGGATAAAATTAAAGCCATATGGTCAGTCGTAAAGGAAGTGGCTGGTCTGCAGAGACAGGTCGAGGATATAGAATCAGTGCGTAGTGGGTATGTCCGTGTTACTGATAAGTCGCATATATGTACAGTATTTAATAATCACTTTCTGAATATAGCAGGTGAACTAAATAGAAACCTAGTCCCAACAGGGAATCATATAGCGCTCGTAGAAAAAATTGTTCCGAGATTGTTACCTGAAATGCTCCTCCATGATACTGACAAGAGGGAGATTGAGTTAATAATTAAATCACTAAAGACCAAGAACTCTCATGGATATGACGGGGTATCTAGCAGAATACTGAAGTATTGTTCTATATATGTTAGCCCAGTACTTAGCCATATCTGTAACTTTTCCTTTAGGAGTGGTCGGTTTCCTGACCGATTAAAGTACTCGGTAGTGAAGCCACTTTATAAAAAGGGAGACAGGGATAATGTTGACAATTACAGACCTATTTCTATGCCATCGGCGTTTGCTAAAGTTATCGAGAGGGTTGTATATACAAGGTTACTGGAGCATTTAAATTCACATAATTTGCTGTCAAATGTACAGTTTGGTTTTAGAAATGGCTTAACAACTGAAAATGCTAAATTCTCTTTTCTCTGTGAGGTTTTGGACGGATTAAATAAAAGGTTGCGAACGTTAGGTGTTTTCTTTGATTTAACGAAGGCTTTTGACTGCGTTGACCAAAAAATATTACTGCAGAAGTTGGACCATTATGGAGTAAGGGGAGTAGCTTACAATTGGTTCGCCTCTTACTTTAAGAACAGAAAGCAGAAGGTAATTCTCCGCAATATTGAGAGTGGTAGTGATGTTCAGTCCCAATGGGGCACTGTTAAGTGGGGCGTTCCCCAAGGATCGGTGCTGGGGCCACTGCTGTTTCTTATTTATATAAATGATATGCCTTCTAGTATTACAGGTGATTCAAAACTATTTCAGTTTGCTGGTGACACCAGCTTGGTAGTGGAGGATCTTGTGTGTAATATCGAAACATTATCAAATAATGTAGATCATTAAATAAGTTCGTGGCTTGTGGAAAATAATTTGATGCTAAATCACAGTAAGACTCAGTTTTTACAGTTTCTAACTCACAATTCAACAAGAACTGATATTTTGATCAGCCAGAATGGGCATATTATAGGCGAGACGGAACAGTTCAAGTTCCTAGGCGTTCGGATAGATAGTAAGCTGTTGTGGAAAGCCCATGTTCAGGATCTTGTTCAGAAACTAAATGCTGCTTATTTACCATTAGAACAGTATCTGAAATAAGTGACATTTCAACACGAAAAGTAGTCTACTTCGCATATTTTCATACGCTTATGTCATATGGTATTATTTTTTGGGGTAATTCTTCTGGTTCAAAAAGGGTATTTTTGGCTCAAAATGGCTCTGAGCACTATGGGACTTAACATCTGTGGTCATCAGTCCGCTAGAACTTAGAACTACTTAAACCTAACTAACCTAAGGACATCACACACATCCATGCCCGAGGCAGGATTCGAACCTGCGACCGTAGCAGTCGCGCGGTTCCGGACTGAGCGCCTTAACCGCGAGACCACCGCGGCCGGCTTTGGCTCAAAAACGGGCTGTTCGAGCTATGTGTGGTGTAAGTTCGAAAACCTCTTGTCGACCCCTATTCAATAGTCTGACAATTTTGACATTGCCCTCACAGTATATATTTTCTTTAATGTCGTTCGTTGTTAGCAATATTAGCTTATTCCCAAGAGTTAGCAGCTTTCACTCAGTTAATACTAGGCAGAAATCAAATCTGCATGTGGAATGCACTTCCTTGACTCTTGTGGAGAAAGGAGTGCAGTATTCTGCTGCATCCATTTTCAATAAGCTACCACAAGAACTCAAAAATCTTAGCAGTAGCCCAAACACTTTTAAGTCTAAACTGAAGAGTTTCCTCATGGCTCACTCCTTCTATTCTGTCGAGGAGCTCCAGGAAGAGCTAAATAATTAAGCAAATTTCAGTGTTACATTGTTGATTTTGTTTATTTAAACTTACGACTTGTCGCCTGAATATGTTTCTTATATTTCATTTTATCTGTTTCTACAATCGTGTTATAATTTCATGTATTGACTCGTTCCATGACCATGGAGACTTCTCCTTAATGTGGTCCCACGGAAAAATAAATAAAGAAAATAAATAAATAGTGATAAAAAGGGACAAATGGTAGAATAAGCGTACTTGAATTCTGTCATATGTAGCAAAACACAATTGCTATCTTTTCTGCCTCAAATCCTCACCTGAAACGCGCCGGAAAAATGCGCATGTGGAAGAGTACCCCAAACTGTTAGCCAACGAAGACATCCTAATTCACTAAGACGTCCAAGATTTCGAGGATATTCCACTTCGCTTGAGCGAGCCTTGTCTGATAACAAAACATGGAAAATAAATTTTAACCTTGAAGATTGTTGGAAGCACTGATAGACACGGGTTTCACCCTTCAGTACCAGCACAAGGCCTGTATCAGTGTGGTTGCGTCGGCTGTGGCTTACCACGGACGATAAAACTCAACAGAAAAACAACTCTATATTAAAATGCGCGCAGTCTGCTATTCTAATGTGATTTATTAGTGAAAAATGTCTTGTTAGAGTGTATTTTAACTTTCCTCAGAATTTTCTCATAAGACATCAGTGACTCAACTATAAAATTATATTAAGCTCATGTAATTATCTGTGTTCTGTATTTTCATAATATTTTTGTAATCGTCATATGTTAATCAAATCTCATATCGAGATATAAATGTCGGATGGCCAATTGAAAAAGGTGCTTTTCAAAATTACCAGCTGCTTGGGTCACTTTTTAAAGCACAGTTCCATCTCCATCCTACAAGCAGCCGCTAGCGAACGGTTTGCGTCAAGAAAACCTCATATCGAACGCCGGAAGTGAGAAGAGACGTTGTTCATAGACAACTGTGCTCTCTTAGGTATTTTCAGTATATTTGACCATTTCAGTTTATCACTTTCAGGCGATTTCGGATTCTGGGCAATAGTTGTACAGCAACGTTCCAGTATTATTTAGATCATACTGTATGAAACGTGAAACATAATTTTTAAGTAATAACTCTGTAGATAATATCATTTCGAGGAAAGAGAAGAAGCCTAAGTCTAATAGCACAACGTATTTATTATCCTGTATTTTCTTTAATTTATTAATTTACTCGTTTCACCCTATCATATTAGATCATACAGGCCGTCTGTAACATCATACCACAGCGAATGCGTCCTGGTAAGCGAGGAACTGCGTCAGGTGACACAACATATTGTTTCCACCAGCAGACCTCACACGTGCAGCGGGGAGACACGTGTCCGACCCACGTGACGATGTTTCCCGTAATCCATAGCTTACTGCAGCGCACCCGAGAGCTCGATGCAAAATTCATCGGGCTCAGTTTACTGAACTAATGGGAGCCCCTATGCATGTTGGCCTGTAAAGAGAATATTGGCTTAGTCGCTCTGCAGGGACCGTCGCATTGGAAGCAGTCCTGTTCCTGTGCGTCTTTTATTTTTGGTCGTATTGAGTTCACCGTTATTCATTAGTGTAAACCGATTACCGCTGTGCGGAGGAACTGCTTTCACGAGTGATGCGTGCGCGCTCTGCCGCTTGCTGGCTAAGTGCATTGTTCCAGCTGAAGCTATAGCCGGAGTTTCACTGTTTCAAATTTACTCAGTCGGTAGTGCAATACGATCCGTTACCGGTCGCAGTACTTATAAATGATTTAATCAATAGCACCTGTAGCTCTGTGAGGATATTGCATACAAAGCAAAACGCAAAGCACGCGCAAAGGCATTTAAACAGTCACGTTTCTAGCTCTCCACACATGAATGGGAGGGGAAGAAGCCATAATAACTGGTACAATGTGAAGTACCCTCTCCCATTCATTCCGTAGTGGATTACAGAGTATCGGTGTGGATATGAATGTAGCCAAAGTTGATACCGTTAGGAAATTCTTACGAAATAGTAGATACACACACACATTGTCAGCGCCCGGTGTGAAGACTTGCAGCTGAGTCCCAGTAAATGTGAATTATTGCGTGTAAATAGATTTGAAGACTCGATACTCTTCCATTTAACGATTAGCGATCAGTTTCTAGAATCAGTCACAAGTGTCAAGTGTCTAAGAGTAGCCTATATGTCCGAGGCATTTTAAATGGAACAGTCTCGGAACCGTGGGGAAGGCATATGTCAGAATGAGATTTACGGGAAGAATCCTTAGGGACTGTACAACTCGACCATTCCTAGAGTACTGTTCGACGGTCCAGGACTGTTACCTTGTTGAATTACTGGAGCAAACAGAAAATATTGAAAGTATAGCTACGCGCTTTGCTACCGGTTCATTTTCTGAACCAGTGAATTATTGCCACAGAACTATAAGATATGAGTGATCGAACAAGTTGCTTATTGGTTCTACACTGAAGCGCCAAAGAAACTGGTATAGGCATGCGTATCCAAATACAGAGATTGTAAACAGGCAGAATATGGCGCTGCGGTCGGCAATGCCTATAGAAGATAAGTGTCTGGCGCGGTTGCTACATGGTTACTGCTTCTACAATGGCAGGTTATCAAGATTTAAGTGACCAGAATGAGATGCAGCAGAGTGTGCGCTGATATGAAACTTCCTCGCAGGTTAAAACTGTCGGGCAAGTGCTCTTGCCCGCGAAAAGCAAAGGTCCTAAGTTCGAGTCTCAGTCCGGTATACAGTTTTAATCTGCCAGGAAGTTTCAAGATTTAAGTGAGTTTGTACACAGTGTTATAGTCGGCGAGCAATGGGACACAGAATCTCTGAGGAAGAGATGAAATGGGAATTTTCCCATATTACCATTTCACGAGTGCACCGTGAATACCAGGAATCCGGTAAAAACCAAATCCCCGACATCGCTGCGGCCGGAAGAAAAAGATCCAGCAAGAACGGGAACAACGACGACTGAAGAGAATTGTCCAGCATGACAGAAGTGCAACCCTTCCGCAAATTGATGCAGATTTCAATGTTGGGCCGTCAACGCGTGTCAGCGTGCCAACCATTCAACGAAACATAATCGATACGGTATTTCGGAGCCGAAGACCCACTCGGGTACTCTTGATGACTGCAGGACACAAAACTTTACGCCTCACCTGGGCCCTTCAACACCGACATTGGAGTGTTAATGACTGGAAACATGTTGCCTGGTCGGACGAGTCTCGTTTCAAATTGTATCGATCGGATGGACGTGTACGGGTATGGACACAACCTCATAAATGCATGGACCGTGCAGATCATCAGGGAACTGTTCAAACTGGTGGAGGCTAACGGTGTGGGACGTGTACAGTTGGGAGATATGGGACACCTGATACGTCTAGATACGACTCTCACAGGTGACACGTACGTAAGCATCCTGTCTGATCAACTACATCCATTCATGTCCACTGTGCTTTCCGACGGACTTGGGCATTTCCAGCAGGACAATGCTACACCCCACTCGTCCAGAATTGCTACAGGGTGGCTCCGGGAACATGCTTCTGAATTTAAACACTTCCGCTGGCCACCAAATTCCCCAGACTTGAATATTATTCAACATATCTGGGATGCCTTGCAACGTGCTGTTCAGAAAAGATGCCAATCCTGTCGTACTCTTAGGGATTTATGGACAGCCCTTCAGGGTTCATGGAGTCAATTCCCTCCAGCACTACTTCAGACATTAGTCGAGTCCATGCCACGTCGTGTTGCGGCAATTCCGCGTGCTCGCGGGGGCCCTACACGATATTAGGCAGGTGTACCAGTTTCATTGGCTCTTCAGTGCATTACGGAAAAAGGACCAGCATTTGCACTTGATGTTACGTTTTCAAATTTAGAGCAACAGCCTTCACTCGAGAACAGACTTGTATTTTTACGACAAACTATTTTTCCTGCTGTATACTTCTCCAACGTTTCCTCCATCTTCAGAATCTGGTTTTGATACGAAGATGGTCGTCACCTGCTCTCCGCGCAGACTAGGTACTGAGTAAAAACGCGCTCTGAAGAATTTGGACTCACGTTGTAGGGTCATTAGCAACAGCAAATAATGTATGTGGAGTTATTGGAAATCGGGCAGCTCAAATTGTCTGCATCCACTTAATCTGCTAAGTATTTTACGTCTTCTTAAATTACTCTCGACCGTGTATCGATGACGAGACGCCGGCCGGAGTGGCCGTGCAGTTCTAGGCGCTACAGTCTGGAACCGCGCGACCGCTACGGTCGCAGGTTCGAATCCTGCCTCGGGCATGGATGTGTGTGATGTCTTTAGGTTAGTTAGGTTTAAGTAGTTCTAAGTTCTAGGCGACTGATGACCTCAGAAGTTAAGTCCCATAGTGCTCCGAGCCATTTTTGATGACGAGACACGTGCGAAACTACTGTTTGAAAAACGCTGAGGTAGACAGAGAAAAATAAACAATTTGGAACTTTGGAAGAAACTATTCCAGGGCAGGATGCAGTAAATACGAGAGCGTGCTGAAAAGTAAAGCCTCCGATCATTTTATCTGAAAACTCTTAAAGCTTTTTATATAGGACGAACGTTATTAAAATTCTACATCTTTATTCTTCATGTCTACATATGTGTTTTTCGCCTGGGTGACTACATTGAGAAATATATTTCTCCCAAAGACCTACCAGTTTGTTGACACCGTCACTGTAATGTTTGACTTGTTGACGGAGCCAGAACCTCACCTCTGCTTGCACCGCTTCAGCAATATCAAAGTGAAGTCGTCGAAGGTGTTCTTTATGTTTTTGGAAACAGGTGAAAATCGGATGGGGCCAAGTCGGGATTGTATGGAGGATGATTGATAACAGTGACCGAATTCATCGGATTGTTGCAGATGTAGCGGCGCTCGTGTGTAGCCAGGCATTGTCGAGCTGGAGGAGAGGGTGCTCCATGTGTGGACGAACCCTTCAAATTCGAAACTCGATTACAGTATGCTCTTTCTGAAGCACCAACATAGTTACGTAACATACCACCATGTTACACGCTACACTTCGGAGCCCTTTAGCGGCAGAGGGCTGAAAATATGTAGCAAGTTAGTAACGTCTGTTCTATTTAAAAAGCTTTAAGAGTTTTCACATAAAAATTCGAAAGCATTACTTTTCAGTACACCCTCGTATATAGCAAGTGATCGGACGCGGAGCCCTCATATGTTGTGCTTCACCTTTCCCTTAATTGTCGCAAAAATACCAGTTATCATTCGTAAGATACGGACGTTTAAATTTAATAACTGCGGTAGCAATTCCATGCTTTTTTTGTAGACGAAGAAGAATGGTGATACACATTTAGTTAGTCTCGTCGTGAGAGAGTAGGAGGATGCCAACAGGTACAGATTGACGTAATGCAGGCAGCTGTCATAAAGAGTAGTTATTGAGAAGCAGACTGCCGGTTTTGGCATGCACTTCTGACAGAGCTTCATCTCTGTCTTTCTCGATTAGATATAACGGTCGTCTTTATGAAACAGTATTTAAAAAGAAAGCTAGCTGGCAAAAATTCTTGTCGTATTCATCATGCATATTGAATGAAGCTCCAGTATTTTTCTTATCAGAAAACAGTTGTTCTAAAACTTTTCTAAAAATGCAGACGAGTGCGAATCGGAAGGTCTTCACGATTCACGCGTGATGGGGCAACCACCGAGGATTTCTTATAGACGCTGTGCAGACACTGAGAAAACAGATTTCGCTATTCAGTTGTCAAGTACGCGGAACGAGCACAGCAGGCAGTCAGATTATGCACCGCCGGAGGAATGGAGCTGAGTTTGAAAAACAGGGCAGGAAGGGCGTGGGCGGAGGAGGAAGCGGAGAGCGGCGCAGCTGCAGCTGCCCAGCTGTCAGAAGGCGCGCGTTTTGTTCCGACTGCAGGCGCTGCTCGGGCCGCCGACGTGACAGGAAATCGGTAGAGCGCCGGTCGCCAGCGCGGCGCGCCTAATTACTTTTACTGTAGACCTGTCGTCGGGGCTTCGACGAGCAGTCGCTGGGGAACAGCGACGTAATCGCACCGCTCGACCCTTGAGCGTGCGTTTGACGCTGCGCACGACAACTTGTTGCTCGTGGCCAACTGTACTCTAAACTTTGACCTAAATTCTCAGGGTTTATGTGTGGACTAGCTAAGTACCTGGCATTACCCGGATGTGTACACTACTGGCCATTAAAATTGCTACACCACGAAGATGACGTGCTACAGACGCGAAATTTAACTGACAGGAAGAAGATGATGTGATATGCAAATGATTAGCTTTTCAGAGCATTCATACAAGGTTGGCGCCGGTGGCGACACCTACAACGTGCTGACATTAGGAAAGTTTCCAACCGATTTCTCATATACAAACACCAGTTGGCCGGCTTCGCCTGCCTGCTGAAACGTTGCTGTGATGCCTCGTGTAAGGAGGAGAAATGCGTACCATCACGTTTACGACTTTGATAAAGGTCGGATTGTAGCCTATCGCGATTGCGATTTATCGTATCGCGACATTGCTGCTCGCGTTGGTCGAGATCCAATGGCTGTTAGCAGAATATGGAATCGGTGGGTTCAGGAGGGGTAATAAGGGACGCCGTGCTGGATCCCAACGGCCTCCTATCACTAGTAGTCGAGATGACAGGCATCTTATCCGCATGGCTGTAACGGATCGTGCAGCCACGTCTCGATCCCTATGTCAACAGATGGGGACGTTTGCAAGACAATAACCATTTGCACGAACAGTTCGACGACGTTTGCAGCAGCATGGACTACCAGCTCGGAGACCATGGCTGCGGTTACCTTTGAAGCTGCATCACAGACAGGAGCGCCTGCGATGGTGTACTCAACGACGAACCTGGCTGCACGAATGGCAAAACGCCATTTTTTCGGATGAATCCAGGTTCTGTTTACAGCATCATGATGGTCGCATCCATGTTTGGCGACACCGTTCACCGGAACGCACATTGGAGGCGTGTATTCGTCATCGCCATACTGGCGTATCACCCGGCGTGATGGTAGGGGGTGCCATTGGTTACACGTCTCGGTCAACCCTTGTTCGCATTTACGGCATTTTGAACAGTGGATGTTACATTTCAGATGTGTTACGACTCGTGGCTTCAGCGTGTTGCCAACTTCACTCTAAATAAGATACTTTCCGCCATAAAAGACACGGAGGAGCTCGTAACAGGCCGCTAGGTCTATTACATTAAGGGGTGATGACGACTGATGGGCGTTCCGCTTCCTGGCGTCCAGCTACGTACACCTTTCCATTTTTATGCCTAACTGAGCAATGGTCCTAAGCGTCGTACATCGTCTTCGAGTCCTGCTACAAACACAGGCTGAAACCACTTTTGCAAAAGGAAAAATCTTCAGGAAAAGGAGAAGTGACAGTGTCTAGTGATACATAATCATTACGTTTGTACTGACGTCAACAAAAAATTTTAATTCTGTTAGATGCCGGCCGAAGTGGCCGTGCGGTTAAAGGCGCTGCAGTCTGGAACCGCAAGACCGCTACGGTCGCAGGTTCGAATCCTGCCTCGGGCATGGATGTTTGTGATGTCCTTAGGTTAGTTAGGTTTAACTAGTTCTAAGTTCTAGGGGACTAATGACCTCAGCAGTTGAGTCCCATAGTGCTCAGAGCCAATTCTGTTAGATACAAAGTACAGAGACGTCGCAATGTAGGATATATCTGAATTTAACAGTTTGATCCACACTATAAATATAAACGTTTATAATGAACCACGATTATTAACGCACATGATAGCGGGCTATCCCTCCGCTTAGTTTCTGTACATGTGTTCCTCTAGTTCGTACTGACGTCGAAGTTCAGTGCATTTTGCTGCGAACCATTTCGATATGAATTCCACTGGTTTTCTCGTGCGCCTCAGCTTCAGCTTTTGCAGTGCCCGTAAATTTATTTAAACTGTCCACACACCATTCCATCTCGTGAAACAGTCATTACGTAGACCACTAACTCGCGGGACGTGCCCTCGCTCTGCGCTCACCTGTGTGTGTGTGTGTGTGTGTGTGTGTGTGTGTGTGTGTGTGTGTGTGTTTTCGCGCTTTCAAGAAACAGCTTTTGTAACAAGCCACACACACATGCTGTGGTGCGCTCCGCTATACGTCTATCACAAATATCTGAAAATACGTTTCACGTTCGCATGAGTTCATTTATTTTAGAATTCATTCAATTCTAATTCGATGGTGATGTCTGTATCGGACATCTGTTGTCCTGTCCAGTGCACTGCAGAACGACAGCGCAGTACATGGACAATGTGCGAGAAATTTTGCATTCTCGCGTTTGTAATTTTTTGTTTTCAGCCTCTTACCGCTTGGGAATGCGAATCATTTGAACAGCACAAGCATGGTGGTGGGCGTGCATGGACGATTCATCACGTTCCTAATTTTCATCTATTTTCTCTCGCGATGTTGAGTTATAGGACGTTGCTAAGGCTCACACTGCTCCGGTTAGTTTTTACATCTACGTCCACACGACTACTCTGCAACTCACACTTAGTGCCTGGCAGACGGTTCATTGAACCACTTTCGTATTATATCCCTACTGTTCCACTTTCGAAGAGCTCGGGGGAAAAACGGACATTGAAATCTTTCCGTGCGAACTCTGATTTATTTTATTACAGTGATCGTTACTCCGTATGTTGGTGGGCGTCAACAAAATACTTTCACATTCGGAGGACAACGTCGGAGATGGAAAAGATCTCGCCTCTAGCCTTTGTTTTAATGATTTCCACCCCAACTCACGTATCATACCCGTGACACTCTCTACCCTATTTCGAGATAATACAAAACGAACTGCCCTTCTTTGAACTTTTCTATGTCTTCCTTCAGTCCTGTCTGACGTGGATCCCACGGAACACAGTAATTCTCCATTAGACGACGGACAAGTGTAGTGTAGACAGTCTGTTCAGCAGATCTTTTGCATCTTCTAAGTGTTCTGCCAATAAATCGCAGTGTTTGGTTTGCCTTCCGAATAACGTTAGCTGTATGATCGTTCCAAATTAAGTTGTTCGTAATTGTATTTCGTACGTACTCGTATTTAGTTGGATTTTCAGCGTTTAGAGTTGTGTGATATTTGTCAAGTAGCCGAGGTTTAATGGATTCCTTTTAGTACTCGTGCGAATGACCTCACACTTTTCATTTTTAGAGTTAACTGCCCTTTTTCGCACCATACAGATATCTTGTGTAAATCATTTTGCATTTGGATTGGCCTTCCGATGACTTTATTAAGCGGTAAATGACAGTATCATCTGTAAACAATCGAAGATGGCTACTTAGATTGTCTCCCAAATCGTTTGTATAGATTAAAAACGGAAGATACTACTTCTAGTTTACTCGATGACTTTCCGCCAGTTACTACGAACTGTGATCTTTCAGACAGTAAATCACGAATCCAGTCGCACAAATAAGGCAATACTCTGAGGCACGCAATTTGGTTAGTAGTTTTTCATGAGGAACGGTGTCGAAAACCTTCTGGAAATCTAGAAATATGGAATCAATTCGAGACATCCGGTCGACAGCACTCATTACTTCGTGTATTTATAAGGTATCCTTTTTTAAGGCAGTTGCTTCCTTGGAGTGCTTTGAGATTAAGGTTGTATATTATTCTCTCTTTCAATTCTTCTGCCACAATAAACAAATAAGAACAAATGATATTCCTACCACACGAGCAATCGGGAGCAGTATAGGTATACTACATATATCAACAAAGTCATCGAATGTACTGTGTACGTATCTAAGATAAATACACGTATACATTATCTAGGGTTTCAAATTTTTTATCTGAGACATATTGTCCCCGAAATAAAATAAAAATATTTCTAATTCTCGATTATGACCAAGGTTGTTGGGAGGTTTCCCTTGGTTATAAGACAAATGCTGGAACTATAAATCCTCTCCGAAATTTGCAGTTGGGACTGCCTATACTCCGTTATCAGCTCGCCTGGCAAGTCTCTTATTCGACAATAGGTCATTACCCGAACAGCCGACTGTATCCAAAGTAGAGGTTCCCAAGCTGGGAGTAGTTACCTCCTTAGGGCAAAACGAAATTTTCTGAAGGGTAAAAACAAAAGGGTTCAGTTGTGTTTCAGTCACGAAACTAAATTATTTTTTAAAGATCATTATTTCGCAAGAGTGTTATACAAATTCCGCAAGTTACCAATATTACATTTTTTACTTCAAATACCAGTATTAACGCATGAGACAATGCGGTGGATGTTACATCTTGTGAAACGAATATATGAATGTCTTCCTCACACAGTTCACCCATTACACACATGTTTTTTTACCACGCATCAACGACAGTAAAACTGAGACATACGTACCACATGTTGGTTGGTTGGTTGTTTTTGGGGAAGGAGACCAGACAGCGTGGTCATCGGTCTCATCAGATTAGGGAAGGATGGGGAAGGAAGTCGGCCGTGCCCTTTCAGAGGAACCATCCCGGCATTTGCCTGGAGTGATTTACGGAAATCACGGAAAACCTAAATCAGGATGGCCGGACGCGGGATTGAACCGTCGTCCTCCCGAATGCGAGTCCAGTGGTACCACATGTGCCTAAGTGTCTCATGAAAATGACTTCTCCGAATTGTAGGTAATTCCCATAATAGACCACAACTTTCTTCCTTATCCATTTCGCAACCGTAAACGAACTAATTAACAGCACGACACGATCGTAGCTGTGTAACAGCTACTAAACTACTGTATGGGATACGCAGTATTAATATTATTATTATTATTGGTATTATTATTATTATTATTGGCAGTGGTAGACACAAAACATTTTTGCCATTTTAGAAGGAGAAAGTACAGCAATCAAATGATTTAGAAACAGTAAGTATAGTAAACACATTTTAACTAAATTGATTTTAATTGCGCGAGTTGGGTGTGGGTGAAGCTAGTGTCGCTAAGAAGACGAGTGCTGCAGAGGAAGCATGTTTTGTAACAAGTGTCTCTCCCTCAATGTGAATAATTAGCTTTCTTTTCTGAGGAAGAGTCGTATGTAGCATTCGCGTTGCACTGAGAATTACTTCATTATTCTGCAAAACATAAAAATGGTTGCTAGAAATCAACACTACCAATTGTCTCATTGACTCATTAGTTGTGATTTCATAAAACACTTACACTAAAAGTTCATCTATCTTTCATCATTTTAAAAATAAAAGCGTTCAGAGAAAATTCTTTTTTGTACTAAAGTTTAGTTTAGTGCTAATACTGATGATGATCGGGGTTAGGTGGAGGGGGATGGGCAAGTTGCACTACCTAATATCTGACTTACTCATGGCTAATGGTCCGTGAAAGACTGGGAACTACTCACCTAAAGAATGAAAAATAAAAAAAAAAAGGCAGGTACTGACAGTACCTTTTCGAAAAGGCTTCGGCTTCACTCTTTGGCACACTTAAAACAGCTACACACCCGGATAGAGGCTTACACGTATTTGACTGAGACAGTGTTTTCCAGCAGCAAATTAAAAACTATACCAACTCCGCTGTTCCGACCACGGTTTATTGCATTTTTTCTTCATTGTAAGGTAACTGGCGAAGCTGTACATCCCCCCCTCCACCCCTCCCAAATATTACCGGTTGGGAACACATCTGTCACACATCCAGACGGATAAAAAGACTCGAAATTTCAACCGGGGCGAGATTTCAAACAGTCTACCTAGTCCTTTAGGCGTGAATGACATCAGAAGATAGCGTTGCAGGTGCCAAATTATTTTGCGTACCTGTTGTCAGAAATAGATTATATGTATAAAATATATTTAGAAAGTTATCCATTTGCCGTATCCGAGAGTACTACGTGGTCACTACGATTTTCACTCCTAAAGTTGTCTTCGGACTACCTAACGTCACGCGTCTTTCAGCTGGGCGTACCAGACAGCAAAAATTCGTACTAAAACACTTAAACGTCCGCCCGGCTGAAAACACGTGTGAAAGGGGGAGGGGTGTACGCGACCTGGGCGCGACAGTGGATAGGCATGGCAACTCGCTTTTTGGATGCATCAACACCGCTTGGTTCCTTGAGGACACTGATGGATGGGTTTTTACTGCCAGCGGCTGGCGAAATGCCCTCGTCTTTGAAGGGTTCAGCCGTTCAATAGGCTGGTTTTTTGGGGTTTATGTGGAGTTGTAGTTGCTACCCTCATACTTGTCTACTAACTGACTGACCAACAACAGACGAAAGACTCTTTGTGACTGTGAGCTCTTTATCTTCTAGATACAGATAGGGACAAACCAAGGTACAGTGAAAATGGGAAATACGTATCTAGCGCAATTGTCTCTTTCTGAAACGAAGTGCAAAGCAAATACATCTGCATCGAAAGAAAATTTTGTGAATAATGGATGGGAACTTGGAAAAATATCAGCGAAGAGCTGATAGGGTTTCAGCTGGTATTCGTAATACTGGATTGCGAATCTAAGTTTACGTGAGGGGGGACTGCTGTTTTTTCGAATCTAGCTGTATCCCTTCTTTTCATTCGTATAGCGACAGTCCATAATGGAATTAGATAAAACACAAGAAAAATAACTTTCTTACTTTGCGACGGACTGCAGCGTGTGTTTACAAAGATAAATGTGTGTTACATTTTCATTGGTGACAAAATTTTCTCTGCAGGCGAGGTAAAAGGCAGTATTTTTCTAATTTATTTTAGTTTCCATCACCAAAATTAATCTCAAAAAAGATACTTATTTTCCTTCTAATTAAATGAATGCACAAAGAAGATCCGTTTGAAAACTTTTAACTGTTTATTTCAATTATTAATAAAATTTGAGCCTTCAAAGTGAATCTACATCTACATCTATACTCCGCGAGCCACCTTATGGTGTGTGGCGGAGGGTACTTATTGTACCACTATCTGATCCCCCCTTCCCTGTTCCATTCACGAATTGTGCGTGGGAAGAACGACTGCTTGTAAGTCTCCGTATTTGCTCTAATTTCTCGGATCTTTTCGTTGTGATCATTACGCGAGATATATGTGGGCGGTAGTAATATGTTGCCCATCTCTTCCCGGAATGTGCTCTCTCGTAATTTCGATAATAAACCTCTCCGTATTGCGTAACGCCTTTCTTGAAGTGTCCGCCACTGGAGCTTGTTCAGCATCTCCGTAACGCTCTCGCGCTGACTAAATGTCCCCATGACGAATCGCGCTGCTTTTCGCTGGATCATGTCTATCTCTTCTATTAATCCAACCTGGTAAGGGTCCCATACTGATGAGCAATACTCAAGAATCGGACGAACAAGCGTTTTGTAAGCTACTTCTTTCGTCGATGAGTCACATTTTCTTAGAATTCTTCCTATGAATCTCAACCTGGCGCCTGCTTTTCCCACTATTTGTTTTATGTGATCATTCCACTTCAGATCGCTCCGGATAGTAACTCCTAAGTATTTTACGGTCGTTACCGCTTCCAATGATTTACCACCTATGGCATAATCGTACTGAAATGGATTTCTGCCCCTATGTATGCGCATTATATTACATTTGTCTACGTTTAGGGAAAGCTGCCAGCTGTCGCACCATGCATTAATCCTCTGCAGGTCCTCCTGGAGTACGTACGAGTCTTCTGATGTTGCTACTTTCTTGTAGACAACCGTGTCATCTGCAAATAGCCTCACGGAGCTACCGATGTTGTCAACTAAGTCGTTTATGTATATTGTAAACAATAAAGGTCCTATCACGCTTCCCTGCGGTACTCCCGAAATTACCTCTACATCTGCAGATTTTGAACCGTTAAGAATGACATGTTGTGTTCTTTCTTCTAGGAAATCCTGAATCCAATCACAAACCTGGTCCGATATTCCGTAAGCTCGTATTTTTTTCACTAAACGTAAGTGCGGAACCGTATCAAATGCCTTCCTGAAGTCCAGGAATACGGCATCAATCTGCTCGCCAGTGTCTACGGCACTGTGAATTTCTTGGGCAAATAGGGCGAGCTGAGTTTCACATGATCTCTGTTTGCGGAATCCATGTTGGTTATGATGAAGGAGATTTGTATTATCTAAGAACGTCATAATACGAGAACACAAAACATGTTCCATTATTCTACAACAGATTGACGTAAGCGAAATAGGCCTATAATTATTCGCATCTGATTTATGACCCTTCTTGAAAATGGGAACGACCTGCGCTTTCTTCCAGTCGCTAGGTACTTTACGTTCTTCCAGCGATCTACGATAAATTGCTGATAGAAAGGGGGCAAGTTCTTTAGCATAATCACTGTAGAATCTTAAGGGTATCTCGTCTGGTCCGGATGCTTTTCCGCTACTAAGTGATAGCAGTTGTTTTTCAATTATTGGAATCTCTATAGACATACTGCATGAATATACGCGCTTAGCTGTTACATGAATTGTAAAGAGAAAAGCTCTAATGAAATAAGCTGGAGCTTAAATTAAATAAGTGGTCCTTCTGGTTACAGAAGATCGTAGATCGGAATGCGTACAGTTAAGCCGATTTGAGTCAATTTCACCTGTGGAATTACAACAGAACACAAGTATGCATAATATACGTCAGAGCAGCACGAGTTACCGAATGTTTTTAATTATATTGTTTGGATGTTAGCTTCTGACTACGACGAGGCTTAATAGAAGGCTTAAGCTAAGCTTATGCGACATGGAAACACTGTGTGGCTACTGATCATCGAAACGCAATGTATTTAATACGTTGTAATCGCGTTGCGAATACGTACGTTAGATGACAAGTGAGAGTCTACGCGTGAGCACGATCTCTTAGAATGAATACCTAGACATATGGAACATGAAATCTTAGCCATTCAACAGCGATGATCGAATAAGCAAGTAGTCATGGTACTTAAAAGTTTACAAGTAATACAAAGTAGATGATAAGACATGCGGGATGTAGGGAACGAAAAGGAGGATAAGGTGATAAACCGTGTTTAGAAGTTTCTGCAGACCTAAATTAATTGGCCGAATGCAGAGAAATTTACTGGTCACATTTATCACATTGGAAATTTTCAACGATTTCTTCACAACAAGTATGCCAGGTACTACAGACTTTTGCGAGAGAATTTGCATGCTAATAATACTGGTTCCACTCTTGCGTGGGACTGGAGGTCCAAGCTCGGAAGCCAGTAGACGCACTTTTGTCTATCTGTTAGTTCAACTATTATTTCTCAAAGCTCTGACGCTTGGGCATAGTCGCCAAAGAAATTCCATTACAACGTAGGAATTTTCACATCATTCTTAGTCTTTGTTCCCGAAAGATTAGCATCTTTTAGAATAGGAGAAATGTGGCGTGGGAGGGGGCTCCAAGAAGAAGGAACTTCGACAGCGTGGAGCAGGGCATTGGGTGCGGATTTGGGAAGTGCAGTAATGAATGTCCAGCGCGGAGGAGAACTTCCCAAATTCAGTCTCTGTTTAGGCTCCGTAGTGAGCAAAAGTTTCAGATTAGACACCTCAGTGAGGATAAATTACTGAGAGTAGTTTTGCGCCCGAGAAGTAGAGTTTAGTTCCAGATGGCCGTTTTGGAGAGTAGTGGTACGTGCTTTTTACAGTAAAGATTATCAGAAGGATTGAACAGATCGGGTAATACGTTGGAAAAGAGGGAAAGGGTTCTTCCTTCCAGTAGCTGTACGAATACACCAATTTTCTAAGTTACCGTCAATAGCTCATGTAAAGTGCTGAAACTGTAATAGAAAGTGTGGCTGGATCCATATACATACGAACAACTTTTAGTACCCGCTTTCTTTAAATTCAGCCGGCCTGGGTGGCCGAGCAGTTCTAGGCGCTTCAGTCTGGAACCGCGCGACCGCTACGGTCGCAGGTTCGAATCCTGCCTCGGGCATGGATGTGTGTGTTGTCCTTAGGTTCGTTTGGAAGCGTTGTACCATGTGCAGGAATAGAGAGTGCAGTTGTCTGCAAGTGGAAGTCTTAGGATCGCTTAAAAAACTTGAACCATTTTGTGATAGATGCTCAAAGCTCGTTTACTGCTCTGCTCACAAGAAGATCGCTGGTGGACACAGAACCTCGTTCTTAGTTTAGCGAACGGTATTAATTTTCCAGTAAATTTCAGTTGCACCATAAGAAAGAAGCTGCGTATCTATTACAAGAATGTAAAAAAAATCGTGCGCCATGTAATGCTAGTGCTTGTCTGAGCTGCTTAATATTGTACAATATGAGGCAGAAAATGTACCATTGTATAGTTTTGCTAAGGATCCGTATGATTTCGTGTGTAATGCTTAGCTGGGAGAAAATATTTATCCACATTTTTGAGAGTATCTCAGAGTTTTGTATCGTCGCTAAAAGGCAGCAGGTATGTGCAAAATTATGCCCTGAATTAATCCGCGGAAGATTTCCAATGCTCGCAATCGCGGTAGAGGGTGTGTCTGTGCAACTATGTCAAAGTAAACGCGCTACATATTGTGATATTCCAACTTTTCTTCTTCTCGCGGAGGCATAAGAACGTTGGGTATCTGCTTACACGTGTTACTGGCGTCCACGGTTTCGCTGCACAACTTATTTACGGCACAGTCCGTAAATGACTTACTTGTGTATCCCAGTGGTCGGTAAACACGTTAGTCAACAGAGCCAAATATCAGCAGTACAACGATTGAAGTTTTTAAAATTAAACTGTGTAGTTAGGAACTAAGCTGGCCTATGGTAAATACGTCCTCAGTCTGGTTGAGCTAAGTATACTGAGGTCGCCCTCTTCCAACGCTCCCATTTACACTCATCTTGGATACCTGTTTCGTCATCTTTCGTTCATCTTTTCTGTATGTACGAACCATGTTCGTTAGTTCCGAATAGTGACCGCCCTTCTCAAGGATAAAAGCTTTAATTTTTGTTAATAAGGAAGCGAAACGGTAAAAATCATCTCACGAGCCTGACTTCGAAGCATTATCCGCTCTCCACTTTCGAAGGCATTGTCATAAGCAGTAAAAGTGGTGCGGGTGACAGCGAATGCACGTGATCTGAGTCCCAAGAGAGAATGCAAACTTCTTCAAAACAGATTCTTCCAGACCTTAAACCTACTTCCGAACTTCGAGCACGAAGTTTAAATTGCACGGTATTCCGCACGCACGTCGTAGTTTCTGGAAGTGCCACACTCTAGTAGCCAAAGAATCCCATGTGGAGCGACCCGCGGTTTGCCGACCATTGGTATATTCCACTCGGACACGTACATTTCCATACTAGAGAAAACTATTTCCTTAGGATCACCACCTCACTCTGACTTGCTAGAGGCGCCTTGTGGTCACAAATCGCCTCATGTCTGATTTCAACTACATTGCTCTCTGAGAGCGCTAAGAGGAACATCCTCTAGAAGGGGAAAACAAGAAAGATGTTGGGGCAACATTTAAAAATCGTGAAAGATAAAGAGTCACCTGAATACTAAAAGCAGTAGTTTTCGTATAACAAAGACAAGTTATTCACTTTAATGAAACCTTTCTTTGGACAAAATCTTCACCAGCTTACTTTGATCTCTTCATCGTTATCACAGGACCGTCGCTGAAATGCACCACACGTTCAGGCCACGGTACAACTCTAGCATTCACCTCCTCTCCTCATCTCACAGGACGGCACCTGCATAATTCACTCCAATTAGCTTGGATTTATTTCTGGGAACCTCGCAATTAGAGAAACTGCGATGCACTGTTATATTGGTTGTTGTCGTAGTAGCGGACATCAGCTTTGTTCCTTCAAGTAACTGCACTCATTTTCTTTGTACTTCCTTCTGTTGGCATATCTCGAAGCCGACATCATAGTAAGTGCTAAGTCTTGCGCCGATTGTGGCGCAGAGAGAACACAGCCCACGTAAACAATGTAAAGGCTAGAAGGCTTCGAATTGTAGCGTGTGTCATGGTGGTGTGTAACACCTATGTCGCTGCGTGGGAATCAGGTTGCCCGATTTGTTGGTGTATTAACACGGGAAGTCCAACGCGACTGCAAGGAATGAACAAGTGTCACGACTTGTCAGTAACAGCTAGTCTGATATCCGACAGGGATTGCAGTTGTCTGTGAATGCAGGTCCATTTCAACTAGTTCCAGAGCCGACATTGCAAAATCAACTGCGTGCAATGGACATATGACGTCGGATGCCACGCAAAAATCCATTGCTCGCAGCGCCACATAAAGCTGCACGTCCTCAATAGGACAAAAACCAGAAATTGGAAACTACACAACAACTGACTGTGGGTTTGTAATGGTAACGTAGTAGATTTATAGATACGTGAGTGGCTCGAAGACTTCTAAGTCCTCGAAGGCGCGCCTTCATCAAAAGCAAGGGTATCATCAGGAGTGGCCCAGGAAGGTGTGCAGGATTTGACGAACAGGGTGAGCAGTAATCTGCAGCTGTTTACGGATGATTCTGCGGTGTGCGGGAAGGTGTCGTCGTTGAGCGGCTGTAGAAGGATTTAGGATGACTGTGATGAACGGCAGCTAGCTCTAAATGTACAAAAACGCGGATAAGTAGGAAAACAATACCCGAAAATTCGAAAACAGCATTAGCAGTGTCCTACTTGACACAGTCACGCCGTTTAAATACCTAGGCGTAACGTCTGGAATGGAATGAGTAAATGAGGATAGTGGAAGGGAAGACGAATGTCGACTTCAGTTAATTGGGGGAATTTTAGAAAAGCGTAGTTCACAGTGTGATCCACTCTTGGGTACTTCTAGAGTATTTGGGATCCGCACCAGGTCGGATTAAAGGACAACATCTAAGCAGTTCAAAGGCGGGCTGCTAGTTTCGTTACCGGCAGATTCGAGCAATACAAATTACGGAGATGCTTTGGGAACGCAAATGGAAATATCTGGAGAGAAGGAGACGTTCTTTTCGAGAAACAGCCTTGAGAAAATTTAGAGAACCGGCATCTGGACCGCGCGCGGGGTAGCCGCGCGGTCTAGGGAACCGTGCCACGGTTCGCGCGGCTCCCCCCGTCGGAGGTTCGAATCTTCTCTCGGGCATGGGTGTGTGTGTGTGTTGCCCTCAGCGTAAGTCAGTTAAGTTAGATTAAGTAGTGTTTGAACCTAGGGACCGATGACCTCAGCAGCTTGGTCCCATAGGAACTTACCACAAATTTCCAAATTTTTTTCCGGCATTTGAGGCTGAATGTAGAACAATTCTACTGCTGCCAACGTGTATTTCGCTTAAGAACCACGAAGGTAAGAGAAATTGGGACTCGAACAGAGGTGTACAGACAGTTTTTTTTCCATGTCTTATTTTCGAGTGCAACAGGAAAGGAACTCTGACCAGTAGTGATACAAGGTACCCTCCGCCAAACGCCATTCGGTGGAGTACAGAACAATATATAGACGTAGATAGGATATGACGAGTCGAGATTTTTCCTCTTTTCAAATGATGCAAGAAGTCGTGTGTTAGCATCGCCCAATGAGCAGCTCAACCTGCTGTGTGAGGAGAGTGCAATTGCGGCGGAAGGTGGGTCTGTGGCGTTTGGGGTGGAGGATGTTTTTTTTTTTTTTGTTTTTTTTTTTGCCATGGTGTGGGCACCTAGTTCCTAGTTCATCGTGGACCTGGAGCAGGATGTTTATTTGAGCATTCTCGGTGACCGAGAGTTGCCATTCCTCTGCTTGATGAGTATGCTGTGGATGCTCCGGACTTCCAACTTCGGGATTCTCTACTGCATTATTAAAGCTAGACACGGTATTACACAGCAGTAGTGTGGTCGACTCCTGGGGGTACTTATGAAGTTAACATAAAACTGCAGAAACTTCGTAAATAACTGTCACGGTTCATTGTTAGAGTTATGAAGAAGTTCGCCCTTCAGTAGGCTTCTTGTATACGACTATTATACGACTGGATATCTGCGTCTTCCAAACATTTAGTCTTAATGACGTAGTCCGCTGGGTATAGTAACCGGAGTATTGTAATACTCGACAGTAGAGGTATTCTTGCTTTGGTTAACGGCATGTAGCGACTGTCCCGCTAGCTTTCGAATATTGAGTATGTCAATATACAACGCAGCAAAAAACATAGCAGATAATGTAACACAATAGGGAAGACCCCGTGTCACATTTTGCTTTGCGTTAGCAAATTTACTAACGCGCAAGCCTATTTTCTACGGCAAATGAACTCTATGCGTTGTTTCCGACAAATTAGTCCTCTGACTGATCTGATGCGATCGGGCACGACTTCTTCTCTTCTGCCGGTTTCTTCCTCTCAGAGTGACACTTGCACCCGACGTCCTTACTTATTTGTTGGATTTATTCCAGTGTCTGTCTTTCCCTATTGTGTTCACCCTCTACAGCAGTTACTCAAAAATCAAATGACTGAGCACTATGGGACTTAACATCTGAGGTCATCAGTCCCCTACAAGATAGAACTACTTAAACCTAATTAATCTTAGGGCATCACACACAACCATGCGCGAGGCAGGATTCGAAGGTGCGACCGTAGCGGTCGCGTGGTTCCGGACTGAAGCGCCTAGAAGCGCTGGGCCACACAGCAGTTACTCTGTGATGTCTTAACCCATGTCCTGTCTCTTCTTCTTGTCAACGGCCTCCATACTTCCTTCTTTCGCTGATTCTGCGGAGAACTTCCTCATCCATGTATTTTCAACCTTCTATAGTTCAAACGCTTCGAAGTCTTTCTTTTTCGGTTTTCAAACAGTGCATGATTCACTTCCATACAATGGTGTGTTCATACCGCAAATTCAGAAATATCTTTCTTAAATTAAGGCCGACGTTTGACACTAGTTGACCTATGTTGCCAAGGAATTCGTTCTTTGCCAGTGCAAGTCTATTTTATGTCCTCTTTTCGTCGTCCGTCATATGTTACTTTGCTTCCAAGGTAGCAGAATTCCTTCACTTCTTCTACTTCGAGGTCACGAATTTTGGTGTTAAGTTTATCGCTAGTCCTCAGTACTTTCTTCGGCCTAACCTCAGTCCAAGTTACGCTGCAATGTTTAAGGTATGTTAGGATAGGTATTAGAGAGTGTTTACGTGAACGCTGCTTGCGTAATGCAAATGAACGAGTAAAGGTGAAGGCGCTCCCAGAGCGGCGGCCTCACCGGCAAGACTGCAGGCGTGGGCATTCCGTTAGTCAGAAGTGGGATGCGCCTCTTGGTCGAATATTAATGACGGCGGCCAGCATCACACGAGGCCGCTTCTGCACGATAGCGCTCGGGGGGCGTGCAGACGGCCGCGGTACGTAAGCGCGCCGCCTTCACCTTGGGTGTAATTGCGCTGCAATCTGCTACCGAAATAGCTTTCTCCGCTAGAAATCGACGGCCGGTGCAACGCCAGCTGACGGTATCGACCTGCTGGCATTACTCTGCTCTTTGCAGGCATCTCAAGTCTTCACCCGCACGCACTTGTAAACTACTCGTGCTTCCTCTCGACATTTGCGAAATTGGAAAGGAGTGGCCGAGATTACAATCTTCACGCAGCACATGCCTTAGTTTGAAAACATTTACAACTCAGCATTACGAAAGATCTACACCTACATCAGTACTCCACAAAACACCTGAGGTCTACGGTAGAGGGTACTTCCGTTAGTACTATCTCAGTGGTAGCAACCTGGTCCCTACCACCCACTAGTGAGTGTTCCAGCTTTTGTGGTAGGCAGTACTCGACAGGGATTTTAAAAACGTTTTCATTAGGTTTTCGTAAAATTTTGACATAATGTGTTTGGTAAGAAATTATTATTATTATAAACTTTAACTTGCTGTAATACGTCTTATTAATTTTGTAAAGTTACCTCACTACTTTATAGGGGTTGGGGTTGTTTGGGGGAAGAGACCAAACAGCGAGGTCATCGGTCTCATCGGATTAGGGAAGGAAGTCGGCCGTGCCCCTTCAAAGGAACCATCGCGGCATTTGCCTGGAGCGATTTAGGGAAATCACGGAAAACCTAAATCAGGATGGCCGGACGCGGGATTGAACCGTCGCCCTCCCGAATGCGATTCCAGTGTGCTAACCACTGCGCCACCTCGCTCGGTCACTACTTTATAAGTCACCATTACTGTGGAAATGGTGGGTGGTTAGAAAATGTTACTACTAATACAGGTACAAAAGTGGGCGGCAAGTGAAAAACGTTGAATCTCCATTTAACTGATTAATCCTTCCCTGTTCCATTCGCGGTTGGCGCACGGGAAGATTGGTTTCGGTAAGCCTCTTTCTCGTCGTTGTCATTTCGCGAGATCTATGTGAGAAATAGTAATATGTTGTCCAACTCTTGCCGGAAAGTATTCTCAGTAGTAAACCTCTCCGTGATGCACAGCGAATCTCTTATAGCCTCTGTCACTGGATTTTGTTGAGCATCTCGGTAAACCTTTGCGTACACTAAACGATACCGTGATGAAATGCGCCGCTCTTCGTCATATCTCTTCTACCAGTCATACCTGGTGTGCATTCGAGAATGATGAACAACACTCAAGAGTCGGTCGAACAAGCGCCTTATAAGCAAGTTCCCTCGAGGATGAGTTACATTTCCTTCAGATCCTTCCTATGAAACTCAGTCTGGCATCTGCTTTTTCTACTTTTCGCTGTATGTTGTCATTTCAGTTAATGTCGGTCTGGATAGTTCCTCCTAAACATTTTACGGCAGATGCTGTTTCCAGCAGTTTCTCCTCAATAGTGTAGTTGTACAGTAGCACCTTCCTTTTCCTATGTGTGGGTAATATGTTACATTTATTTACGTCCCGGGTCTATTGGTAGAGCCTTCACCATTTATCAATTCTGTGCATGTCGTTCCGTAAGTCTATACTGGGTTCTTATAGGCAGCTGAAAAGTCTGCGAACAGTCTTAAACAGCTTCCGACGTGATCCTCTGTCATTTACATACAAATGTAACGGTCCTGTTACACTTCCATGGGGTACTCCCGCAGTTACTTTTACATATGTCGACTTCGTTCCGTTAAGAGTGACGTGTTCAGCTCTACGTGCAAGTAAATCTTGAAGCCAATTCAAATGTGTGTGAAATCTTATGGGACTTAACTGCTAAGGTCATCAGTCCCTAAGCTTGCACACTAAGTAACCTAAATTATCCTAAGGACAAACACACACACCCATGCCCGAGGGAGGACTCGAACTTCCGCCGGGACCAGCCGCGCAGTCCATGACTGCAGCGCCTAAGACCGCCGCGGCTTGAAGCCAGTCGTAAAGCTGTTCCCATGGTTGATTACTCGTAGCTTTTGATTAAACGGCAGTGCAGAACAGTGCCGAATGCCTTCCTGAAGTCAAGGAAAATGGCATCAACCTTTGAAACATAGGTAGCGTAATTACTTGAACTATATGTTTCGTTGTCGGCAACAGAGTGTAACGTGTCGTGTCTGGGCCATGCCTGTTTGCTCGTTTCTATGGCTGTTGTGTACGCCAGGAAAAGAAATTGTCTCCAGTCTGGACGTGATGGCTCGGTATTTTCCTAATCCTCCTAAATGGATGGCAGTCGGAGGCGACTAAGCAGGTTTCATGGACAAGTAATTTCCCCATGACGACAGGTGTTTTCTCAACCTCTTTGCAGAGAAGTTCTAAAGCTGATACCAAGAAGCAGCACCTTACGGAAGCTCAATAATCAAGCAAAGAGTGGCCTATATTCTGCTCCTGATTCTAATTGGGAAAAAAATACAAGAAAGAAAGACGACTCAGGTTTTTACCGGGAGTGGAACGTGAGTTTTCCTGCTCGTCTGCCTACAAGACGAAGCCTTTACCTCGGTCGGCAACTCTAAACGCACATTGTTGTCACCGTGTTGTTTCTACAGTGCCACTTCGTCCTATCAGTAACACAGAGAAACAACTACTACTCACCAAGCGATGGTTTATATAGGAAGAGTGCGGTCGCACAGCTAATTTTCGGTTGTTAATATCTGCAGTGTAAACAAAAATAATTCTAGAGTAAGCCCTCTGTGAACAATTAATAATATTATGGGTATTGTTAGACTTGTGCGTGAAGGCAGCTATACTCCGTTTATCTAACAATAAGATGAACCCTCGTGTAGCCGGCCGGTGTGGCCAAGCGGTTAAAGGCGCTACAGTCTGGAACCGCGTGGCCGCTACGGTCGCAGGTTCGAATCCTGCCTCGGGCATGGATGTGTGTGATGTCCTTAGGTTAGTTAGGTTTAAGTAGTTCTAAGGTCTACGGGACTGATGACCTTAGAAGTTAAGTCCCATAGTGCTCAGAGCCATTTGAACCCTCGTGTAAACGAATGTCTGCTTTGCCATTGGGCATCAACTGCATTACTGAACCATATGGTGTCGCATGGCTAATGGACGTAGTATGTATAAGGTATTTTTGTTATTCTAGAACGAATGAAACTCTGACATTTCTTCGCTAATCACTGTCCTAAACATTTAATCCTCGTAGTCTTTGTCTCAAATCTCACTGGAAGGTCGTTTTTCTTGGTGCCTGTCAGTCAGTCAACTGTGTCTTTCGAATGCATGTATCCGAGCGTAGAAAAAATTGCAGAAAGGTGATTTTATGGAAGAGGGGCAGGGGGTTCAGCTTTTTCAGCTGCGCCAGGGGCGCAGGATCACCTATGTACGGTTTTGGATGGAAGGCCTAAAGTGTTAACTAGTTTCGTGGAGAGCTTCGAAGCTCGCGAAATCGACAAGTCGACCAGCAGCTCTTCTTGGGTGTAAAAGTCTTGTGCGATTTTTGGGCAGAGAGGGTGCCTTATTACCGTATTTTAGAAGTCGGGAGAGCGAGATCATTCGTTAATGAGTTATTTGTTGCGATGTGAAAAACTGATTGAGTGTGAACGTGCGTTCCTAGTGCGGCCGTGGATTTCGGGTTGACTTTCTGGTATTATAGGCGAGTGTCGCCTTTAAGTGAGCGTGCACTTGCTCGGAATGCATAACGCTGAAATCATGTAGCTGGACGGTAGTATTTTAGTGAATGAAGCAGACTTGGCGAAGCCAATAACTTTAAATGCGAACATTTTAGGTTAGACTTTATCGTGACTGTTATTGACATCAAATGAAACAACAAGTTTAACAGTGACTGGTAACAGTAAACCTGTTGTTTCATTTGATGAGAAGCCAATAAATTATATTTGTTTCCGGGGGAATTTGAGACTGACGTTTTTGTGTGACTTTCCCTGTTGTATTCACTCGTATTCCGTTTTGATGGTGTGATTTTCGGCAGGAGTCGCTAGTAGACAGTTGGAGTCGATGAACTTGTAGCGATGAAAATACTCCAGTCCTGTGGTCGGTTCTCAGAAACTCCCCTGGAAGCATTTAGATGGCTACACGGCTTTGAAATACTGAGTCTTGTTATGAAACGTTTTATACGGTCTCGCGAGTCAGAGCGAGGCCGCTGACCGTTATGTAAACTGATTTTACATGTGTGACACTCCTTGGAATTAATACGGGTCCGATAACAAGCTTTCCTCATGTTGCAGACCAGCGTCAACTCGGCTCATTCCGCACACGTGAAACGCAATTCCGCCGCCGTTGGATTTGAACAACATCAGAAACACGTTTCCAGTCTGAGGGCGTAATTTATTTAGTGTTACAGAAACAACATACGCCTATGTGTTCAGTCACTAAAAGTATTTTTGGAGAAAGACTTAAAAAATGCATGCCAATAGTGTTTGTGACTATTAACTCAAATTTTAAACACTCGAATGACCAGCCTGCGGCCAAAACTAACAAAGTTACTCCTAATTGCTTGTCGACTGGCTCCGCGTGTATTTGTCGTATTTTGTTTTCCTCTTCTTCCTCGTGCTAACGTTAGTAAGTTATTCTTGTCCTTTTGTACGTATTGGAATACTGCAACTGTTGAGATTGAAGATAATCAATACATATTATAAAACCGCATGTATGAATGTGTCTGTGTATGCATGTTCCGCATCTCCTCCTAAAGCAGTGGACCGATTTCAGCCAAACTTGGTGCACGTATACTAGACTGTCAGGCAACAATCGCGCTGGGGGCAAGAATCACCTACCTATCGTAGTTCAGGAGAAATGACGCTATAAACGATGAGATGCTTGAAAACCTGGCGCTCAGTCAACACTTTTTAATTTATCACTTCTTTACCACTTACTGTATTCGCAATAAATTTCGCAGGCAGTATCCAAAACTGCCGTAAACTGCACCTACAAAAGTATATCATGGTACAACAAATAGTTCAAGACACGGCTGGCTAGAGATACTGGCCTGGACGCGCTTTGATGACGTCAGCTTTGTAGTGCTACAGCCGAAACACAGCGCTCTCTAGTGATCCAGCTCAGAATGCACTGACTCTGGCATATTTGCCGTTTCTGCTTCGCAAAATTACAGATGCTAGTTACTGTTCGTTGGTTATTATTTACTCTTGATACTAAAAGAATACTGGTACCAAAAATTCTATTATCTTTAAATTACTTCAAACCTTTGACATAAAAAGAGTTTGATTAAAATAGTTTAACAACACACTGCACTGTTTCTACTTTTTATAAAAAGAAGAGGTGGAACATTCACTCACAATTATAGTCATAAATACTTGTTTTATACTTCACTACTGCATTTTGTTTATCAAATGGTATTATTCAGTCTCGCCATTAAATATCTTGACACACGCAGATATTCGCAAATAATGTTTTGTACTTTACTACCGCATGTTTTTAATCGATCATTGTACTTCAAATTCGGTCTCTCCCTGTCTCAAACACACACACACACACACACACACACACACACACACACACACACACACACACACAGGTAGACCTATAGTCTAGTGAACCTGTAGCAACAAATGCAGCCAACAGAAAGTGAAAAAATGATGAAATTTCGCATATAAAAGAAAATTTATTTTGTTATGTTTTTGAACTTCCACTGCTATTTGTGTGAATCCTGAATCCTTCCTAGTCATGCTGACAAAGTTTTATGAATTGGTTTGTAAAAGTATAGACAGTGGCAATTAAAATGTCCTGTGCTGCCTCTCCTGCTCCAAGTCAGCCCGTTTGGCGTCCTACCCCCCTTAAAGATCAAACGTGGTTCAAGATAAATTTCATCGAGGAGAACATTTACCACAAGCTGATGGTCTTTCAAAAAATGTTTTCTTAAGTTTCAAATGTTCTACACTGTCATCTACATTTGTACTATTTAAACAGAACTTACCTATCGGCTTTCTGACAGTGTATGGATGTGGCAAATATAGGTAACCACTATTGTGCACAGCTGTGTATGCTGACAGTGTATGGACATACAGAGAAGTTGCCAGTAATAATGTATTCTCACAATGTCTACGACTGAGGTCATTTTTTTAATTTACTCAACCATCAGCTGCATCTGTGAACATGTATCGCCTGAAAATTCATCTTCTAGCACTTTCACTGTATTTGCAATCACTTGTTCAAATTTTCTCCTGCAGACACTAATGACTGAACATATTTCAATATTCTATCAGATATATACTTGGTTTTTAGTGACTTATATTCAGTGGGCACTTTATTCTCTGGGATTTTGTATTTGTTAGCAAAAAGTGGAAAACTTAAATCAGTAGTAATAGTTATAGAACCTAAAACAGCTGCTGATTCATTACTGACATCAATAAAACACAGCACTATCTTCCGTTCACACTTGGTACAGCATCACTGTTTCTTGTTGATATGGGATTGCACCTGAAAAGTAATGGCATGTATCTCCCAAATTTTTAATAGCGGTTTTTTTCTTGCCTGTAATCTTCCAAATTTCTTCCTACTCCTTTCTCAAGATTGTCACGTTCTACATCACATAATCTTCTACATGAAGCTCCAGATGTTCTCAAGTATTCTGGTAAAATTGTAAAAATTGAAGGCACTGCAGTTGGTTTCAGCATGTGATGTCTTCTTTCAAATGTCTTTATTTCTCCATCGACTACGAACTTTTCTGTCCTTATTTTGCACTCTAAAGTAAAATGTTTTATACATATTACTGGTTTCTTTAGCTTTGAGAAGTAGGTGGGATTTTTCCGTAGCCATTTTTTCTTTAGTGCCTCAACGCTTGGTAAAGAATTTGTGCTGACGGCTTCGTTTTGAGTCCTGTAACTACTTTTACAGCCAGCCACAGCACTGGTATCTGAAAACAGAAATTCAAAGCTTTTGCATTGTAGATACACACATTTCAAAACGTATTTGCATACATTTAGTTGGTTTACAATGCAACTTTCGGCATAACCTCTCAATCGTACAAGTGTTCTCTGTATATTCAGTAGACGCAAAAAGTAATTATTTAGCATTTATGAAGTACTTACTGTTGAAAGAACTGCAAATTCATACACTTTTTGTTCCTAACAGAAGATTGTAGCAGCCGGTACTTAATCCATGAGTGAATACAAAGTTCAACATGCTGAGCAACAAATCACGACGCGCAAGGCTTAAGAACAACAGATCTACTCTGCCTACGTCACAAACAACATCGCTTCCAGTGCCCTGGCCGGTATCTCTACTCGGCCATGAGATTCATAAAGAACTATCGCATTGTGCATGGCGTTTAAATTTACTGCTTCTTTGCTGCTAATTCTATTCGCAACACTTTTCGCAGACCGTATCCACAGATAATGCTGAGTGTACCTCAAAGGACATATGACGTCATAAACAACGAGATGTTTGAAAAACTGACGCATCGTGCATGACGTCTAAATGTATTACTTCCTTGCTACTAAGCTGTTTGCAACATATTTCACAGACACAATCCACATATACCGCTGAATGTACATCCTTTTACGACACTTAGTACGAGAGATGTCACGTCATAAACACTGTGATGCATGATAAAATGTCGCATAATGCATGAAGTTTAAATACATTTATTATTTACTGCTAATACATTCCTAGAGTTGAGTAGACTTCAGCAAATCCCAGACATCTCGCAGCGATGTTGACAGGCGAAGCAGCTGTTGTTAAACGTTTCTTTATACAAGTGTTTCATAATTTCAAAGGAGTTTTCACGAACATAACGAAATGACATTATTTCGATATTACACTACGAACACAGTTTATTTATTTTTAATGTTTCTAATAGGAAAATGGCAAAATGAATACCTGGGCAGTGCAGTGGTTGCCAGCTAATTTGCAATGAATTAGCTGCAACCAGTTCCTTTTATAGGCGTTTACTTTTTCATGATGGCATTTCAAGGTGCCTGATATCCCATCTTCAGATATTTACATTTATTTACTTGTCCTGAACTTTGTTTCTTTACTAAGGGCGTCGCAGAATGTTTCAAGGAAAGCTTTGATGGCAGTTGTAAAACATCGTGACTAAAGAAACACTTGTTCGCGAAGCGTAAATAAACATAAACATCTGAAGAAGAGGTCGACGAAAAAAGAATGTAATGTCGAAAATGCGTGTTTTGAGACGTAGTTTGTCGGCGTTGCGTGTCGGAAAAGGGATTGCCGTTCATATCGGTTCGCTACCACATAAACATTAACGTCACGGACGCTATAGTTTGGACTTTATTGCCTAGGAGCGCTGCTATCGCGTCACGTGACGAGCGGCCAACGAGCTTAAGTACTGTATGTGAATCAGGCCTATGGACAGCAACGGTTTCCCATGCCTGCTTTAAATTGTTTCATGAAATACAGGAGACATCTAAACAGAGTGTTAATGAAATCCCTTGCGCTGGTAATGCACCGAACCGTATTTCAGGTGGTTTGGCACTAGCTGTTTGCGAGTTCAATTAAGCTAGCAAGGGGGAATTTTTCCTTTTCCTATTTGCCTATAGGTAGCCCTCATGGCGACTCCCGTGTCCAAGTGAATACCGGGATCTTCGAGAGAGGCTATATTCAGCCTAATCAATTGCCTGTACCACATTACTATGTCATAAGTAACTGAGTACCGTAGACAGAACAACTATGGAGCCACATTACCTCCCATATTTCGTACAGTAAGCAATTTTGTGTCTTTCTCATCAGAGATTATACATAAGAGGTTGTTAGAAATGTAGAACATGGCTAACGTCAGTAAGATAAAATAGTACCGTAATTAAATTTCAGAACGGAATAGAAACCGCAGGACACAATATTCCTTCAGTGGACTTACGAAATCGAATTTTTTCAGAATGTATCTGTACCGAATTCCATACACAACAATAGTAATAATTTGAATTGCCTATTCCGGTAGATTTTCTATAGGCTTAGAATATTCAGATTCGCTTTTCCCGGTTTAAGAGGTCTTAGGTCCTACATGCCACAATGTTTTCCTGTTATGCTGGTTTATATCCAGGAATGATTCGCTATGTTTTAAATTTATGACGTAACTTACGAGGAAGTAAATTTAAACGGAAATTTTGTGAACAAAACTGTTAACTTTGTATCACTGAGTATTCACTTTCCTCCTACTTTAAATTCTAATCAATAAGTGCATTACTAGAAACAGAACGTTTAATTGGTGAGAGAGAAATCTGTGGCTTTTATGTATTGCAGTATTGTTCTGCTTCTCACGAAGAGTTCAGGGCAGTCAGGAGTTGACATTAGGCAGCCATTATCTTCTCGTTTCGCTTGAAGATTAGGATATAGATAGCGAAGCAAAAACCGCGGCGTATTAATAGTAACAATTATAACAATGGTAACTAGAAAAAATCGTGACTGGATCCACAGTCTCTTCCCACTGGATACATGTTTCTGCTACAACTGATCTACACACTGAAGGACTAGAAGTCAATTAAAATTGTTAGTAACGTAATACATTCCACTCACTTCCTCTTAGACACATATACTGTGTGCATGTGAATCAAAATACTGCTTGATTTTACGTGAAAAGTTAGAACTATGTCGTTGAGCGGGAATCGAACCCGAATCTCTGTATTTGGGGAGCAGTCGTTACCCTCTGCACTATTCGAGCACGCCTCACGGGCCGATTCAGGCTTAGACGCGTCACGACTCCTCCCGTTCCCTGCCAAACTTCGCAGATGCACTCACACGTAGCTATGAGGCGGGCGGCTCCGGGAGGACGGCCTTAGCGGGGGATCTGGCGTATTCACACTCCCCCGGTCGTTGCTGCGAATGCGCTGCGTTCAGCCGCAAGCGACGAGTTAAAACAGCACTATCTGCTGTGGAGCAGATGAAAGAGGGATGGGTAAAAATGGCTCAATGATTATATAAAGTACAATCACCCACAATGCGACAATCTTCCAAAGAAGAAGGACCACTAGCCTTCACCCATAAGTGAATACTACAATCGGAATTTATCTTACAACGTCTACGACAAGACAAAGACAAACTCCCGTGCGGTAAAAGGTAGGAACCCTCACTAGCAATAATAATCTCAGAAACAGGTATAGTACGGTAAGCCAAGATTTCATATTTGCTATTGATTCATATTACAGATGTTCTCGATTGTGTTTTTGTTATTATTTAACAGGATTAATTGATACAAAAATCAATTAGTAGCAACATTTTGCTGTATTCCTGTTATCTGCTGCCAACACTCTCTTTTCAGAGCATCCTCCTTGCGTGCAGTGCGGTGCTCCAGCATTTCACTGATGTGACGTCTCCAAGAAGACGTGGCTTGTCGCGTTTCCGTTTACCAAGTGCTTTCCACTCACAAATTTTCTTTAGCCACTTATGAGATTTTCAACAAACGTACATTGCACTTCAACCATTTTCTTTCAGTATAATCACTGTTTCACATGTCCTCATTCTAGTTCTTGCTTCATTATTCGTCTTTTTATCGATTCTTTGTATTTTGGCACTCCTCTGTAAATAATCAATATCTACAGTTATTAATTTGCTACCGAAAACAGCATTTTAAATCCGTGGTTCTGATCCTTAGCATAGAACAGACTGAACCATTAGCCTACCCACTCTTTTCTTATTGTTGTTGTAATATGGTCCCACCAACAACAATTCATCTTTTTCTTTTCTGCTTTTTGTATTCTGCATTTTCGTTCTGAATTACCCAATCCCCGTTCGTCAGTACATGCCCCTATATACAGTCTATACATATTTAAATTTCTCTGTCTCATGACTGCCTCGCCACTGATGTGTACTTCATATATTATGTCACGATTCAATACCAGATATTTGGTTTTTATTATGTCACGATTCAATACCAGATATTTGGTTTTTATTAGACTTATATGTATACCACATTTATCATATTTCGTATATAAATATCGTATCATGAACTCAAGATCGTACCCTTGTCGATTTTTGAAGGACGAGCAGGCTCTCCTGGTTTAGGATTTCTCTGGTTCCCATAAAATGAATTGTCTGGATGATTAATTTGAAAAGACTGCAACCGATTTTCGTCTTAATCCTTGTCCTATCCTAGCTTGTTCTCCCTTTACAATGAACTCGTTGTCGAGTGGACTTCTTTATTCGGTCATACGCACATTCTAAGAGAGAAGAAAGGTCTGTAAAAAGTAAACCTTGAGAATCAGTGCACCATTTTCTATGTGACTACAGCAAACAGTGGAAAAAGGCTAGAACTTTAGTCTTCAGCGTCTTCAAAATTCTGAACCTAGAAAGCCGCATCTCCAGCCACACAGCGAGTGCATAAAACCTACGTTGAATCGTACAATGTCTAGACAAAGTTGACACCTCAGTGTGCATGTCTGGACATGGAGGGTGTTGATGATGTAAGTGCAGATATTTTTGCTGGTAATTGAGGACAGTGTGCTGAACAAAATTACACCAGAATTTACCTCATTTCAGACTAATAATAATTATAGCTATTACGAGTAATTTGATTTTAGATTGTTAGTATCTCCAAGTATGGAAAGCAAGCAAGCCATTAATGTTTATTTTCCCCTGGGCAGCAGATCAGGTATTGAAGTGTAGATGCGTCGAAGCAAAACAGGTAGTCTAACTAGCGGGCGTAGTCCACTTCGTGGTACAACTAAGATCGTTTGGAAAGTATCAGGTAGCAAATAATGTGATATGTTTGTGGGAAGACCGTTAGACACAGAGAAAAGGCAACTATCACACTGAAGTGGGTACATATTAAGGTACCAATGATAATTATATCTGTAACTATACCCTTAACATTCTGTGTACTTTGTGTGTTACTATACAGCGCGCAGCAGAGGGCACTTGGTAGCAGTATCAGCAAATCTCAGTCCTATCCCATTCACGTGTTGAGCAAGGCGAAATTCTGTCTATATGCCTCGTTGCAGACATCAATTTCTCTTAATCTTATGATTCCTAACACAGATATATGATGGTGGCAACAGTATTGTCGAACAGTCTTTTTCGAACACCGCCGCTCTAAATTTCACCCTAAGAAGAACGTCACTTTTATTCTACAGATTACCATTTAAGTTCCTTGAGCGTCTTCGTTATTCTAGCTGTGCCTCTCAGAGTCCTCGTGATGTCTACTGTAATAGTTATATGATAAGGGCTCCATATGGTGTCGCAATCTTGTTCGCTTTAAAATTAGTCCCATTACCGTCTTGTATGGGATTGCAGAATTCTTCCCAGAACCACTGGCATTCGCCTTCTCTACTGCTGACTGTATAGTGTGTGTCTCTCCTAAGATTTGCCAGGCGCATTTTCTCTGGTCTTTGAGCTGATATTTTTTATTTCGTTTTTGCATAGTGTAGCTGGAGTCAGGCCAGATAAACAGTGCTCATCAGGTATCTCTTGTGATGCCCAGTATTGACGGAGAGCGTCCTTTTGTTTCCCATTACAAACAAAATGATTCTTAAAGCGGGATTTTACGTGCCCTGTCGACAGGGCGGCCCCAGATTAGTCTGTAGTGACATTTATTCTATCGATATCTATTAACAGGGACAGTAAAACTTGAAGAATAAACAGCAATCCAGCACCGACAGCACCGCCCTGGCCCACGAAAACCGCTACCGCCAAGTATACAGCGCTTCTGAATCGATAAAATAAATATCGCTGTAGACTAATCTGGAACCGGTCTATCGAATGGACACAAAAAATTCCGCTTTAAAAATTATTTTGTTTGTAATGGGGAACAAAACGACGCTTTGGGTTGACACTAGTCGTTGTACGAAAGACACGACAAGCAGTAATTGTTTCGGCTGATTCCAGCTACACAACGGAAAAACGAAATTGCAGATATCTGCGGAAATGCCAGTGAAAATGAGCCTGACGCCGCCTACGAGAAGCATCCGACATATTCGTCACATTTCATAACGCGGCTAAACGATCTGATGTGATCTATACGTTCGCCACCGATCATGTAATGGGTTACCGTCTGTTTTTTTCTCTCTCAGTGTTACAAGCATTATCTTGGATTCACCCACATTTAAAAGAGTACTGTCAATGATTATACGGCCGAAATTTTGTGAAAGTATTTCCGCATTTGCTTACAATCGTCCAGCGACGTACCTTCCTGTTGACAACAGCATGGTCAAAGCGAACGATAATAATATCAGATAAATGGTTTATGTATACTGAAAACATTGAGGTACGCCCGATGTAACTTATTTCTGTTGAATATTCGCCGTCCTTTATAACGTACTGGTACGTAGGTCATCGTGCCAAGCGCTTCTTTTGTGGAAGTACGAAGAAACATGAGATACTTCCGCACAGTCAGCCTGTGAGCGCAAAGCTGGTGCGTCTCGGCGCAGAACGTGCGAGCCGCCGGGGGATCCGGTGAGCGCCGTTTCGGCGGCGCTGTCGCCTGGAATGCAGATAAGGGAGCCGCGCGCTCTCTGGCTGAGGCGAACGCGGCGCGCTGTAGTTTGCAACACTAATTCAGCGTGGCGGCCTTTAGTTCCGCCAACAGCCGCCAACTGTCAAGTTCGGGAGCCCGCTAATTCCGCGCCGTGCCGGCGCTGGCGCTCCTGGGTCAACATCCCAGCACCGTTCGTCGTCCCTGTGCGGCGCTCTCATCTTTTACTTAAGTGCTTCATGAATATTTCCAAACACTCTCGTCGATGCTGAAGTCTGCGCAATGTAGTCCCGAGGACACTAGAAGCAAATGAACGACCTGCCGAGGGTCGAGCACCACCAGCATATTATGGAAACTTGCCTGCGTGTCACAATCTTCTTTGCCTCGTAAAGAGGATCACGATTTACTATCTCGTGTTGAGTCACACGAATGTTATAGCACCAGCACCGAGCAGCACACACTGAAAAAGCCAATCGTGGCAGCAAGTGGGAGTCACGTACCGCACAACGAGAACGAACTAGATGGAACCACCTGTGGACTGCTTGAAAGATGAACTGCAGTGATGTACAGTAAAGAGACCTGACTGTGGCTGAGCAAGGGTGTCACGTAACCACCCACGAAGCGACGTGAGGAAACCTTGAGGAGCTGTAATTAAACGTGTTGAAGTCCAACCAGTTATATTTATATTTATTTTCTTTTTAACTTATCATAAGGTTACGCGTATCGAGGCTATTCTATTCAACCTCATGCGTGTATTCGTACAGAATTATATGTTATCAACTGATAAGCGTCATAATTAATGTAATTTAACACACAAATAAGCTCGCAGAACAAAAAATTTTTCACTCCAATGCGTACGCACAGATGAATCGTTAAGCCTTTACAGTTGGCGCAGCGTTCAAGTCACGTAATCAACCGCAATTGCGCTGGCTCTGCGTGAGCACACGAATAGTGGTCAGTGAGACATTCATGTTTCAAGCGTGCATCGCACGTAAACATGGGTAAATGTAAACACATGACAGAGTGGCAAAAAAGATACAGTCGTGGTTGGCCATGCCCATGGCCATACGGTGTGTAAAGTTGCTACGGAGTGTAATGTTGCTGGATTTGTCGTTTTGTGGCGGACAGTTCAACGTCTCTAAAAGTAATGACATAATACATGTGGCCACGAACCACGAAGTCAGATTTGTGGATGGAAAAAGATCCTGACTCAGAGGGACCGGAGATGCGTTTCCCGGCTTGCGAATCAATATCGCTTCCAAATTTTGGAAATTTGTGGTAAGGACTATGGGACCAAACTGCTGAGGTCATGGCTCCCTAGACTTACGTACTACGTAATCCAACTTAAACTAACTTACGCTAAGGACAACGCACACACACCCATGCCCGAGGGAGGACTCGAACCTCCGACGGGGGCAGCCGCGCGAACCGTGACAAGTGGCGTCAGACCATGGCTACCCCGCGCGGCGCTTCCAAATCCGACAGGAATTGCTGCAGGCAGTGAATGAAAGTGCATACCAACCCGTCAGCGAGAGAACAGTACGACGGAAACTGCATGCAATGAACATTTGGAGTCGTCCTCGCAAGAGGCCATTGCTCACACACATAAATCTGCGTGTGTTCAGTGGGCTGGAAATAATAGAAAGTGAACAGTAGCTGTTTGGCGGAAGGTCATGTGGTCCGACGGATCACGTTTTTGCCTATATTAAAACGACGCACGTCGTCGAGTGTACCAAAGGCCAAACGAGTAATTTCAATCTCAATTTGTGCAAGGGCTGTGATGTTTTCCGAGTGTTGTTCTTATCATGAATTCGGTTCAAAATGGCTCTGAGCACTATGGGACTTAACAGCTGTGGTCATCAGTCCCATAGAACTTAGAACTACTTAAACCTAACTAACCTAAGGACATCACACACATCCATGCCCGAAGCAGGATTCGAACCTGCGACCGTAGCAGTCGCGCGGTTCCGGACTGCGCGCCTAGAACCGCGAGACCACTGCGGCCGGCCATGAATTCGGCTCGTTCGCTGAGGTGACCATTAGTGTGAACCAGCATGTTTATTTAAACATTGTGACTGATGAAGAGTCACTTTTCAGTCAACATCTGCGTGATGAGTATGCTTTTGATAACCCTGTTCTTCAAGACGCCAATAGAAAAGTTCATCGCGTACGCGCCCCAATCTCTTGTTACCTTATGATCACCATACCTACGCGGGATATACGATTGTGGTAACGCCATGGTCGCACGGTCATCTTCGAACAAAGGTTCTCCAAATATACTCAACAAGCTTGAACGAGAACGACGTCGCTTTTCTTTCAAGAACTACCTTTTAACATCTCGACCACTTCTGTTACAGTTTTATGTGGCCTGTACCGTACTCTTAGGAACTCGTTTCTGGATTCTTTCGATGCCAGTTGTCATGTCTACGTGATAAGAACTCCAAATGCTGGAACACTAACTTAGAGTTGATCACACAGGCGTCATGTATACGATTTCCTTTACGTATACTGATCAGCTTGAACGTTATGACCACCTGCCTAATAGCCGGTAAGTCCACCTTTGGTACGGATAACAGCGGCGACTCGTCGTGACATGGAAGCGATGAGACCTTGATAGTTCGTTGGAGGGAGCTGGCACGGCACCTGCACACGCGGGACACCTAATTCCCGTATATTCCATGGAGGGGGGGGGGGGGCAGGGGGGGAGAGGGAAGCATGAGCTCTGACGCCACGTTCAATCACATCCCAGATCTGTTCGATCGAATCCGGACCTGGTGAGTTGGGGGTGGAGGCACATTTCAATTGGAACTCGCCACTGTGTCCCTCGAACCACTCCATCACACACCTCGTGACGTGGCGCATTATCTTGTTGGAAAATTCCACTGCCGTCGGGAAACATGATCGTCACGAAGGGGTGTACGTGGTCTGCAACCGGTGCGCCATACTCCTTGGCCGTGATTGTGCCTTGCACGAGCTCCACTGGACACATGAATGTTCCCAGCTTGTCTCTTTCCCGCAATACTGCCGCCTGGGGTGGCCGAGCGGTTCTAGGCGCTTCAGTCTGGAACCGCGCGACTGTTACGGTCGCAGGTTCGAATCCTGCCTCGGGCATGGATGTGTGTCATGTCCATAGGTTAGTTAGGTTTAAGTAGTTCTAAGTTCTAGGGGACTGATGACCTCAGATGTTAAGTCCCATAGTGCTCAGAGCCATTTGAACCATTTTCCAGCAATGTTGGTGCCAAGAAGCCCTGGAAGGAGACGGATTCGCGCCCTCCCTTCGACATGATAAAGAAGGTACCGAGATTCATCAGACTCTGTAACGCTCTGCCATTGTGACAACGCCCAGTGCCGATGGTCACGTGACCATTTCAGTCGCAGTTGCCGACGTCGTGTTAACATTGGTACATGCATGGGTCCTCGGGTGCAGACTCCCATTGTTGGGAGTGGTCGGTGCACTGCGTTCAGACACACACACTTATACTTTGCCCGTGTCTTATGTTATTTCCGCCACAGTTTTACCAGCCTACGACGTCTGACATTTGTAATGAGGGCTGGCCGACCGATCCCACGAAGTGTGTACATGGTTTCACCTTGGTTTCGCCACTTTTTTTCCATTTTATTCATTATTTTAGTTGCATTTGGACGCAGCGGACGTCACAAGACATTGGTTGAAGTTCGTTGTTGACCCTTTCACTCAGTTCTTTTTGTTACAGAGACCAGCCAGCTCTCTGACCGAACACGCTAAGCTACCGTGCCGGTAGTGTTGAAGACATTTACCACAGGTCTCCTCGATCACCCGACAAGTCGTGCAGTTTCCGAACTGCTCGTGCCGAGCCTCCGGGCCATCACAATCCGCCTTCGGTCAGACTCAGGTAGATAGCGCACCTTTCCCATTCTGCACCCGGACAGCACGCCCACCGACACTACAGGTACACTCACCTTGCGTGTGTCTGACTGGCAGTCATTCCTCGCCACTTGTTGCTGTTATCGCCTGCGCGGTTGGATAGTAAGACTGTGGTCATAATGTTCTGGCTGGTCAGTGTATGCAGCCTGTTGCGCTTTCGCAGAACTATTCCAATAACTCTGTCTTCCATCGCCTTCCGTATTAGTGATTATACGTGATCGTTCCGTTTGCTTTTTAGTATTATCTCTAAATACTCATACAGCTGTTCTCAAGATCTTTATCACTTATCACAGCCGCCCGTAAAGGAGAGAGAGGGGAGGGGAGGGGGGCGGGAGGGGGCATTTGCTCCCTCTCATCTGGAATATGGAGTAGGACTATCCATTAGATTTATTACGGAATTCTCATACACTTCTCACGGATATAATATTTTGTGTCACGCATAAAATTTAGTTCTTGTGGCATGACACCTCTCAAACTGACCAAGCCATGGATAAATTTCTGCGGACACCCATGGTTGTTATTGGATTTGTCTGATTCTTTCTCTCTAGTATAGGCGTATTAGTCAAATCGTACAGCACTTCCGCACATAGATCCTACTTGGTTTTTCCGCTATTTCAGTGGTCATTTTCGTATTTTGTGCAAATTTTTCGTTGTTCGATATTTCTCATCTTCTAAGTACAAAGCTGTACTAGAAAATCGGTGAAAGATAGTTGATTACAGGTTTAATGTTATGATGATGATATCATTATAAACGGACCATTATTCAGTTTCGGTTCTAGGCGCGCTGCAGACCGGAACCGCGCGACTACTACGGTCGCAGGTTCCAATCCTGCCTCGGGCATGGATGTGTGTGATGTCCTTAGGTTAGTTAGGTTTAAGTAGTTGTAAGTTCTAGGGGACTGATGACCCCAGATGTTTAATTCCCATAGTGCTCAGAGCCATTTGAACCATTATTCAGTTTCGGCAAGGATATGTGAAGACACAGACCATAATCGTTTAGAAGGGACAATGCGGGTACCTACGTGATGATTTCGGGTAACCATGTAAACTGTGTGTAGCCGAATGCAGATACAAGGGTAATGACTCAATTATCGCAACACAGCGGTTATTGTGTATTTGCAACGGTAGCGAAAAGAGAAATTTATCGGTATCATAACTTCAGTCGTATTTACCATTAAGCACATTCAGTTGCGTTTTTGTTACATTGATTTAGAAAATTGGACAGAGTACTGTTTCCCGTTGCGGTCATTTCGCGAGACATATGTAGGAGGAAATTATATGTTGTCTGACTTTTCCCAGAAAATATTCTTTTGGAACTTTAACAGTAAACCACTCCGTGATGTGTAGGGTCAATTGCCATTTCCTGCGTTATTCATCAAATTCTCTGCAGGTCCTTTTGCGAATCTCCGCAGTCCTCTGTCGTTGCTGTATTTTTGTACACAACGTCGTGATCTGCGAATAGCCTTATGGCGCTTCTGACCTTTCCTATTAGATAATTTATATACAATATTAACAGTAAAGGTCCTATCGCTCTTCCTCGAGGTACTGCTGAAATTACCTTTAGATCTGCCGCCGATTTCGTTCCTTTAAAACCGGCGTTATTTTTCTGGTCGCGATGTATAGCTTTTTGCTCGTCCTTCACGTGCCGGTTTTAAAAGACATGTGCTGAAAGTGGCGGGAAGCGTGAGTACGATTACTGCGTCGTCGTTCGCCTTGCGCACGCGAAACGCTGCAGTCGCTTCCGTACGGCAAAGAGCAGCAGCTGGTGGCGCAGCGGCGGCTGCCTGCAGGCGTGCCCCGCTAGCGGCGTGACCTTGCCGGCGGCCTTGCCTAGCCAGTAGGTCGAGTGGCGTGGAGAGGCGCCACGTGACTGGCGGTCCCGGCGCGGCGCCGGGGATCGAAGCGGCGACCCTCCGCACGCGAGAGGGCCTCCGGCTGCCGCTGCCGTTTTGTGATTACTCTGCGACTCGGTGCGCCACCACTCGCGGGAGTCGCGCCCGCCAGAGTGCACCAGCGCTGAATTCCCGGATACGTGCGCTTCTTGCAATATGAAACACGCTTTCTCGAGATGCTCCTTCATTCTCCATCTGCGCACGTATCACACGTTCGCAGCCTGACGACGAAGCTCAGTTTTTCTTGCCACGTGTTTCATATTGTCTCGCGACTCTGCTCCATATATTACCTCCAACCAGGTTACACGTAAGAAAGTACTACCTTCTCTCACGTCGATAATCTCTTTACTTCTCTTCTGTACGACAAAATAGACTAAAATATTGTGCAGAAACAGCAGTAGTCATGTATTTGTTACATTCGCTTGCAGCTTCAACAGTTTCACCGGCCAGTAAGCTGCCAATATTTACCATAATGTGGCATGAAAATGTTAGAAAAAAGCAACGATATTACTGCACTTTCTAATATTGTGTTCTTCTAGAAAGATATTGTTGTTTTTTCATCTATTTCAGGTAAAATATTACCGCGTATTCTCACTCAATATAATGTATCTTTCTATTGTCGTGCGACAACACAACGAATATCAGACTGCAACTAGGTATGCACAAGTTTTGTGACGGTAGTATTTCATATGTTTCATCCAGTGGCAATTTTTTTTAATTGGTTGCAGGCAAACCCCATTTCACCAGATTCAATTATATGACAATGAGACAGAAATAGAAAAACAAAAAATTATTTGAGATAATTAGCCTAAAAAGTACGTTAGCCTGACTGCAAAAATTCTTAATTGAGTCGTCTTCTGAATGCAGCCCTTTCAATAGTTCCTTGTCAAACAATAGTATTATGTCGAGACTAACGTTGCTTCTTTCATACTCCCTTAATTCACTCATCCTGGCCAGCATCTCGTGGTCGTACGGTAGCGTTCTCGCTTCCCACGCCCGGGTTCCCGGGTTCGATTCCCGGCGGGGTCAGGGATTTTCTCTGCCTCGTGATGGCTGGGTGTTGTGTGATGTCCTTAGGTTAGTTAGGTTTAAGTAGTTCAAAGTTCTACGGGACTGATGACCATAGATGTTAAGTCCCATAGTGCTCAGAGCCATTTGAGCCACTCATCCTGTAGATAACAGCGAACATGACGCATTTTCCTTTTTAGCTTATAATGTTAGTATGTCACAACGAAACTTGATTATAAGAAAATGAGATGAAAATATTCACTATTATGATAAATAATTTCTTGGAAAAGACACACTATTAATGCAAGAGACACAGAGGCAGTCTTTCGGTAAGTGGTAGCTTGCTGCGAGTCGTGAGTAATGTGACAAATGCATGATTTGAGTAGCACCATCGCTATTGCTAAATCGTAACCGTTTCGCTATACAGCGTTTTATGATGCAGAATTTTCTCCCTCTATTAATGTCATTGAACATTAAAGTGTTAACCTACTCAAATTTTCATCACTAGCAAGATTAGCAGAATAGTTTCCTGTGCCTGTCGTAATGATGGATACATACACATACTGCAACCAGTTACAAAGGATCAATAACCTTATAAATTGATGTCATAAGATTAATAATCGTAAACACTAGCTGCTTGCGGTACATACATATATACTCGACTCCATTATTTCACCTGAAATATATTTCGACACGTTAGAGCTATCAGCGAACTAATTTAACCTTGAGGAACTGTCACAAGACGTTCACGAAGTGTTGACCAGCTCCTACTGTAATCTTGCCAACTCACAAGATAAGGAGAAATTAGCTGCACGTTGAATAGCAGTTGACTCGAATGATTATACCGTTCTCAATGATGACATATATCGTCAAAAAAGGCATACATTATTATCTGTGTAATGTCCTTCGTCGTTAGGTATACTCAACATCATGTACAGTAGTTCCAAATAAATGAAACGCCTTTCTCGAGAAGTGGTTGTCAGTACTGTAACTGACGATGAAAATCATTCTTGTGTAGTGAGATATGGTAGGGGTGGCGTCTGTCGACGCACAATACTTACTTATCTGTTGCTGATACCTCTTGACATTATTGCAGAAGCAGCAAGACTATTGTTTCTCATTCTGTTTCTGCGAATGCCTTTGCTCGAGCTTCGAGTCGAGAAGGCTTATGACGGTATTGATGGAAACGTGGGTGGGCTTGGGCGGGGCCTAACAACAATACGTTCTGCATCCAATTCTGCTACTACTTGTGCACATTGATAACATTCGCCGAATATTTATACCACGTCATTCAGTCATGCATTTGCGAAAATTGAAAAGGAACTAGCAGTATAAATGTTTACCAGTAATGTACTTATATAAGGCGTTCGGTTCAAATGGCTCTAAGCACTACGGGACTTAGCAAAAAAATGGCTCTGAGCACTATGGGACTTAACATTAGAGGTCATCAGTCCCCTAGAACTACTTAAACCTAACTAACCTAAGGACATCACACACACTCATGCCCGAGGCAGGATTCGAACCTGTGACCGTAGCGGTCTCGCGGTTCCAGACTGTAGCGCCTAGAACCGCTCGGCCACCGTGGCCGGCGGGACTTAACATCTAAGATAATCAGTCCCCTAGACTTACAACTACTTGAACCTAACTAACCTAAGGACATCACACACATCCATGCCCGAGGCAGGATTCGAACCTGCGACCATAACAGCAGCGCGATTCCGGACTAAAGCGCCTACAACCACTTGGCCACAGCGGCCGGCTAAAGTGTTCGGAAAATCCCGTTAAAAGCTCTAGGACTTGTAGAGGGGAGTGAGTACATAATATTTTGAGTCGAACCCATGTCACGAAACGCACCGTTTCCGTTCTACGACGGTTTCAATTCAGATGTGTATCGCGTCCACGTCTGCTGAGGGAAAGAAGAAAGTGTCAGAGTTGCTTGTCCTGGTATGCAATAGGATTAGACCTTTGTTATGGAGTCGTATGCTGTTTGATTTACGGGACACCTGTAGAGACAGAGTAAGATCTGCTGGCACTAGTTCTGGGCCCGCATCTCGTGGTCGTGCGGTGGCGTTCTCGCTTCCCACGCTCGGGTTCCCGGGTTCGATTCCCGGCGGGGTCAGGGATTTTCTCTGCCTCGTGATGGCTGGGTGTTGTATGATATCCTTAGGTTAGTTAGGTTTAAGTAGTTCTAAGTTCTAGGGGACTGATGACCGTAGATGTTAAGTCCCATAGTGCTCAGAGCCATTTGAACCATTTTGAACCTAGTTCTGGCCGCTGCGCTAGGAATTGGAGGGTGTGTACCAGAACATGCTCGCGTAGGTGCAATGTCTGTAACAACGTTGGTGGTAGTGTCCCACTGTTGTAATGTTCCGTACGTACAGTCTGCTGGGTTCTTTTGTGTTTTGGAGTAGTGTAAGCACGTAATGTTTAGGTGTTAATACAAAAAATGTGCCTAAGTGATAAATGCATTTTTCGTTATTTTTCCTTTCGAATATTGCCTAAAAATTGTAGTGCGTCACGCCTAATCCCATCTTCAAGCGGAAGTGGATGAGTCAAACATCTGAAACGAAGCAATCAAATAACGTAAACGGTATGTTTCCAGGCATGGGTTCCCATTCAAAATATAATGTAGTCACTACCCTCTATAGGTCCTAGAAGTTTACCGAGCGAGGTGGCGCAGTGGTTAGACACTGGACTCGCATTCGGAAGGACGACAGTTCAATCCCGCGTCCGGCCATCCTGATTTAGGTTTTCCGTGATTTCCCTTAATCGCTCCAGGCAAATGCCCGGATGGTTCCTCTGAAAGGGCACGGCCGACTTCCTTCCCCATCCTTCCCTAATCCGATGAGACCGATGACCACGCTGTCTGGTCTCCTTCCCCGAACCAACCAACCAACCAACCTAGAAGTTTGTAACGGGAATTTCCGAACACACTGTATTACTTCCTACATAGACAGTAGATTTTTCTGCGATCTGTTCAAACCTTCAAAAGAGAATTGTGCTACTGATAGGCTATCTTTAAAGGGATTGTATGCTCACATCCTGCATCGAGCAAAGGTGAAGGATTTACACGTCACGTATATGCCCTCTATGTCAAGATGTAATTCCTAACTAAATCGTGTAATATCTCCGGACTTATAGAACAGAAGTGAAAAAATAAGGAAATAAAACGTGATTTTTGAAACTGTATTTAAAAGTGCCAGAGTCAACACTAATGTGAAGATTGTAAAGTCGAGTTTATGACACCCGGTGTTACGCAAATGGTTGACTGATTTTTTTGTGCTATCCATGATTATTGCTTTACAGTTGCTGTTTACAGCCGTGTTCGAGATTCTCAGGAGCTTTCCACTTGTAAACGCATTTGTGGTCCGCAGTTTGTTGTCGGAAGTTCAAAAAATGGTTCAAATGGCGCTGAGCACTATGGGACTTAACAGCTGAGGTCATCAGTCCCCTAGAACTTAGAACTACTTAAACCTAGCTAAAATAAGGACATCACACGCACCCATGCCCGAGGCAGGATTCGAACCTGTGACCGTAGCAGTCGCGCGGTTCCGGACTGAAGCGGCTAGAAGCGCTCGGCCACCGCGGCCAGCTCTTGTCGGAGGGAATTTGTTGCATCAAGATTCTGGAGCCGAAAAACGTCATACCTCCACTTATAAAAACACTGTCGTGATGGTTCCTCAAACAGCTCGATGGCACTGCTCCCGTCCAATTAACTGCGATGCCCGCTGAATGTAAAACTCGGTCGAAGGTTTCTCCCATCGGTCCCACAAGTGAAGAAACTCGCAGAACCAGAACATTACTCCCGGCCGTATAATTCAGCAGCGGCAGAAGCTGGAGCCGAATTAGCGACGGGGCGCAGAACTGCCACTGCCAGACGCAGGTGGCTCCCGTGTAGGCAGCAGCGGGCCCGCATTGTCCGCCGCCGGCGGATTATCCTGTGTAGTTGCGTTGCGCTCTACTGACGGCTGCTATTGGACAGCCGCCCGAACAATGACTGCGTAGCCTCAAAGAAACAAAGCCTCACTGCCTATACAGCTGCCGACTCTATTCGCAACCGGTGTTTCAACCCGTGTTAACGATAGGCGTATTCCTTCTTTTCGGTGCTCGCCCATTTAACTGAACGTGATTTTCTGCTGTCCTACGCACTTGCGGTGGCCAGTTGGTTTGTGTCATAAATGGCGACACTTCATCATTGCATTTCTTCAGCAACTCTAGGCAATGTAACAAACTTCGTTTCGACATAACAATTCAGTTTCGGTATCTCACTTGGATTGCTTTGATATGTGTTCAAATAGGCCACTTGCATTACGTCGTCAACGACGAGGAAACATTTTAAATCTATTGGCATTCACAGCGCCTCATTTCACTTCTGCCTGCCACCACAAAGCTGCTTATCCTAGTGGGGTTTTCTGTGATTTTTTTTTTTAATATTCAGTTGGCGGAAACGACGTGTTAAGTCAGTGCTGGACGAATAAAAATGGTTCAAATGGCTCTGAGCACTATGGGATTTAACATCTGAGGTCATCAGTCCCCTAGAACGTAGAACTACTTAAACCTAGCTAACCTACTGACAACACACACATTCATGCCCGAGGCAGGATTCTAACCTGACTGTAGCGGTCGCGCGGTTCCAGACTGAAGCGCCTACAACCGCTCGGCCACAACGACCGGCGCTGGACGAATACAGTCGACAGGTACCATGCTATCCAGAGCCACCTCATTGCTTTGGGGGCAAAGACACCACTTGTTATTCTGTCCACCGCACATCACAAAGCTCCATATCACGGCAGGGCCTCAGGAACGCCTTCACTGGACGCTCAAAGCCGAAAAACAGTTTACGGAATAGTTGATTCGCGGTACACCTTGTTACACGCCTGTAGTAGAGCAGGAGTACTTAGAAAACAGCATGACGCGGGGCACCCCACTTGGCAACACGGTATCTTTGAGACAGGCTGCAGAACTATTCTCATGTGAGAGGATGCTTAGCCGTACGGGAGGAAATGGGGTCCATGATAGCTCGCACTATTTATCACTGGTGAACGATATAGGAATCTAAAGTTCGGTCTTCTGCATTCAATTGTTCACTTACACCAACCTGCAGTTTACCACCGCCGGCCGGAGTGGCCGAGCGGTTAAAGGCGCTACAGTCTGGAACCGCACGACCGCTACGGTCGCAGGTTCGAATCCTGCCTCGGGCATGGATGTGTTTGATGTCCTTAGGTTAGTTAGGTTTAAGTAGTTCTAAGTTCTAGGGGACTTATGACCAGAGCAGTTGAGTCCCATAGTGCTCAGAGCCAGTTTACCACCATCCATTAACGGCGAGCGGTGCACGACTCCGAAGTTCATGACTGGGCGATATACGTTTCTTCCGTACCAGTGAACACCAGCTACTAATGATACACATACAAGGTCGTAAACTGACGTTTATGCTGTGACAGCACAAAGAGACCCTAAAGTTTCCATTTAGACTAGCAGCGTAACGCGGGCCCAGAAGCTAAAAATGCACGCCACATTCGCGCCTGACACGTATACATTCCGACGGGAATCGGGTTTCCGCCGGCCGAGTATTTGCTCCCGGGAACTAATATTCTCTCCGCGGACGGTATCAGGCGAGCACGATCGGAAGTCAAACAGGGCCCCCGAGAAGGCTATAACAATTTTGATTAAGAACTTGCCCCGGGGCGCCTCTCTCGCGGGAGAAGAGGCGAGGCCGGGCCGGGCCGAGCGCTAATAGAAACTCCGTTATCCTTTGCTCTCCGGCGCGTCCCCCCCGTGGCGCCGCCGAGCGCCAAGTTTGCGGATTACGCACCTATTTTCTTACCGCCCGCGCCTCGCCTCAACTTCGGTGCCACCAAATAAGATCTCATTCGGGATCAGAGGCAAGGAGTCTCGAGCTGCCGAAAGTCGATCGTTATTGCCTTTCTCAGGCAGTTTCACGGCTGCGCCGGATTCCGCGAGGGGATTAGTCGATTTTATGGCCTCTCCGTAGTAATACTCCTTAAAACTTTACTGACAGTTGTTAATTCGTGTATTATCCGAGTTATTCCCTCCTCATAATCGTAGGCTGAACTTCCTTCTCCTGTTGACATTTCCAAAGTGCAAACGCTATATCAGCCCCAGCAGCAGATGTTTCACGTATATCACTAACTCAGAAATAAATTAAACGCAGAATAAGTCAACGTCAAACACGCTTTATAAGGATATGATCATTAAAATGTGTGAAGTCATTAAATATATTCGTCTTCTTCCTTGAATTTCCGACTTCCGAATTACTCTTCATCTTCTGTGTGTCACTTATTTAATTTCCGAGTAAAGATATCTACATATATGCACAGATTTTCAAACGATGACATCTAATTATTTCTTTGCTATATATCACAAACTAAATTATTTTTTCACTATAAATTCGTAGTATTGTATCATCGTCATCAGCGTCAGTACATGAAAGGGAACAACAATGTTGACGATAGAACGTTTCATTTTAAGTAACGCGACTCATGTCAGTGGAAGACATCTGTCATGTACGAGGGCGAACTTTTTATTTGAAAACTCCTACAGCTTTTTAAATGAAACAAACTTTATGCATATTCTACGTCTTTATTCTCAGACCAGTTTGTTGATACCGTCACCGTAAAATGTTTGACTTTGTTGACGGAGCCGCAACCTCACTTCTGCTTGCACAGCTTCACCACTACCAAAGTGAATGCCTCGAAGGTGTCCTTTAAGACCTGGGAAAAGATGATAATTGGATTGGGCCAAGTCGGGACTATATGGAAGACGATCGATGACGCTGAGCCCAAAACGTCGGGCTGTTGCAGATGTCGCAGCGCTTGTGTGTTGCCTGGCACTGCTGGCACTGTCGTGCTGAAGGAGAGGATGCTCCATGCGTGACGAACTCTCAAATATGAAATTAGATTACAGCACGCTGTTTGTCACACACCGATATACACTCATGCTCATAAATTAAGGATAACTGGAGAATGTGGTGCCACACATCGTGGCACTACACAAAACTGGCGCTAATAGCATAGGCACATAGGGAACACACACGACACAGGTCTGTAAGTCCACGGTATTGGTGATAAGTTGAGAAAACCGTCCCGAAACACATGTGCTACAAAACGCCACTGTTTTCTGCGTATGTACCCCGCCATCAATATGGGATACGATCACCATGCACACGTACACAGGCCGCACAACGGGTTGGCATACTCTGGATCAGGTGATCGAGCTGCTGCTGGGGTATAGCCTCCCATTCTTGGACCAGTGCCTATCGGAGCTCCTGAAGTGTCGTACGGGTTTGAAGACGTGCAGCGATACGTCGACCGACAGCATCCCAGACGTGCTCGATGGGGCTTAGGTCTGGATAACAGGCAGGCTACTCCATTCGCCTGATATCTTCTGTTTCAAGGTACTCCTCCACCATGTCAGCTCAGTGAGGCCACCCATCAGGAGGAAGGTGGGACCCACTGCACCCCTGAAAAGGCGGACATACTGGTGCAAAATGACGTCGCGATACACCTGACCTGTTACAGTTCCTCTGTCAAAGACATGCAGGGGTGTAGGTGCACGAATCATATTCCCACCCCACCCCATCAAACGACGACCTTCATAGAGGTCCATTTCAAGGACATTAAAGGGTTGGTATCTGGTTCCTGGTTCACGCCAGATGAAAACCCAGCGAGAATCACTGTTCAGACTATACCTGGACTCGTCCGTGTAACATAACCTGGGGCCACTGTTCCAATGATCGTGTACTGTGTTCTTGACACCAGGCCTTACGGGCTCTCCCGTGACCAGAGGTCAGTGGAATGCACCTTGCAGGTCTCCTAGCGAATAAACCGTGTCTGTTCAGTCTTCTGTGAACTGTGTGTCTGGAGACAACTGTTCCAGAGGCTGCGGTAAGGTCCCGAGCGAGGCTACCTGCAGTACTCCGTGGCTGTCTGCGGGCACTGATGGTGAGATATCGGTCTTCTTGTGGTGTTGTACACTGTGGACGTCCCATACTGTAGCGCCTGGACACGTTTCCTGTCTGCTGGAATCGTTGCCATAATCACAGAGGGCCCGTGCTACGACCTGCTGTGTCTGACCAGCCTCCAGTCGCCCTAGTCTTTTGCCCTTCATAACGTCATCAGTATGTGTTCTTTGAGCCATTTTCAACACACAGTCACCATTAGCACGTCTGAAAACGTCTGCACACTTACTCACTGCACCGTACTCTGACACACATGAACACACCTCGGCGTATGTGGACTGCTGGCAGCGCCACGGTGCGACGACCGCAGGTTAAATGCAACACATGGTCATAACCCGAGGTGATTTAAACCCGCAAAGCGCCCACCAGAGCGTTGTTTCACCATGTATCAGCACTATCCTTAATTTATGTGTGTAGTTACGTTACACACCGCAACGTTACACGCTACAATTCGGAGCCCTCTAGCGGAAGACAGCTGCAAATTTGTAGACATGAAGAATAAAGATGGAGAATGTTAATAACGTTCGTTTTATTTCAAAACCTTTAAGAATTTTCACATGAGAGTTTCCCAGGCATTACTTTCAGCCCGCTCTCGTATAAAAAGTTTGAACTGCCATTTCATTTACGTTTGCTTATATTTGCATTCTTCGTTGCAATAGATAAAGATGTAGGCTGAGATATTTGCACATTCTGCATTCGAATTTCGTTCCCTTTATGAAATTCTTGGTCTGCATTTAATGCACCTAAGTAATTGCGTGAGTCAATTTTTGAATATGTAGCAATCGCAAGAACATAGCTAAAATCCTTAAAAAATCCAACAAATGTGATAACGACATGTTGACATAGAACAGCAGCTACATTCCTTTTAAATTATGTTTCCAAATAAAAATTACAAATATCTTTCTTTCTTTCTGTATGAACACACTACTGTGTGTGTGTGTGTGTGTGTGTGTGTGTGTGTGTGTGTGCGTGCGTGCGTGTGTTTCTTTTATGGCGGAAACAATTAATTACCTAAGTAAATTTATCACACTAGGGCAATTGCGATTCTTCTGAAGACGTGAATTATCCTTTTGAGTTTTATAAATTTTGATATGAAGCTCCATAGAAACCTCGAAGACTACGCGAAACGTTGTCTTACGTCCTGTGTAAATACATCTATAACACGTCTCTGGGCTAATAACGGCGGAGTCTTCAGCGCCTATGTTGCCTAAGAGCAACTGAACTCATTCTGTGATATGGTGCACAATTATTCCTAGGAGATCTTTGAGTTATAGTTAATCATTTCTAAAGTATCATCACTTGGCATGCTAACAGAAAGTTTAATGATACGTTTGGAGTCCTGGTTCCTGGAAATCGGATGATTCCCCGAAGACAGTGGCCGCCGTGAGGGTGTCTAATGAAGCTGCACACGAATGGTAACAGCGTCAATACAATTGAGCGCATCGGTTCCATCTGTTGTTCAGCGCGCGTCCAGTGGAAGTTTCATTGAGATGCATTAGAGAGTTCATCCTCGAGTAGTATTTTTTGCCAATGTTTTGAGCGCAGTATATGGCTATTCTTTGCAGGTATTCTTTTCATGATTCGATCCCTCTCATTTCTGTTCTCACTATAGCCATGTAATAGAACGATGTTTTGTACTTGGTCCCAGGGCACACAGGGAAGCAACAGTATTACACACTGGTGAGCCAAAACATTATGAACACCTGGTTAATAGCTTATTTGTCCGTCTTTGGAACTAAATAAATCACGGATGGTGTATCAGGGATCCGACAGTTTGTTGGTCGGTTTGAGGAGGTATGTGGCATACGCACAGGTCATGTAATTCGCGTAAGTAACGGGCTGCTGATTTGCGTACGCGAAGCTGGCGCCCGATAGCGATCAAAGTGGGTTCCGTAGGATTTGCATCAGGCGAATTTGGTAGGCGAGACATCAACGTGAGTTCATTATAATGCTCCTCAAACCACTGTAGCACGATTCTGGCTCCGAGACACGAACAATTATAGTGCTGTAAGATGGCATCGCCATCGGGGGAAACATCAAGCATTAAGAGTTGCAGATGGTTCGCAGCTATCAGCGTGTCTTCGATAACTACGGCATGTCCTATGCAGTCGCATAAGAATATCTCCCATAGCATAATAATGCTCCTACCAGCTTGCGTCCGTGGCGCGCTGCACATTTCCAGCCGCCGTTCACCTCGATGACGGCGTTTGTAGAGACGTTCATCCATCTAATGTAGCAAAAATGTGATTCACCCGAAGAGCACCCGTTTCCATTGCTCGACGGTCGAATAATGCCGATGGTCCTGCACCCACTGTAATCGAATTTGACGATGTCGTCGGGTCAACATGTGGACACGTAGGGGTGGTCTGCTGCGGATCTCTATGTTAAAAAATATGCGATGAACAGTGTGCTCCGAAACACTTGTGCGTGCACCAGTAATGTGCTCTTTCGGCAGAGATGCTTCAGATCACCATCTATCGTACTTTACAGAGCAGATTAGAGTCCGACCCAGACTTTCTGTGAAGAGTCGTGTACATCCAACAATTTAGCGCCTAGTGGTAGTTTTGGTGTTCTTCTACCTCTTTCCGTACCTGCGCAAAACAGCAGCGCGTGAACATTCGAACAGCTTCGCCGTTTTCGAGATACTCGTTCACAGGCTCTGCGTAATAATAATCTGCCCAAAGTCACATATCGCATTGGATTTCTCCATTTGCAGTCCGCAGCCCGTGGTCTTGCGGTAGCGTTCGCGCTACCTGCGCACGGGGTCAGGGATTTTCTCTGCCTCGTGATCACTGGGTGTTGTGTGTTCATCATCATTTCATCATCATTGACTCGCAAGTCGCCGAAGTGGCATCAACTAAAAAGGACTTGCAATACGGCGGCCGAACTCCCCCGCATGGGGCCTCCCGGCCAACAATGTAATACGATCATTTCAGTTCTCCATTTGCAGCCCATATCTTCGTTAGGGTGATCCCCCGTCCGTGTCTGCTGCGCTTACATACTTTTATTCAACGTCGCGGTGGGCAGCGGTCAACAGGTCGTAATGCTTCGGCTGATCAGTGTAACTGTCTTTTACATTTGCAGCCAGCAACGCGTACATTGTGCCCTGATGCGAAAGATAATTATGTGTAATGTGGCCGGCCGGAGTGGCAGAGCGGTTCTAGGCGCTACAGTCTGGAACCGCGCGACCGCTACGGTCGCAGGTTCAAGTCCTGCCTCGGGCATGGATGTGTGTGTTGTCCTTAGGTCAGTTAGGTTTAAGTAGTTCTAAGTTCTAGGGGGCTGATGACCTCAGATGTTAAGTCCCATAGTGCTCACAGCCATTTGAACCATTTTTGTGCAATGTGTGGTAGCTCGTAATCATGTTCACCATTCGTCGCGTTTATCTTTGTTGGGAGTTTAGTTCGAGCTGAAGAAAAGAATAAATCTAAATTTTTACCCAAGGGTGGCGGTTTCTCTGAAGTACACCTGATTATGAATGAAATGACTTTCGCTGCAACTGGACAGATAAGAGCTGTGGAGCGTCGCATGCCTTTGATCTGAAAGTTGTTTTTGAATTCCGAAGGTATCGAGTAGGTAATGACACACTGTTGTGGGACATTTTACTCTCAGGATTTATCAGTCGTCTACGAGACATCGAAAACGACTTTTCCATGTTAGCAATGTGTACGCTGACCACAGGAAAAAAATCCATGTGGCTGTGCTATCGAACGTGTTCTGGTGTAAAAGTGACACATAATGTATGACAACCGACAGGCGGCAGCGTTTTGTCCCAGAAAACACTACTCGGCTCCGACACTACAGTATCCGACACGTCAAGTACATCAACAAACTCACACTACTGGAAAAAGTGCGGCCACGGCTTTACCAAAAAAATGGTTCAAATGGCTCTAAGCACTATGGGACTTAACATCTGTCATCAGTCCCGTAGACTTACAACTACTTTAACCTAACTAACCTAAGGACATCATACACATCCATGCCCGAGGCAGGTTCGAACCTGCGACCGTAGCAGCAGCGCGGCTCTGGACTCAAGCGCCTAGAACCACTCGGTCACAGCGGCAGGCGCTTTACCAAAGCTCGCGGGTGTTATCGCAAGTGAGTCTGGAAAATCTGTCGCTGTATTCGTTCTGTGAATCCTTTTCCACGCATCTGCCTGCGGTAGCGTAATACACTGTAGCCAGCAACAGCGACGACCTACCAGCACCAAACTGCACTGCTGTCATATAGTGTACCCACAATTTGCATTGCATACAGCGTTACTTTCACGTCCCTGTCCGGCCTTAGTGTTTTCTTTCTCCCAGTTCGTTCAGAAAATGCTCTGAAGACTCTTTGTACAATGCCGAACGGACATCGCTCCCCCATCCTTCTGTATTCTTGCCATGTGCGTCACATCGACACAGAAAAGACTTTGTACTCTCAGTTTCCTTCCTCTCTTTCACAGCGTTTGTAGCAGCTGTTAGTGGACGGAACGACTAAAGCGCGCGACAGATTTCAGTTTTGACAAATTAACGCCGGGAAACATGTAAAAGAAGTAAAGTGTATGTGGTGCACTTGTTGGCAGAGAGAACCTCAGACTCGGACTGTTCTGTGGTTACTCGCCCCGTTGTCATACGCTGACTGTGGGACTGTAGTGTTATCGAAGACGATGTTGGCATCTGCGCTAAAGCCGTATCTCCAGTGGGTCGTATCGCGAGGTACTTCTGGCGAAAGAGCGCATGGTTGCGTTATCAGTAGATCCAGGCAGCGTCCGCACTGCAAGCGGTAACGGGCGCGTATGGCGGCGCCTTTTTTTTATGGCGGCGGCTGCTCGCGCCACTGGCTCCGCTTAAGCGTCCAGTAAAATCGCCAATGGCCCATTGTTTCTCTCCGCGCCACCAGGGTACGTGTCCTCGGTAACGACATCGCCGCCGCGCTTTAAACAACGCTTCGTTAAGGGATTGCGAAGTTGCGAAGACCTAGCGAAGCCCAGTTTGATGGGCAGCTATATTCGAATGCCTTGCAGCTTGGATCGCTGTTGTAAATTGTAAACATTGTCATACCCATTATTAATGGAACCCAGTCATAGGTTATTATAAATTATTGGCCCGTTAAAAAAGGCTGTATGTACTGTCATCAACATTGAACTTAAGTACATGACATTACCACCGTATCCGAAAGGTAAGCTGGAAATTTCAGCACTGGCATTTTATTGCGTAGGCGAGGTCGTACCTAGCTCGCATGCTACCGCCACACGGAGAGACGTATCAGTACAGTATTAGGTTGAAGACGATCGTATGATGGCTGTTGATTAGTATCAAGTGTACTCATGTCCATTGATCGTGTTATCCCAAAACTGTCTACTGTTCGGCACTATTATCCTTTCAATTGAACTTGGCAGGTGGGTCTCGGTTTAAAAGCTTCCACTAACGTCGTATCTTGAATTCGCAACGTTTTCCGTATTACCAGCTAAAAATCTGCTAAAATGATAATGCAAAAATGTATTCTCATGTATCTGAATGTTCTGTGCCAGACAAAAAAATATTATGTACTAAACTCATAAACTCATACTCTCTCAGTTACGTACTTGTTAATAGATAGCCGGCCGCTGTGGACGAGTGGTTCCGAGCGCTATAGTTCGGAACTGCACTGCCCCTACGGTCGAAGGTTCGAATCCTGCCTCGGGCATGGGTGTGTGCGCTGTCCTTACGTTAGTTAGGTTTAAGTAGTTCTAAGTCTAGGGGACTGATGACCTCAGATGTTAAGTCCCATAGTGCTTAGAGCCATTTGAACCATCTTTTTGTTAATAGATACCTACTATAAAGAAGTGATGTTATAGAACTGGTGATAAATAAAAGAGTTTATCAACAGTTTTGAGATGCACACAACCATAAAAAAAATGACGCACCACGACGGAATTATCCAAATGGGACGGAAATAGGTAGGTGTTGGTAGGCCATATGGCGGGCGACACTCAGGTTGGTATCCCACTGTTGTCTGGGGTGTCTCCAGACAAGTCTTCGCTGGTCATCGGGGCTCGGCTCGAAGTGGGTCTCATCACTGAAGAGAATTCTGCTCCAGTCAATCAGACCGAAGACGTGTCTGGAGGCGCCCAGGCAGCGGTGGGATACCAACCCGACTGTCGTCCGCCGTACAGCCCGACAACTAATAATGATCATCTGAGGTAACATTTATTTTCATGACAGGCACCTTTACAGCACAGTGGTACGTCTATGACAACCTGCGCCCCGTTTTGTTATCCTTCATAGCAAGACATCCCGGGCTTACATTTCAGCAAGATAATGCCCGACTGCGAACGGTTGCTAGATATCTTCCCAACTGAGAACATTTGGAGTGTTATGGGTAGGCTCTCCAACCAGCTCCATATTTTGACGATCTAAGTTGCCAACAGGTCAGAATTTCGCACGCTATCCCTCAGGGGGACATCCAGCCACTCTGTCAATCAATGTCAAGCCGGATAATTGCTTACATGAGGGCTTAAGGTGAACCCAGGCTTTATTGACTTGCTCAATTTCTGAAGCTATTTCTCGTGAATTAATCATACAATTTTGCTGAAACTGTAATCATTTGATTTCTGAACGTGAACATCAAATGTACCTATTTCCGTCCAATTCAGGAAATTCCGTCATGGTACTTTTTTTTTTCTTTCTAATAACTTTTTTTTTTCTAAGAGAAGCTGAGCTGCACTGTATGTCTCCTGTTATAATACGGAGTATCTTCCGTCAGCTACTATCATGCAGCTACTGCTGTTCGCAGAAGTTGACCCTCATTGCGCCGCTACTCATGCTGAATCCTTGACACAGTATCACGTGAAAAGTCCAATGCCCGCTCGAATTAGTAGATGGACTGCCTCATCCATCTGGTACCGACTGTGTGGATTCGATCAAAAGCAGTGAGCTCTCGTGCCGTAACGCCCATTGTCTGCTCACCTGTTTCATAAACGACTAAGAAAAGATATGACATCATCAATCACATACCACGCCAAAATTATTTGACTAATCATAGCGCCGCGCTGGGTAGCCGTGCGGTCTAGGGCGCCTTTCCACGGTTCGCGCAACTCCCCCCGTCGGAGGTTCGAGTCCTCCCTTGGGCATCGGTGTATGTGTTGTTCTTAGCATAAGATAATTTAAGTTATATTAAGTAGTGTGTAAGCTTAGGAACAGATGACCTCAGCAGTTTGGTCCCATAGTACTTACCGCAAATTTCCAATTTTACCACTAATAATAGCGTTATGTCTCTAACTCGACAATTATTATTCTTTCTCATTATAATTATTGCTGTAACACAAAAGTGCATTAGTCATAGCTAAAATTGGCACCTTATGTTAGTGAGAAGTTTGTTATGTATGCAAAGTATATGAGACATTTACTTCTATGACTTAATTCACACCAGGAGTAAACAAATAAATGAAATTTAATTTTTTGCAATTTGGCGACCCTCACAGGACAGAAGCCTGATTAACAAACTTTGTTGATGAGGGTAGAACGTTCTGAGAATGCGTTGGTTATTGAAAAGCGGAGTAATTGTTTCTGGTAATGCAAAAAGTTGTTCTTCGGAAAGTGTCACAGTGCACACAAGGGTGTCTTCGAAGTTAAGAGTCTTTATTGAGAACTCGGGGTGCAGTATTGGAGAGTGTTAGCGCTGGAGTACATCGCCCAATTTTATGTGGGAAGAAAAGGACCGAGGGGGCCGTTACGTGCGGGTCTTATTTTTGCCCGTGTCTGCGGCCGTCCTCGTCCGGATAGGAGCTGCAGAGACCATTCTGCGCGAGCCGTGATTGCCCGAAGCGGCAGTAAAGCGCTTTACTGCCGGCGGCGGCCGATAGCGCAGTGCCACTGCTGTGCAGCGGTCACCTAGCCGCAGCTGCTGGCCTCGTTATGTCTGTGTGCGCCACCGCAGCTGCACGAGCTGGCCGCGTCCGAATGCAGCACAGGGCGGGCTTTCCACAGCCCACTCACAGATCCAGTCGCCAAACCTAAAACAAAGGTGATGGAGTTAGTCGATTTAAATCAGCCGATGCGGAGGAAATTGGTTTGGGAAATGAGACATTAAAAGTAGTAGATGAACTTTGCCATTCTAGAAGCAAAATAACTAATGATGGTCGTGGTACATGGGATATAAAAAGTACACTGCCTACAGATTTCCGAAAAAGAGTGATCTGTTAACTTACGTTTTAAATGTAAGCGATAGACCAATTTTTCTGGAGATATTTGGCTGGAGTGCATGTAGCCTTGCACGGAACTGAAAGTAGACGATAACTAGTTTAGATTGAAAGAGAAAACACGCTTTTGGAATTTGGTGCTATAGAAGATATGCTGAGGAGTAGGTGGGTAGATCGAGAAATTAATGAGGAGATATTAGATTTAACTGGGGAAAAAAAGAAATCTGCAGCACAACTTGAGGAAAGAAACGAACATTAGGGTTTAACGTGCCGTCGACATTGAGGTCATTACAGACAGCACGCAAGCTCAGGTTAGGGCAGGAGAGGGAGAAGGAACTCGGTCGTGGACTTTGGGAGGAACCATCCCGACATTTGCCTGGAGAAGTTCAGGGAAGTAACGTAAAACCTAAATCTGGATGGCCAGTGTGCTAACCGCTACGCCACCTCGCTCGGTATGCACAACTTCATATAAAGTAGTGATCGGTTGATAGATCACTTCTTAAGGAAGCAAAGAATCGTGAGTTTCATAATAGTGGGAACTTTGGGGACTGAACATTACAGAGGGAGACCAAGGAGTGAATACAATAGGCAGGTCTGCAAGGGTGTAGGCTGCAGTAGTTATGCAGAAATGAAAAGGCTTTCACTGGAAAGACTAGCGTTGAGAGTTGCAGCAAACCAGTTTTCGAACTGAAGACCACAACAACAAACAGTCGCCATGTATCTTTTCCATTTGTGAACAAACAGCTAATGCCAAATAGGAGACATACATTCGTATCGACCAAATTCAGACGCGACACAATTCACAATTCAAAATTCAACATTTTTCAATGGAAGGCGCAAAGTAAAATAGCGTAAATTTCAAATACTTCTTGTGAAGTAATCAATTCGCATACACTTTTCATGCGAATCCATATCGTGAGTAACGTTCTTCTTCAGGACACTGACTGGTTCACGTTTCTTTAAGTGAAAGAAGAGGAGGGGGGGAGGTGTCTTTTATATAGTGACACTCCTTGACAAATATTATGAGTTGTGAAATAATTTTTGCATGGCTTTTACTGCATTAGATCATTCGTTTGTCACTTCACTGCTATGCTACGCGCTCTCACATACGTTTTCCATCCCTGCTCATCTTTTCGAAAAATTTTAAAAATACAACGTGAAAACTACAATGTCTCGACAAACTTCACATTTTGTATGGAGACCATAACACCTGAAATATTAATTTTCAGGAGGCAGCCGCCTCAGATCTTATATTTTTGAAAAATGTCATATTACTGCCTTAAGCTGCTGGTAAAGTTCTTTATTTGTGCACCCAGTTTCTGTCGTCTGTCAGTCATCCGGTACCTATATACTAAATAATATATAAATGGCATTAGCAGCTTACAGTGTCACGAGTCTTTTAACTGATGCCGGCCGAAGTGTCCGTGCGGTTAAAGGCGCTGCAGTCTGGAACCGCAAGACCGCTACGGTAGCAGGTTCGAATCCTGCCTCGGGCATGGATGTTTGTGATGTCCTTAGGTTAGTTAGGTTTAACTAGTTCTAAGTTCTAGGGGACTAATGACCTCAGCAGTTGAGTCCCATAGTGCTCAGAGCCATTTGAACCATTTTTTTAACTGATGTTCTATATTAAATATTAAAACATTACTTGGTACGGCTTCTCCATTTCTGCAGTCATGATTAGTCATTATTAATAAAAACTGCTTACATTTCACCGGCACTCAGTGAGAAACAATTCGCGTAATGACTCCGAAACAATACAAAATAGTGACATTTCGAGATTCGCGCTAGCTATCGGCGTTTCTTCAGAACCTGCTGTAGTGACTGAAGATTTGTGCGCTTGTTGCCCAAGGTGCTTCTAGTACTGCTTGGAAAAATACTGGAAGTTAAGATCCTCACCCGTGCAGAGACTACTTTGCCGGTCTCAATTTAGATTTTGCATGATTTATGATGTAGTGAGCAGGAACTGTGGTTTTGCTACTTTTAAAAAAGATTAATAAAAAACGCTGTGAGTGCCCCCTTAGATTATAGATTTCACACATCAAAATCACAGTAATACAGCGTTCACCACAACAAGAGATAAAAGTGAAAACTTCCTTCACATCATTCGCGAATGGAATAGGGAAGAGGGGAAAAGATAGTGGTACCCACCATGCATACCGTAAGCTGACCTGTGGAATAGATGTATGGGTAAAATATTCTAAGGTATCTTACCTTGACTATACTCTTTGTTTTCCCTGTCCAGATGTATCGTACGGTTGCTATGTGATTTTCAGTCGACTTGCCTTTTATACTGGTAAGTTTTCATGAAGTAACAATTTTGTCATGTTTAATCGTCACAAACCGCACCCCGTAACAACACGATCACGGCGATAACGAATTAGGTCTGTATGTACCCCTTACATAATGTTTCAAGGGAAAATTTGTACATTAATAACTTGATAATATGGAGATTATTATGGACGTAAAAAAAATCACATAAAAATATTCTGTTATAAACGCTTTGAAAGGTACCGTTGTGTGAAACACGTGTCAATAATACAACTGACCCGTGTTTCAAAAAACGGTACCTTTCAAAGCGTGCCCACCGAATTTTCTCCTCTGAACTACTGTTTAGTGCTTAATTTGTTGGTAGTTTTGCTCGAAACCGCATCCGTTTTTTGCAAGGACATACCAAGCGTAATGTTTAGATATTGTTAACCTTTCTTCAGCCACAGCAAACAGACTTCCATGGGATCTTCAAGCAGTCTTATTTTTTCGTTTTGAAGAGACAATGAACATCTTTGGCACAGAGAAGTACTGACAGTTCACTTGCGTTTCTTCGTAGAAGTTCTAACGAGCCATTCCGCTATGAAAATACGTAGTTGAAAAGATGCAGCTGAGAGTCCTTCGTGTCGTTACACTTTTTTTTTAAGCGCTTTCACACTAACGAGTACCTGACGGCTTGCACTACAAAAATGAACACGAAAGGAATTGAAAGTATTCCACGTATAGATCGCAAACTATTTCTTCATTGTATTAATGTAGAACAAGTTACTCTCAATACGCCCGGTAACTAAGCCACCGTTTTAACTTTGTAGAACGCAACCGATTTGTTGGAATAGTTAGATGTGTGGGTGCTCTTTACTTCGTGATAAGTGAAATTCTTGTTTTTGCCCGATGCTAGATGAAATATTTTGAGGAAAATAATTTTAGCCGTTGTCAGAGGAATTACGCTGATGATTTATAGAAGCAGAAGTAATGAACGCCAGGCATTGTATACCCACGCCTTTATCTTGTAGTTTTGATAGGTAAGGGTGTAGAAAACAGCCGTTACATTTGGAATCGCTGGTCTTTATCTTGTTGCTCTGACAGCAAAGTGTGAAGAAACCAGCTGTCACACTTAGGATCCATGAGCGAATATTTAAAGATTTCCATGTGAAGGAAGAACTCGACGCTTTTCCTCGTATGCATCTAGCTACCTTCGAGTTAAGTAACGATGGAAGAAGACTGTGCCCCCCCCCCCTCCCTCATTCCTCAAAGATCCCACTGTGATCAAACACAAATAATTGACAGTAGGCCCAAGAACTCGAGGCTAATATAAGTGGCGATCAATAAGTTTCCATTTGAGGGCGTTGCTGCAGCATCCATGAAACGTACGATCCTGGTGCTTGTATATTAGCGCCGGCCTGTAGGCAAGCTATTAGTGTCGCATTCGTGCCTTTAAGACGAAAGTGCTGTAAATGCGGAAACGTGAACTATGCGTCCAAACAGGACCAATGTGCTGTTATTCCTTTCTTGGCTGCCGAAGGAAACACACCGGTACACATCCACTGGATAACGAACACTGCGTATGGAGCAGCATGTTTGTCGGAAACCACCTTGTGGAATGGTGCCCGTGAAGTGATGTTGTTGCTTATAATAACGCAGATCCCATATCGCAAATATCGTAGCACTGGAGCACAGCCACATAGTCGTGATCTCTCCGCATGCGATTACCTCGCCTTCGGTACCATAAAAAGGGCTTTTAAGGGTCGACCATTCCTGTCGGACGAGTATGTGCAGCAGGCATTTACGGACTTGTTCATGCAGCTGGACACGATGTTTTACCAAACAGTATCTTCAACCTGGCACGTCGGTGGGATGATCTCATCAATACCAACGGCGATTTTGCGTTATTGGCATACTGATCCTGGACTATATGGCCTTCGAAAGGAAACTGTTTGACAGTCTCATTATAATTTTGATAAAATCAGTGGTAAGAGAAGGTCATAGACGACACAAGGATGGTAATTACATTGTACTTCGTGCTGCAGTGTCGTAGCTCCAGCATTAGAAGTTCAGGTACTGTACGTAATGCAGTACCTCATTTGGTATGCCGGACACTTCCAGGGGTTCGACGCACGTAAATCCTAAACGGTGTCCACTCCTCCCCGATTAGTTTTTCTAAGAGCCGTAACGCTTGTTCAGTTTTCAAACCCAGCGATTTTGGAGGACAACGATAACATATTGGTTCATCGTCGTGGTCATCAAACCGATCCGAAATTTGCAGTTCTGCTAGCGAAAGCATTAGCATTTTTGGGGATCCTCTTACCTACTGTACAATAACGGTGTGTGTCAGGAAGTTTCAAAATAGTGTACATTCTGCTGTGGAATGAGAGATTCGTTCTGCGAACAGTCGGTGGGCTGTGTAACACATTTCTTCGCAGTACTGTTTATTCACGGAATGCTAGTTTCATGAAAGAAGGTTGATAGTCTCTATTCAAAACTGAAACTACTGATGCCAGTCTATGTACTTATTACTCGCCCGATACAATTTTTAGTCGTATTTGAGTAGTTGACTATTTTTACACGGGAGCTACCCTTTTTTATATTTAGGAGAATGTTCGGTAGGTTTTTAATGCAAGAATAGGTGCACTCTAGAAAGCTAGTAATCTCGATATTTATTCCGACCAGTTTAAATAAAAATGAATAAAATTATATATGTCGCAAAGTAGAAATAATCTAATGATACAAATTAGTGGATGAATACAAAATTTTGTCGACAGTATCGAAAACCACAGAGAACACTGGTTTCGATGTAAAAATCCAGATAGGTATCTTCGGTGTAAGATTGTCTTTGGAGTTGTACATGCGCCATTACAGCACTTATCTTAAAGTTGGTTATCCGCTATACAAGAAATCAGACATGTTTTGCTTAGACTATTTAAATTTGCAATTCTCGGAAGTTTTTTAGAAGGAAGTCGTGATTGTAAAGAAATGGTTATGTCTACAAGTTGAGTGAAAGTGAACGCAATAAATCGTCAAGTTAGAAACGAAAATTGTATTTCTGTCGAAAAAAGATTGCTGACTTTGAGTTCAAGCCCGTGGTAGGTGGCTGCTTTATATAGTCGAGCAAGGAGTTGTAGATCTGTGAAGTTTGGGAGAAGTACTGGCAGAACCAAAGCTGTGACTGTGGGTCGTAATTCAGCATTCACGCTATGAGACACATTAGGACAAGAACAAATTTATTAAAATTAATGTAAGACATTCTAACGCGGGAAAATTCCCGAGAATTCGTTGGCAACTACAGTGTCGGTAAAGCCGGATATTTACGAATCGGACATGTCGGCACATCAGCACAGTGCTACAAGTATTGGAGACTCAAAACACTTGTAACAGTCTCATTGTTTCCAACGCAGTTACCAAGTCTCTGTAGGCAATGATCGGAAAGTTCTACCAATGGTTTGATTCCTGAACGATAGAAATCCGCTCTTTTGTCACAGAGCCATTCGACAACCGCTGTGTGCACGTCTTCATATAGGAAAATCTCTTTCCCTGTGGTGTTCTTTCAGCTTCCCGAAGAACTGGAAATCGCATGATGTAAGACCTGGCCTGTGTTGCGAATGCTTGAAAAACTTTGATCGGAAACTATAGCAAAGCTTATGCTGTGCGCGCCGTGTTGCACTGTCGAGCCTTTGCTCAATTTTCGATGCGTCATGCTCTTTACGTTCTGCCCACAAAAATGTCACTGTCCCCGTACTTCAACTGTGGAGTACGTGTCCAGTTGTCGCGCCATTTTCCTCGCGCACTGTGATGCTCCTGATATCCTTAACGCGGCATAACGATTTGACGATTCTGTTTTTAAGCAAAGTACAGTGATTTTCGAAAAGATCTGCTCTGCATAAAACCCAGAAAATCTACTCTCTTGTGACAATGCGCCACTCTTGTTGCTTGAGCCAGCCGGTGTGGCCGTGCGGTTCTAGGCGCCACAGTCTGGAACCGAGCGACCGCTACGGTCGCAGGTTCGAATCCTGCCGCGGGCTTGGATGTGTGTGATGTCCTTAGGTTAGTTAGGTTTACTTAGTTCTAAGTTCTAGGCGACTGATGACCTCAGAAGTTAAGTCGCATAGTGCTCAGAGCCATTTGAACCATTTTTTCTTTCTTTCTTCTTTTTTCCGCTTGATGGGCTTAGTGTGGGACGACATGTGGAGCTTACTTTCTGAAGTCCGTACGTAGTAGTATAGTGAAAATAAATAAAGTTTTGATATTGCCTTACAAGTAATGAAGTAATGAAAAACAGTTATGGCAATAAATTTTGTATATCAGTGTGTCTGTATTATGTTGAAGAACCCCGTTTTGTAGAATGGGAACTATGTGTTCACACGCCGGCCGAAGTGGCCGTGCTGTTAAAGGCGCTGCAGTCTGGAACCGCAAGACCGCTACGGTCGCAGGTTCGAATCCTGCCTCGGGCATGGATGTTTGTGATGTCCTTAGGTTAGTTAGGTTTAACTAGTTCTAAGTTCTAGGGGACTAATGACCTCAGCAGTTGAGTCCCATAGTGCTCAGAGCCATTTGAACCATGTGTTCACAGAAAGATATGTTTCTTCTTCTTCTATTTATTGCCTGTTACTGTCTTCCAGGATCTGGTTTGCCTTTTATTTTTATTTATTTTTACTCGTAATGCTTTACGATCCATTCTATGTAGGTGTTCAATCCATCTTATTTTCTTCTGAAGTCTCCTTTATGTTGCTCATCTGATACGATCGTTTCTGATTCTGTCTGTTCTTTTATATCCCTTGACAGTTCTTATAAACCTTACCACCGTTCTCTGGATGTGCATTTCTTGCATACTTTCGTCTAAGAACCATTTGTCCAAAAGCAGTTATCATAAAGAAATTTCCACTTCGATGAGTAGTTTAGAATTACATTCAATTTTTTTTTTGTTTTTTTTTTTTTTTTTGTTTTTACTGCACATTGGGGACGGAAGAATATGGAAATGTATTCGGTTAGAGACCTACGGGATAGGAAATATCGTTGGAATTATAATACGGATGCTTTAGCTACGTTTTGTGAAGTTGGAAGGCTAGAACTTCGGAGAAAACTTTGTTTAAACACTGATGCACAAAAGCCAACTCGAAGAACTCTGAGACGGGAATCGACGAAATTGCTTCCGACATTTTATCGAGCGGATGAAATTCATGAGTAAGTTGCGCAAAGGCTCGCCCCCCAGCAGGATTGTTTGGGTCGTATAAATGCATTACCTGAGGGCGCGGGCCGCGCCGGAATACCGGCCGATCGATGGCGGTCGCGTGCAGGTGTGGGCGGCGTCCCGTCCCGGGAGATCTCCGCCGATATATTGCTCGCCTCTCGCCTCGCCTAGGACCGCAGCCGGCGCGGTACCGGGACAGCTGGGGGCGCTCAACGAACTCGGTGTTTGCAATAGCGTACCACATTTGTGTCTCCTTCTTCACAAAGTTTTGTGACAATTGTTACATGGTATCCATCGAAATCACTGTCAAAAGGAAGCTTTGGCTACTGTTTTACGGCGAGTACTAATGTGTAATAGACGGTATGTTTTCGGGTGTCTGACAATTCTGTTTTTAAGCAAAGCACACTGATTTTCAGAAAGATCCAACCTTTTTCACAAGGCTATATTTTCTACATTAATCAAGATACGAACTTAGCGTGAACTTTAAGTAGCTATTTTGGGCTACTGGTAAATTGTCGATTCATGTGGTTGTCGGTAGGGTGTCCACAATGCCACTAGCTCACTCGCTCTTTCATTACCAAATGTGTCAAGTCGAGATGGCGACAATACAACAACAAACGAAGGTTTGCTTTCGCCGTTTCAACAGGTGCAATTAAAATTACTCCAGCGCGCTTGCAGCTGTGACTATTTTATTGCGCTGTTGCAATCTAGGCTTCTTTGCTAATATCAAGCACCTGCAAAGACATGACATACTCACAAGATTTAATGTTTCGTATGTTAGTAGGACACTCGTTGCCTTGCTGGAAAGCGTGCCCATTTCTAATGTCTGTGGACTACTTTTACAATAAGTCAAAGGTGCAATACCGAGCGAGGTGGCGCAGTGGTTAGACACTGGACTCGTATTCGGGAGGACGACGTTTCAATCCCGCGACCGGCCATTCTGATTTAGGTTTTTCGTGATTTCCCTAAATCACTCCAGGCAAATGCCGCGATGGTTCCTCTGAAAGGGCATGGCAAACGTCCTTCCCCACCCTTCCCTAATCCGATGAGACCGATGACCTCACTGTCTGGTCTCCTTCTCCAAACAACACAACACAACACACACAAAAGTGCAATTCAGTTACAGTTGTAAGTTTCGTCGAGATGGTAAAGGGCCTAGCTATCTTGCATTGCACCACTGCCCTCCAAGGTTGCCTCATGTTTTCGCGTGTGCGCTTGTTTTTTTTTTTCTCTGTTTTTTTAAAGGGGAGACTCCGCCTAAACGATTCCCCCTCCAGCAACAGTGAGTGAACTAGAACGCCGGAAAGCACCAAATGTGAATCCAGTATCTCAAGACATACTCCGTTCTACAGCCCAGAATCGGTACGCCAATCTGGCAAAATGGCCTTCAGCATTGAGGCAATCACACCACCGACGCACGAGACTGAAGATACCCGTTTGATAAAACACTGTGTCTTGCTGCGTGAAGAAGTCCTTAACTATCTGTTGTACACCCTCGTCCGATACGAATCATGAACCTGCAAGGCGTTTTTAAGGCACCGAAGGCGAGAGAATCGCAAGGCGAAAGATCAGGACTATAGAGCGGGCGCTGGTGTGTCTCCCACTTGAGTAGGTTTATATTCTGCGTCACGACATTTGCGATGTGTGGACGTGGCGTTATCATGGAGCAGCAGCACCCCTTGGCGCGCCATTCCATATCGGTGGTTTTCGCCAGACATGCTGCCCCTTTTACATTTTTCATTCTCCACTAGATGTGTACCGGTGTTCGTCCTTCGGCAGCCAGGAGACAATATCAGCTCATTGGTCCTGTTTGGACGCATTTGGTTATAAAGTCACCATAGTTCACGTTTCCGCATTTACAGCACGCGCGTGATTAAGACACCAAAACCACAATAATCCCTTGCTTACTTGTCGGTGCTTATATACTGGCATCGGCGTCGCGCTACGTTGCAAATACGCTGCAGCAACGCCCTGAAACGGAAACTTTTTTACTCCCCCTAACAGATGCTTGTCGTGCAGCAGCACAGAGCCATGAGCTTCAGACCAGTCCGGCGGTTGTATCAAGCGCGGTAACTAACCGCAAGCTTCGGCTCGGGCGCATTTAATCCGGAGACCAAAAGCGTTCACTGCTCGGCCAGTCGTACCAGTGTTCCGAGCGCAACAGACGTCCTACTACATACTTCATTCCTGTTCACATTCAAGGGCATTGAGCATTTGCGACAGGTAAATCAAAACTTCTATTGCAAACGTAACTGTAAATGTGCCCCAAGTTGGGTGTGCAAAAATGTAAAAGTTGTGGCCTTGATAAATGGAATGGTTCTTATAAAAATACACTACTGGCCATTAAAATTGCTACACCACGAAGATGACGTGCTACGGACGCGAAATTTAACCGACAGGAAGAAGCTGCTGAGATATGCAAATGATTAGCTTTTCAGAGCATTCACACAAGATTGGCCCCGGTGGCGATACCGACAACGTGCTGACATGGGGAAAGTGTCCAACCGATTTCTCATACACAAACAGCAGTTGACCGGCGTTGCCTGGTGAAACGTTGTTGTGATGCCTCGTGTGAGGAGGAGAAATGCGTACCATCGCGTTTACAACTTTGATAGAGGTCGGATTGTAGCCTATCACGATTGCGGTTTATCGTATCGCGACATTGCTCCTTCCATTGGTCGAGATCCAACGACTGTTAGCAGAATATGGAATCGGTGGGTTCAGGAGCATAATACGGAACGCCGAGCTGGATCCCAACGGCCTCGTATCACTAGCAGTCGACATGACAGGCATCTTATCCGCATGGCTGTAACGGATCGTGCAGCCACGCCTCGATCCCTGAGTCAACAGATGGGGACGTTTGCAAGACAACAACCATTTGCACGAACAGTTCGACGACGTTTGCAGCAGCATGGACTATCAGCTCGGAGACCATGGCTGCGGTTACCCTAGACGCTGCATCACAGACAGGAGCGCCTGCGATGGTGTACTCACCGACGAACCTGGGTGCACGAATGGCAGAACGACATTTTTTCGGATGAGTCCAGGTTATGTTTACAGCATCATGATGATCGCATCCGTGTTTGGCGACAAACGCACATTGGAAGCGTGTATTCGTCATCGCCATACTGGCGTATCACCCGACGTGATGGTATGGGGTGCCATTAGTTACACGTCTCGGTCACGTCTTGTTCGCATTGACGGCAGTTTTAACAGTGGACGTTACATTTCAGATGTGTTACGACCCGTGGCTCTACCCTTCATTCGATCCCTGCGAAACCTTACATTTCAGCAGGATAATGCACGACCGCATGTTGCAGGTCCAGTACGGGCCTTTCTGGATACAGAAAATGTTCGACTGCTGCCCTGGCCAGCACATTCTCCAGGTCTCTCAGCAATTGAAAACGTCTGGTTAATGGTGGCCGAGTAACTGGCTCGTCACAATACGCCAGTCACTTCTCTTGATGAACTGTGGTATTGTGTTGAAGCTGCATGGGCAGCTGTACCTGTACACGCCATCCAAGCTCTGTTTGACTCAATGCCCAGGCGTATCAAGGCCGTTATTACGGCCAGAGGTGGTTGTCCTGGGTACTGATTTCTCAGGATCTATGCACCCAAATTGCGTGAAAATGTAATCACATGTCATTTGTAGTATAATATATTTGTCCAATGAATCCCCGTTTATCATCTGCATTTCTTCTTGGTGTAGCAATTTTAATGGCCAGTAGTGCAGGAACCTTGCAGTCCTAAGCGCAAGTTAAAATGCTTCCCAAGCATCTGTCTTCATGTGTGTTGGAGATATTGTTATGTGAAATCAGATGAATGTTTTTGAGGCCCCCTGTTATGTATCGTCCTCTGGGTGAATAGAAAACGGTCTATGGTCACTCGCGTTGGCGGCGACGCAGAGACCGGTGTAACAAACAGCCAGTTCCTGAGATGGATGAGAGCAGAGTTCAGGAAGTGAACGGCTAACCAAAAACAAAGTTCACAGCGCACAGCGCACCGAAGTCGTCGTAAGCCTGCACTAACTGTCCAGGGAACAATCCGGATCAGAACGTAATACAGGTAAGATGGGTCACTCTCCTAGTAGATGGCGCGTATCAAACTGTTCGAGGACCTGGCGACACTGTGTGGCAAGTGTCGGGCCGCGGTACTTACCGGTACTCCTGCCTCAGTGGACGATCTCACGGGATGTACGAGCTGCAGCCGGAGTGTGAAACGTAACCAAGTATCTCTCACCTCTCTTCTATATCGATACTGAGGCTGGGTGGGAAACCCGAATCACAGTCAGACACTGCGCCCTAACGGTACTAATTGTTTTCTACTAAATACGTCCCTGAGACGAGATTTAGCAGTAGACAAGGTTGGGCGATGTACGGCTCTATTTGAAACCCGATATAGTCATAGGGTCGAGCCGTACACGTCTGCTTTCATACCTATTAGCTATTATATAGGTGCAGAAATAGTTGTACGAGTAGTTTGTGATCCTGCGCTCAGATAGTTTAAGCACTGGCAAGTTAAGCGAATTTTATGCAGTAACCAGTTGCACTGAAATTAAATAATAATAAAACAACAAAAACGGCTTTTATCTACTGATAAACTGATGAATTCGACACTAGAAGATTTAAGTTGAAGGAACTGATTTATTCAGTCAGTCAAACATAGAAACTGTTGACTATGGTGATCTTACAATAATTGATTTAAACATGAAATAAAATAAAAATAATTTTCAAGCGCAGTTAATCTTGCGTAAATGTGTACTTAGAGTAGTAACAGAATACCGAAATGCCGTGTAAACATCATTGGTACGCGAGGAACAGAGCCCCATTCCGTTACGCTGAACACATGTTCGCCAAATCATAAATGCGGGAAATTCACTGATGTGATCAATACGTTAAACCATGCAAATTCACAAGTAGTTTCACGTACACTTTCCAGTATTAATTCAAAAATGCAACCGAAGTAAGCTACTCTTCAATCCTGCACATTATCTAATCTTCACGAAATGTTGAACTTCCAGAATTCAGTCCTACTTGGCGCAGAAATTTAATAAGTACGCACGAATATCAAAGTGTACACGCGGCCGCTTGCCGCCCAAAATCTATCATTTTTCCAAGACTGTAACTGCACTGTCAGCTCACAAACATGTTATCTCAGCATCGATCCGTACAGGCTGACCATCAGATCGACTGCCCGCTAGGGCTTTTAAGACGCCCCACAAAAATTTATCACGTACCTAAAATACAGAAAAGGAAAACCAATCGATAAATAATAAAGTTACAAAAAATGGTTCAAATGGTTCTGAGCACTATGGGACTTAACAGCAGAGGTCATCAGTCCCCTATAACTTAGAACTACTTAAACCTAACTAAACTAAGGACAACACACACATCCATGCCCGAGGCAGGATTCGAAACTGCGACCGTAGCGGTCACGCGGTTCCAGACTGAAGCGCCTGGAACCGCACGGCCACACCAGCCGGCTAATAAAGTTACAAATTTGACATGTAACTTCAATAAAATCGCTTTTTCTTCCAGTTCCATTAACACTAAAAACATTATGCTGTATATAATAGTTAAAGCACAATTAATTAAAACATGAATTTGCGCGCTGACTACAAATAACAAGAAGTAGATGTTAAAACATGTAAAACTATAAAATTGGCCTGCTCAATACATGCGTCTTTTTACGCTCAATTGCCGGCCGGTGTGGCCGTGCGGTTCTAGGCGCTTCAGTCTGGAACCGCGTGACCGCTACGGTCGCAGGTTCGAATCCTGCCTCGGGAATGGATGTGTGTGATGTCCTTAGGTTAGTTAGGTTTAAGTAGTTCTTAGTTCTAGGGCACTGATGACCACAGATGTTAAGACCCATAGTGCTCAGAGCCATTTGAACCATTTTTACGCTCAATCTAGTTCCGGTATCAAATATTACAAACAAGTTATCACTTTTAAGTTACGAGTGTTTTTTAATACTGACTGAATTACCTTTTAATTAAATAACTTAAAAATCTACTAACAAGGTAGACACATGTTACATGGTTAAGTAGGGAGAGATATAAAGAATGTCATACTGCCTTTATTTGCTTTGTAACTACAGGGGATACGATGATTTAACACATTTACGTAATTAAAAATACATCAAAAATGTAGTAACTCAATAAATAAAATATGTGTAAATGGGTGGATTTCAGGTATGATAAGGTGTCAGCAAATGCTTTGTTTGTTAAGATCGGATAGTGTGTTCATTAGGTAGTAATATTTAGTAGTTTTGCAAGAATATTCATTTAAGGTGTGCACCTAACTTCTGTAGTTTTTCTGATGTTTATAAAATTAATGTCTCAATAGACGCACCTCGGTGCCGCGAGTGTTAATATGATTCGTTTTGCGCTACGATGGATCACTGAAACAGTACTGAATTTCGAAGTATTTCAGAGTGGCCATATCTGTTTCATTGTGAACACCGCCATGTTCGGACTCAGGTCATACATTCACGTGTTGGTACCGAAGCCAACCGTCTTGTCCTCGCCCCGTTGGATCCCGGTAAACCGCAGCCTCCGTCTCCCTATAACTCGCTCGACAAGGCGGCCGCTCTGGTCTTGCTGCGGCACCCAGCTGCCGGGGTCGGCCCAGCCACACGTCGTCGCCTATACTTAAAACACTAATGATTTCAGTAACTACAGGCGGCTGATAGCTCGCCAGCGTATATGTTATATTAGAATACTGAATCATATATTGTGACCGTCCGCAGCTCGTGGTCGTGCGGTAGCGTTCTCGCTTCCCACGCCCGGGTTCCCGGGTTCGATTCCCGGCGGGGTCAGGGATTTTCTCTGCCTCGTGATGATTGGGTGTTGTGTGATGTCCTTAGGTTAGTTAGGTTTAAGTAGTTCTAAGTTCTAGAGGACTGATGACCATAGATGTTAAGTCCCATAGTGCTCAGAGCCATTTGAACCATACATGGTGTTAGAAAAAGGTATGGCCAAACTTTCAGGAAACATTCCTCACACACAAAGAAAGAAAATATGTTATGTGGACATGTGTCCGGAAACGCTTACTTTTCATGTTAGAGCTTATTTTATTACTTCTTTTCAAATCACATTAATCATGGAATAGAAACACACAGTAACAGAACGTACCAGCGTGACTTCAAACACTTTGTCACAGGAAATGTTCAAAATGTCCTCCGTTAGCGAGGATACATGCATTCACCCTCCGTCGCATGGAATCCCTGATGCGCTGATGCAGCCCTGGAGAATGGCGTATTGTATCACAGCCGTCCACAATACGAGCACGAAGAGTCTCTACCTTTGGTACCGGGGTTGCGTAGACAAGAGCTTTCAAATGCGCCCATAAATGAAAGTCAAGATGGTTGAGGTCAGGAGAGCGTGGAGGCCATGGAATTGGTCCGTCTCTACCAATCCATCGGTCACCGAATCTGTTGTTGAGAAGCGTACGAACACTTCGACTGAAATGTGCAAGAGCTCCATCGTGCATGAACCACATGTTGTGTCGTACTTGTAAAGGCACATGTTTTAGCAGCACGGGTAGACTATCCCGTATGAAATCATGATAACGTGCTCCATTGAGCGTAGGTGGAAGAACATGGGGCCCAATCAAGTCATCACCAACAATGCCTGCCCAAACGTTCACAGAAAATCTGTGTTGATGACGTGATTGCACAATTGCGTGCGGATTCTCGTCAGCCCACACATGCTGATTGTGAAAATTTACAATTTGATCATCAGAATCGAGGAAGTACAGCACATACCGACGAAACTAAAATGAGCTCTAACATGGAAATTAAGCGTTTCCGGTCACATGTCCACATAACATCTTTTCTTTATTTGTGCGTGAGGAATGTTTGCTGAAAGTTTGGCCGTACCTTTTTGTAACATCCTGTATATTGTGACCACTGATATAACTGCCTGCGTCAGGTGCTTAGGACAGCCTGTGTTCAAACCCGACCACGCAGTTTGTTTGTCCCGGCAGCTAATACACAGAAGACCAATGGTTGAAGCACATGACGGAGAGAGCAAAGCCAGTCGTCGAAATACTATGCAGACAAATTTAGAGCCAAGTTGGCTCACACACGAAAAAATTTGTGTGATTTTTCTGGCAAGATCGTTTCATGCTATGTCACATGTTTCCGTTTCTCTGGTACTATAATGTATCCTCGATTATGCCGTCACAGTGGTGAGATGAGTTTTATGCAATGAATAGACGGAAATACTTTCATTTGTCATGTACAATTTCAGCCTGGTACCATGTTCATATTATGATCTTTGTAGGTCAAGTTGTGTAAATTTGACAAGTAATGTTCTCTCTTAACATGCATGACTTGGAGGATAAGTGCCAGAATACAAATACAAAGGGTTAGGGTTAGATCCCGAGTCGATTCTAGTATTTTTCTGTCACTTATCACATCTATACCTTCAGGCAATATTTTACTACAACGAAAACGTGATTCGGCGTCAAAGTTAAACTATAGGCCACATTATAAGAGCCTGGGTAAGTTAATTGAAAGGTCCCAGGAAGGCAGTGACATACCACTTTCAATCACTGTGGTAATGAAACCAACCTTCCCGTTAGGAACGTCATTACTCAGGTTCACAATACATACTCTTCGTTAGAAGTTATCCAAAACTCACAGTGCGGCATTTTGGCTAAGTCTTATACAAGCAGAGTTTGAATTTGTGTGTTACATCTGTAAATGTATTCTGGTGTCCAAAACTTAAGAGGCAAAAGTAACTTTCGCATGATGTGTCACTAAGTGTCTCTAAGCACTATGGGACTTAACGTCTGAGTTCATCAGTCCGCTAGACTTATAACTACTTAAACCTAACTAACCTACGGACATCACACAGATCCATGCCCGAGGCAGGATTCTGACCTGCGACCGTAGCAGCAGCGCGGTTCCGGACTGTAGCGCCTAGAACCGCTCGGCCACAGCGGCCGGCTGACGTGTCACTATTAAGTTACATAGCTCGATGGAAGTTGGACCATACATAGAAAGAACTGCCACAGCGCAGTACAGAATGGTACCTGGAAGAAATACGCAGTGAAAAGAACAGAAAATAATTACACTAAAGTCGCTAATATGTACGATGGTCTCTTGGATAAGAAAAGAGGGGGGACACGGTTCTTAACGGGGTTTTGATCATCACAGACGGCAGGGCATGCTCTGCAACGTGCTCCCATGTTGGACACAAGATTGGTAAGGAGTTTTTGCAGTAGAGCATACTATTTCTCCCCCAGCGCGGTTGACAAATGATGGACGGTCGTCGGTGCATGTGAACGTGCTGCAGTAAGTCTCCCCGACGCATCCCAGACGTGTTCGATGGGATTTCAGACGGGAGAAATGGACTGACAACCAACCAGTAGTTGTCAAATGTGCAGGTGGTGAAATGGAAAGCCCTACCATGATAATACATTACTAACCTTATGGCCAGCATCCCCTGCTGTCAGTGGCAATCATACACTCTAATAGCAACCACGTACTCCCTTTTGAATAATAAACAGCAGTGATTTCAGCGTAATTATTGTCTTTGAATAAAAGTGTTAAGTATTGTCTTTGAATAAAAGTGTCATTTCTGTTCGTCTCATTGTGTATTTCTTTCAGTTGCCCCCTGTGGTGTACTGTAGCAGTTCTTTCAACGCATGTTCATTGTTTCGTCTATTTATGCTGCTGGGCAGTGACGCATCATGCAAAAGTTAGTTTCGTCCTTAACTTCTTCTCAACAGTGTAATAAAATCCAGAATCATATTTCAAAAGTTTCTCTGGTCACTGAAACATACAGCAGAAATTTATTCCTTCGTTAGGTTACAAGAGATTTGTCCGCTTCAGCGACTACTAATTGAATTTCGGTTCAGGGGGATGCGGGCTAGTAATTTCGTTGACATTGTCGAGAGAAGCTTTGAATTACGTGCAGTGAGAGAGTTCCACAGTCTCGACGCCATCTGTGTGCATATCCACAAAAATTCACCGACCGGGGCTATTGCGTGCGTACACACTGTGCCTGAAGTCAGTTTACGGGAACAGAGGTGTTTGTTAGTGTTACAGGTATTTCAATGCAAGCTCGGAATACTTTCGAATTTGTACTTCGAGGGACAAAGACCTCTGCCTAAGCAGAGTTTGTCAAAAGATACGTGAAATGAAACTCTGAAAAAATATGTAATACACCTAACTACTACCTTTCTGTCAGAATAAATACAGCCAGCCGTGAATCTGGACGTTACAGTGAGTCGGTGTAGAAGTGGTCAGTACTATAGCTATTCATGCCTGAAATCGCTCAGTAAAAGCTAAAACCAGTCGTAGCGTAGGTGTCTCGTTGGAAGCACCTTCCAGACTTATGCTTAAAGTGATTTAGGGGAAACATGGGAAGCCGAAATCAGCTTTGCGGGATGAGATTTTGAAGTTCGGCATTCCAGCATACGAGTCCAGTGCCTTAACCATACGCCACCTCGCTAGTTCAAAAATGGTTCAAAAAGCGCTGAGCACAATGGGACTCAACTTCTGAGGTCATCAGTCCCCTCGAACTTAGAACTACTTAAACTTAACTAACCTAAGGACATCACACACATCCATGCTCCGCATACGAGTCCAGTGTCTTAACCATACGCCACCTCGCTAGTTCAAAAATGGTTCAAAAAGCGCTGAGCACAATGGGACTCAACTTCTGAGGTCATCAGTCCCCTCGAACTTAGAACTACTTAAACTTAACTAACCTAAGGACATCACACACATCCATGCCCGAGGCAGGATTCGAACCTGCGACCGTAGCGATCGCGCGGTTCCAGACTGTAGCGCTTAGAACCACTCGGCTACCCCGGCCGGCATCTCGCTAGTGATGATGGAATCAGTTTTTGATTTGGATATAACAAAACTTTAAAACGACTGCGTTAGCGCAACGCGAGTGAGAAACTAGCATTTGATGCAAGGACCAAAGCAATAACAGTCATGAAATTTGAATTATCGCCGCGAAAGAATAAATTAGGTCTTTTTTTTCAGTACCGTAGCGCCCCGCCATAGGAACCGAAACGAAGGTGATGATAAAATGGGAGTACGGTATGCTACCTTGGTTTGACACGTCAAGGCACTGTGGCCCGGGAATTTAGTGACTGCTGACACATAAATCTGAACAAGCAGAAAAAATCAGTTAAATAACTTAATTTGTCGGGGTGACAAAAACTTTGTGACAGCTTCTTGTATAAGTGGAGAAAATACGGGGTTTCTTTTTAAAAAATCTGTAAGATTCTTTAGAATGCCCTAAGTACGTAAGATCGATTGATAAAAGATATATCTCTCTGCAGAAAAGTTAGAAGTAATTGGAAACAATGAAAGTTGATTTGACTTGCATATATTTATATTTACCAGATATTTTTGCAGCTAAAAACTACTTAAGCCACGTGATTTCCAGTTCTGAGTACTTTGTCACCACAGAGAAGATAACCGAGTGTTTAGCTCCTGTGTGATCGTTAGCGTTCTCGAAAAGCAGTGACGTCGTCGTCGCTACGGGAGTAGCAGCACACGCTCGCGGAGGCTCGCGTTACACACTGCCGGCGTAAGGCATTAATTAATCACGGTGTAATTCCAAGAAGCGGCGGACAAAGAACGGCCGGATCGATATCGGGCCGCGGCGCGGCGCGCTGTCCGCCGCTGCACGCGACTCCTCCACGACGGCGGCGGGTGTCCTCATCTCGCGCGCGCCTGCGACTCCTCCGGCTCTGTCGGCCCTCCTGAACTCCACACCGCCACGCCCCTGTCTGGGGACCCTCTTTTGTTACTGAATCCGCACTGCGCTTCAGACTTCACTGGCTGCCCCGAGATGCATACGAGCATGTGCTTTCCGAAGGACCGCGCATCTGTTTGTCTGGCGGAACACTAATGTAACACAAAGAAAGCACAAACGAGTTACTTTGTGCCTGTGCCGTGGAGAAGCACACGACCAGCTCTGCTGAACACTTCACTATCCTTACTGTGTAATAAAATGAAATTAAAATGCTTGTGCTTGCTTTGAAGTTCTAGTGTGGTAATCAGTTCAACAGCATCTTTCTTCTCCGACATGCTTTTGAAATCTCAGTTCTCAGTTCTTCTGCCTTTATGATGAGCGCTATTTTCTTCCACTCTCTATTTTTCATACTCTATTAACAACCCCCATGAAGTCGTTGAGCTACGAGTGTTTTTTTATGCTAGTCTTCAGCTCTCGCCTTGCACAAAATTCCATCCAGTCTTTTAAATCGAATTCTATGTTACATTATATCTCTATTTACCTACTAATTATATTATCCACCTTCTGTCGCTTAGACTGTACAACACAAGCAACATGTTATTGCAAATGCCGTATTAGAAGTCGGAATTAACATTTCGAGCTCAGACCATTATGCCAGCAGCTGAAATTGCTCGACATAGCGTCGTTTTGATCCAATACATATATGATGTTCTCGAAACACGGGCATGTTCGATGTTGTTAAAACAGTCTGCAGTGTCGTATTATTTTAATGACGCGCTCTGGTTACGTTCCTTATAAAGGAAAGTCGTCCGAAGCAGACATTCTTCGACGATTTCAGTATGTGTGCGAAGAAGCCGTACTCACTTGCTTCCAGGAGAAGGACCTGTAATGACCCAATGAACTGATTTGTGTATTCCTGTAGTATGGTTCTTCATTAACCCGACCTCAGCTTACTAGACTCTTTCTAGCGAGTGTAGACACATACAAAATGTTTAGTTTATCTTACGCAACTCAACAGTGCTGATGACTTCAGAGATCATGTCGTCTGGAAAGCTTGTAACAATAAGGCGCTCAAAACAGCATTTGCTGAATGGATAATATGCAACATTTGCAACATATATAATAACGTCTAAAAAAGAAAGTAGCATTTTTTCAAATTATTAAGGACTAATATACAGAAATCGGGTTTCAGAGTTTATGTTAACTTAGACTTCTTTCCGCCTTCGGCCTTGGAACGCTCGCATTTTTTATGTAGCTCGTTGTATAACCCTGTCTCTGACAGCTCTGAACAGGAAGTAATAAATGACACCCCACCGCTATTCACAAGTTGAGAACAATTTCCGCTTAAAGGACAAATTCAGTCTTTTGGTTAACTGCATGACACAGAGACGCTGCGCAACGTAGATAATCTTTCGCATTATAGGTTCTGAAAATAAGGTAAAGCTACACTGAGTTTGGCGCTGATAGAACTGCAGTCTATAGCAACTGTGAATTTCACCCTACTACATAGTTCTTAGTATGTATTACGTAAGTGTAATACACATAATCGCAGAGCAGGTATGTCAAATAATAGTCTAAGCGTCTTGCATTCAGATTGTCATTGCCTAGTATTAACGCAAATTATATTAGATATCTCTAATAGAAATATTTACAGTAGCTCAAACTCCAGTAGTGATCAAACATTCTCAGCCAGTTTCACCTAAGAAAACGGACTAGATGCTAAACTCGCAGGGACAAAGCTAGAAATTACGCATTGGATCGTGTAGTGTGTCGTTGGGAAGCGCAAGACTTGTTTATTGCGAGGAATACAATCTGACAGCGGTGGAATGGGAAGACCATTTTCTTCAACTTCTTTGTCTCTTCTGCCTTCTTTTGTTTAGTCTTGTTTTTATTGCAATTAGTAACATCTAGAGAATTATTTTCTATTTTTCTGTGTATTTTAGATATGTAAGTTTTCGTAACTGCAATAACCATGTTGTTCAAAACGGTTCAAATGGCTCTGAGCACTATGGCACTTAACATCTTTGGTCATCAGTCCCCTAGAACTTAGAACTACTTAAACCCAACTAACCTAACGACAGCACACAACACCCAGCCATCACGAGGCAGAGAAAATCCTTGACCCCGCCGGGAATCGAACCCGGGAACCCGGGCGTGGGAAGCGAGAACGCTATCGCACGACCACGAGATGCGGGCAACCATGTTGTAACGCCCCTTACACGTGTTGTAATTACAATCTGTTTTTTATATTACTAGTATGACGGCTCTAAAGAGGCCAATAAATAAAGTCTTATTCTGTACTATTGTCTTCGTTCAACTAGTAAACCAAAACAATTTCTACTTTGTCTTAGACTTCGATGGAAACAAAAAATTGTCCTTTGTGAAGCCTAATGTATATACAACATTCAGTCTTTTCAGTCAGTGGGAGATGTGAAAGTAAAAACGACAGGACAGAGACTAGCAACGGCTGATGAGCCATAACAGTCCACTAAAAAACAGAATACGTGTATGCAACGGTCTTTTGTGCAGACATGAAGTATAGGGAGGTTATAATTAAACTTTCAGTACTTGAGGCACTGTAGACAGAAAACTATTTACAAATGGTTCAAATGGCTCTGAGCACTTCGGGACTTAACTTCTGAGGTCATCAGTCCCCTATAACTTAGAACTACTTAAACCTAACCAACCGAAGGACATCGCACACATCCATGCCCGAGACAGGATTCGAACCTGCGACCGTAACGGTCGCGCGGTTCCAGACTGTAGCGCCTAGAACCGCTCAGCCACTCCGGCCGGCAACTATTTACAGTATGGGTAACCAACTGTATAAGAGTGATGTTCAGACTGTGCACTGCAGAATTCGGATTGTTAGTAGTGTCTGTGTTATGACTAAACGGTAGGCGCCGATACTGCTACGGTGACGTAGGTTTGAAACAGAGACATCAGTGTGCATTACAGTGGGAGACAGTTAACATGGATCTGGACAATGGGAACAGGGCTTTCCTCGTAAAGTCCTCGTAAAGCTGTTTTATCAAAACAACAGCAATGGTGTTCCTGCTCTTCGCGAGTATCAACTCTTTAAAGGAATACGGAGAGGTCCTCTTTCCGCACCGGTGTTGAAGAACGTGATTCGGAAGTTGTAATTCCAAACCGCGTGGCCAGAAAGATTACCAGATTTGAATCCGCGTGATCTGTGACTGTGTGTTTACCTGAAGGACAGGGTTTATCAACCGGACACTAATACTCGTTGGAAACTGAAGATCCCTCCTGAGATGTTTCAGGCAGCAGTAGACCAATTACTAGTGCGGTTCCAGGCTGTCGTGGATGTAGATCGTCGGCACACTGAACAACGTTTGTAACCCACAACGTAAATACGGTGCACAATTAAAAATGGTTACCCTCTCATGTGGTAATTAAAATATGTTTCTTTCAACAGGGGATGTGAAATTGATTCCATATTTTTAGATTTCCAGAAGGCTTTCGACACCGTTCTTCACAAGCGTCTTGTACCAAACTGCGTGCCTATGAAATATCGCCCCAGTTGTGCGACTAGATTCGTGATTACCTGCCAGAAAGATCACAGTTCGTAGTAATAGACGGAAATTCTTCGAGTAAAACAGAAGTAATATCCGGCGTTCCCCAAGGAAGTGCTATAGGCCCTCTATTGTTCCTGATCTATATTAATGACATAGGAGGCAATCTCAGTAACCGTCTTACATAGTTTGCAGATGATGCTGTCATTTACCGTCATGTAAAGTCATCAGATGACCAATACGAATTGCAAAATGATTTAGATAAGATATCTGTGTGGTGCGAAAAGTGGCAGTTGACCCTGAATACAGAAATGTGTGCAGTTATTCACATGGGTACTAAAAGAAATTCACTAAATTTCGATTACTCGATAAGTCACACAAATCTGAAGGCTGTAATTCAACTAAATACTTAGGGATTACAATTACAAATAACCTAAATTGGAACGATCACATAGATAATGTTGTGGTTAGAGCAAACCAAAGACTGCGATTCATTGGCAGAACACTTAGAAGGTGCAACAGGTCTACTAAAGAGACTGCTTACACCACGCTTATCCGCCCTATTCCGGAGTATTGCTGTGAGGTTTGAGATCCACATCAGGTGGGACTGACGGATGACATAGAAAAAAGTTCAAAGAAGGGCGGCTCGTTTATAGAAAAAAGTTCAAAGAAGGGCGGCTCGTTTTGTATTATCGCGAAATAGGGGAGAAAGTGCCACAAACATGATACGTGAATTGGAGTGGTAATCGTGATTATGTAGGATTTCCTGGCGTAATAAGTCATGAAAGTCTCTTCGCGTTTGCTGCCGGATCCCAAAATCAACTTGACTCGATATTTCAGCGATCCAACTGTTCGCCATCTTCAGGAAAATGCTGCTTCTGCTGATGAGTCCCGCTGAGAACTGACGCCAGGTTGCAAATCGACGTGCTAAATAGGCCACCGTTCAGTACACGGCACATGCGCCGCCCATCACGGTTTCTGCGTAAAAATGTTCCCACAAAGTTTCATTGCCCTACGAACACTCGTTTTTCAGGGGGGGGGGGTGGCTCTCAAATAGCGGAAGTTTAATTATAACCACCCTGTACATCGAAGGAGGTCAGAGTTAATCGTTAACAGGGTCGTAATAAAACACTTTTTTGCAGCGTTGCTATTTCTCTCCGGTATGATATATCATAGATTTATGGTTTGCAAACTCGTTGACAGTGAGTGCTCCGCAGTTAGGTTCAGACTAATTGGAGGGAAATTGCGAATCGGTTAGAATGTTATCCTGCGTTCTACATAACGGCTCACCAAGAGTCTCGCTTCCAGTGGAAGGTGGGCCGACGCCAGCGCAACTTGTAAGACGGAAGGCTTTAATCCTGGCCCTCCCGTCCAGTGGAGAGCGTAACCGTTTGCCCAAGTTGCGTGTAGAGCCGGGGCCGCGACCCGGTAGGGGCCTCGCCACGGCAAGTGAACACTACGTCCGCGATTCATTAAGTGCTGAAGCGGCCTAATTAGAGCGACGGGAAGGATGGCGAGCGCCATTATCGGGGGCGCCCGGGTCCGCCGCTTTAATCACGCAACACTCGCCTGCCGGAGTCATCCGCTCCGCTCCACCCCGCCGGCGCAGTGCGCCCGTCTCCTCGGCGACGAGGCGCGTCGCCCACCGGGCCCGCCCGCCGCTGTCGGCGAGCTTTTCAATTTCCGGCCGCCAAATGTTTACTTTTGAGACTCCGCCAGCCGGGGGCTTCCAGCGGCGCCGGCGCTGCGCCCGCTGCTCCCCACGAGGCGCGAGGGGACCCCGCCGACCGCAGGCGCAGATTATTAACTTCCATTTCCTTCGCCGGCATTTGTGCAGGAACTATTGAGTCCTGTAATTAGCTGTGACTGTTTCCGAAACCCTGCTCGCACTGCCGCTCCCAATTTTGCTGCCCGCTTCTTATTTAGAGCGTTGTTTTCCATCAATTGCTTTCACTTGCTAACATAGAGTTTCTTCTGACGCCTTTAAAACAGCTGGAAACAAACAGAAATCATTTCTATAATATTCTTTGCACTGAGATTACATCATGCTGTAACTGGTGTAGCAAATTTTCGAAAAGTTAGCAGAGGAGACACGGCCAGCTTCGTCCACATTTTTATTATTTGTTCCAGCTTGTGTTTTAAATGTTTCCATTGTTTTTTTTCGTGTGGAAACATCGATAAATTGTTTCAACACCTTTACACCTAACTAATTAACACTTCTTACTGTTTGCCTATTAACAAAAAAATTGTTTACTACAGTAATACCATCCGAGCCAAATTACCGCCCCCACGGGAAGAGGGAAGAAAGGAAGAGCTGACAGAAGTCATGCAATGACACCTGATACCGTGTCGCACTTCCTTCTGCCTGGCGTATCGCAGCAACTCGACGTGGCACGGACACTACGAGTCGTTGGAAGCCCTTGCCCAGAACGTTCTTCAAACCAATTGTGAACAGTTGTGGCCCGGTGACACGACACTTCCTCCTGGGAACATGAAGTTCTTGAACGCCTGCAGATGGTCTCCAAGTAGCCGAACGTAAACATTCACTGTCAGTGATCGGCTCACTTGGACCAGAGGATCCAGTCCATTCCACATAAACGCAGCCCACACCATAATAGGGCCAACGCCAGCTTGCACAGTGCCCTGTTAACATACCAGCTTGAGTCCGTTGCGTCGTGGAGTCTGTGCGCACTCGAACGTATTATCACCTCTTACCAACTGAAATCGGGGCTCATCTTACCGGATTACGGTTTTCCAGTCTTCTAAGGTCCAATCGATGTGGTTACAAGCCCAGAAGAGGTGCTGCAAGCGATGTCGTGCTGTAAGCAAAGGCACTAGTCTGCTCCCACGTTTTGTCCCACTGTCCTAACGGATATGTTCTTCGTACGCCACAAATTGATTTCTGCGGTTATTTCACGCATTGTTGGTTATCTGTTAGAATTCACAACTCTACACCAATGCCGTTCCTCTCGGTCATTAAATGAAGGCCTTTGACCACTGCGTTGTCCGTAGTGAGAGGTAATGCTTGACATCTGGTATTCTCGGCACACTATTGACATTATACCGGGTGATCAAACAGTCAGTATAAATTTAAAAACTGAATAAATCACGGAATAATGTAGATAGAGAGGTACAAATTGACAGATACGCTAGGAATGACATGGGGTTTTATTAGAACCAAAAAAATACAAAAGTTCAAAAAATGTCCGACAGATGGCGCTTCATCTGATCAGAATAGCACTAATTAGCATAACAAAGTAAGACAAAGCAAAGATGATGTTCTTTACAGGAAATGCTCAATATGTCCACCATCATTCCTTAACAATAGCCGTAGTCGAGGAATAATGTTGGGAACAGCATTGTAAAGCATGTCCGGAGTTATGGTGAGGCATTGACGTCGGATGTTGTCTTTCAGCATCCCTAGAAATGTCGGTCGATCACGATACACTTGCGACTTCAGGTAACCCCAAAGCCAATTATCGCACGGACTGAGGTCTGGGGACCTGGGAGGCCAAGCATGACGAAAGTGGCGGCTGAGCACATGATCATCACCAAACGACGCCATCTGTCGGACATTTTGTGGACTATGTTTTTTTTTGTTCTAATAAAACCCCATGTCATTCCAAGCATGTGTGTCAATTTTTACCTCTCTATCTACATTATTCCGTGGTTTATTAAGTTTTCAAATTTATACTGACTTTTTGATCATCCGATAGATTTCGGAATATTGAATTCCCTAAAGATTTCTAAAATGGGAAGTGCCATGTGTAGCTCCATTCCGCGTTCAAAGTCTTTCATATGAAACACCTGAGGAAAAATGACAACTCTGCCTGCGCACTGCCCTTTTATATCTTACTAGTGATTCTTCTGCTATATGGATATCTGCATATAGCTATCCCAAGACTTTGTCGCCTCAGTCAAACGTCCCGTCGATAGCGCGGTCATTAGGATGGAGCATAAGCTCGGATTACGAACGATGGGGGAAAAATCGGCCGTGTCTTTTCAGATGAACCATAGCGGCATTGGTATTGTGCGATTTAGGAAAATCACGGAAACCTTAAATCTGGATGACCGACCGGAGAGGTGAGCCGTCGTCCTCCCTAACGCAAGTCCAGAATGCTAATCACTGCGCCACTTCACAGGGCAAGTTGGGCCAGTAGTTGGAGCATTTTGGCACATATGATTTTATCATTTAACTTAGTTACGACACTGCTTATTTCACTGAAAATATATCGACTATTATATAGTTTAATTTAATTCAAATTAATACAGCTTTATGACAAAAACTACAATCATAAATTCTGTCGCCATTGTTATAATAAATATTTTATAGATACGTACGTCCAAAATTTTTATGTCTCTGTCTAAATGTTCGACAAGATTTTCTCAATTCAGACATTATAAAAAAATCCTTTCACGTCATTTTTAAAACAAAACAGATGTTCCCACCGGTAAAAACTTGTGCATTGCGCTAAGAAACGGTGTGTCTCTCCTAAGATACAGAGCATACTCATCCTAATTTTCGTCATCTTGAAGGACCTTCTTAGGAATGTCTACTTTTTCCCCCTCTTTGAGTACTTTTATCGTGCGATTTACCTTGACCACAGGTACTGTTTTTTAAGGAAACAGCTTGTTACACATAACACGCGTATTTCTCTTTGGAGAGCTTTCTTTTCTGTCTGTGGGTGCTCGTTGTTTGCTTTGTAACTCGTTTTTCTCTCGTATCTCTGTCACTATTGCTGAAGTACTATTACGTCTGTTTGCTGCGTTTTTTCTTGCTGGCGATTTCTCCAATGGCCTGACTTCTTCAAGCATTGGGAAGTACGACTGGTCACGTGAAGTGAAGTTTAAATAAATAGGCCGTGTTACGGACAGCTTAGGAATATCATAGTATTCTTGAGTTGTTGAAGGACTAGCTTCACCAATTAAACCACAAACAACAACATTAGGATCAGGGCTGTATCTTACGTTCGATGGCAGAAAGTCACCATTGCTGAATATGTCCCTGTTAAAGAAGGGCGAGGGCCCGGTCAGTTTGAATCCAGCCACTGTACTGCTGCGTATAATTGCTTTCGTTAGTGCAGTTTTAACAGACTAGGAGATCGTATATCGTCGCGGGTTGTTTGTTTCCTGTCACCCAAGAACTGCATGCTTGGTTTTCAAATTTTTCGAAGTTTGCAGAAATCTAAGACTTTAGTGAATAAATGGGAACTATGTTTGTCAGTTAGCATCAACAAGGATGATCTTTTGAACATCGAATACGTGACAAAAACTGTTACATGTATTTCAAGAAGCTACACTATGTGATAAAAAGTATCCGGACACCTGCCTGAAAATGACTTACAAGTTTGTGGCGCCCACCATCGGTAATGCTGGAATTCAATATGGTGTTGGTCTACCATTAACCTTGATGACAGCTCCCACTCTTGCAGGCATACGTTCTATCAGGCGCTCGAACGTTTCTTGGGGAATGGCAACCCATTCTTCACGGAGTGCTGCACTGAGAAGAGGTATCGATGTCGGTCAGGGAGGACTGGCACGAAGTTGGCGTTCCAAAACATCCAAGAGGTGTTCTCTAGGATTCAGGTCAGGAGTCGGTGCAGGCCAGTCCATTACAGAGATGTTATTGTCGTGTAACCACTCCGCCACAGGCCGTGCATTACGAACATATGCTCGATCGTGTTGAAAGATGCACTGTTGCTCTTCAACAGGGGAAGCAAGAAGGTGCTTAAAACATCAGTGCAGGCCTGTGCTGTGATAGTGCCACTCAGAACAACAAGGGGTTCCAGCCCCCTTCCATGAAAAACACGACCACACCAAACGCCACCGCCTCCGAATTTTACAGTTGGCACTACACACGCTGGCAGATGACGTTCGCCAGGCATTCGCCATACTCACACCCTGCCATCGGATCGCCACGTTGTGTACCGTGATTTGTCACTCCACACAACATTTTTCCACTGTTCAATCGCCCACTGTTTACGTTCCATACACCAAGCAAGGCGTCGTTTGGCATTTACCGGCGTGATGTGTGGCTTATGAGCAACAGCTCGACCATGAAATCCAAGTTTTCTCACCTACCGCCTAACTGTGGTAGTACTTGCAGTGGATCCTGATGCGGTTCGGAACCCCTGGGTCATAGTCTCGATAGATGTCTGCCTATTACACATCATGACCCTCTTCAACTGTCGGTGGTCTCTGCCAGTCAATAGACGAGGTCGGCCTGTACGCTTTTGTGCTGTACATGTCCCTTCACGTTTCCACTTCACTATCACATCGGATACAGTGGATCTAGGGATGTTTAGGAGTGTGGAAATCTCGCGTACTGACGTATGGCACAATTTACACCCAATCACCTGATCTCGTTCGAAGTCCGTGATATCCGCGGAGCACCCCATTCTGCTCTCTCACGATGTCTAATGAGTACTGAGGTCGATGATATGGAGTACCTCTCAATAGGTGGCAGCACAGTGTACGTAATATGGAAATCGTATGTTTTGGGGGTGTCCGGATACTTTTGATCACATAGTGTAGCTCCTGTAATCCAACGTGAGAGATGGGCAACACCTTTGCTACCAACAGGACCGTCCCTGTTAAAATGAAGTTTGAAGTTAACCCTAAGGAATATGAAAAATGGCGACGTGCTATTCCTAATTGATATAACAGCTAAAGTCGTAGTGATAAGTGATCCTCTTTCAACAGATGTTACCCGCCCTGTTTGATGTAATTCCTTAGAGTCACTTTTCTGTCAGGCCTCTGGACTGTAGTGACTTCAGTTTCATATACATTCCTGACGTCACCAGGGGTCACATCAGTTTTGTGAAAACATTATTGTGCAGTGTGCCAATTGAAATGAAGATGGCCGAGCGGTTTTAGGCGCTTCATTCCGGAACCGTGCGACTGCTACGGTCGCAGGTTCGAACCTGCCTCGGGCATGGATGTGTGTGATGGCCTTAGGTTAGTTAGGTTTAAGTAGTTCTAAGTTATAGGGGACTGATGACCTCAGATGTTAAGTCCCATAGCGCTCAGAGCCATTTGAACCATTTTTGAAATGAAGAACTGGCAGCTCTGTGACTGAATGTGGCGGTGTGTTGCACCCATAGACTATGACAAGATCCCAGTCTTGAAGAGCATATCTTATCGACCTCGTAATTTCACGCTTTTGTCATTCTCTTATAGCAGAGAAAATGGTAATTTTTCGACTTATACATTTGGCATTAAGTATAAACACCTACAATATAGCATGGATATATTCTTCCGAGTCAACTACGATAGCTCTGTCGTATAAAACTGAATGAATTGATTCTACTGGCAATTTTGAGGATAGTTTTAGAACATTTGTCACATTCATTTGTAGTATATTCGCCCAGGGCCACACTATACCTAAACGCTTCAAAAATATAGCTTTCCAAATGCATTTTGTTCAACTTTTGTTGTTCTAGTCCACACTAAAAACTAGAACTCATTAGAGTAATGGAAGGAACCTTTTAACACAAAGTTACGTTAAGGCTTATAAGCAAACAATGTTGAATAAGCTTTTTTAATAGTTTATACCCTGTTTCTCCACTTCGAGATGTATTAATATGACATTCTGGTTGAAATCCAACATGATTTTTTAATGGTTATGAATCTTTTTTTCTATTTCTCGTTTTTAATTTTCTATCTAAAGTTAATATCATGGGAGTAAGAATAAATTCTTTTTGGATTTTTCTAACTTTATTCCATAACTCTTTGGATACGCTGGAGTTAATCATATGAGAATGTAATTTCAGATTGTTTACTCAGAAAGTGACATGCGTACTCAGATTAGTAACATAAAAGGACGTACATTGTATGCACTATTGAAATATGTTTACCGTTGAGGTAATCTACATTAAAAGTTCTAAAAAGAAAACTATAAATCTTTTGAGATACAGTAAATTATGTTTACTTCTTGTCAAATTTAGTTTTTTGGGCAAAACACGTTTTCAGACTCAGCGAATCAGTTATATGAAAAATGACACATTTTGAATCTTGCCCTCTCTTGTAAAAAAATTCTGCGGACGCCCACGTTGTAACGAATAAATTTTTTTCTTGTTTTAGGTAAGGCTAGCCGGCAAATGGTGAACGTAGCTACGCCCTTGACTGTGTCCTGAGGCGCAGCCTCCAGATCTCTTCAAAATCTGGTGAGCGGCTGTACAACGCTGTATGTGAATATAGCGCTAATTACCTGTGATTGAGTTTTTAAATTGCCCTCTGTTGTTTTCTTATTGATGTGACGATCTGAATGCCAACCCACCGCTCTAAACTGTTGATCTCTAACCTTTTAGTGAGACTGTATTCTTGTTCACGGCTGAAGTCGTCTGTATATAACACGTGGCAGCGGAATTTCTTCACGTTAGCCCCCCACCGCGACATCTCATGTCTCATTCGACTGTCTACATCCCAGACGGGATCCGCTAACCCATAGTCCAAGTTTCCAAGATTCGGCGCGCGGAGGGTTTCAGGCAAAATCGCCCGTGGCACTGCTGCCACTGTGTTCAGGAAACTAGTCCTTGATCTTAACCTTGGAGGATAAGACCGAAGCCTTAACTGTGGGATGCAGCAGGAAAGTTAGTTGTTTTTTTTCTTTCTGTGTGCTATTACTGTTTATCTGACACCTGGACGATGCTAGTCCCATGGACGAGATTTCTTTGGCTGTAGTTAGTTTCAAGCTATCACAGTCGTTACTGCATCCTTAAGAAGTTCATCAACTTGATGAACCTGATCACAATTCCTCCGGACTGAGAGACATGTCACATACTGCTCGTTTTAGAAGAGGTAAGTTCAGCGATTGGGGTGTCTCTCAAATTGTTAATAGTACGCCACGCTGCTTTTTGCCATCTACGATGAAGCACTTCCCGATAAAAGTAAGGACATGTAATTATAAATATACTGAAAAACGGCAAAAATTTCATTAAATAAGTATCCCTTCGCCCTTTGTTTAGCGAGGGATAAAATGTTATGTGCGCCAAATAGCTTTACCGACTTAGCGGAGCCCTAAACCATAGCTTTCAGAAAGAAACATGGTTGTTACGGATAGCACATTACTGTGAAGCGAATCGTTGTCTTCCTCGTTTCATGTTTGGAAGTGTGGCTCAGATCGATACTAATTTGCACAGAGTTCGTGCCACTCGATGAGTTTTACATAATTTCCGCTGCTACTGGCCCAATATAAAGCGAATTTCTGTCAGTTGTATCACAGGGGAACGCTTCAATTGACGTACGGCTTCGGGTACTGTAAAGAGCTGGCGTCAAACGTATATCACGGCGTCACTGATCTGGCACTCATGTGCTTGTATTCCCCTTACGTTAATTCCACGTTAGTGTTGATAAAATTATAATCGCCGTTTCCTCCTGGTACTCTGTGAATTATGATGCAATAGTTCTGTAATTTTGACGGAGATGTTTTATTACATTTGTTCCAAGAGAATTTGTATGCCCTTTTGAAATACTTCCTTTGTCAAACGCCCGATTTATCGCTTCCAGGTTTGTAATACCATTTAAATATTCGTGCAGTTAGGAGATTTTCCCGAATATAGTGAGTTAATGTTGCTTCTTTAATCCGTATAGGGATCCTCTATAGGCTGTCCGATCAGTGTTGACTGTTCGCCTGAACAAGTGACTGTGTGTCGCTGCTGTCAGAAAGTAGGGCGATGAGCTGGTGCTGTTGCCTTGGACCCACAGCACCAACAGTGATACACAGCTGACGTCTCAAATGCAGGTGTAGGGCGGTTCTTCTAGAGCACTGTCCCACCTCCCGGAAGCCCTCTGTGTGACGTCTCTGGTGTTCAGTTAACTCCACGAACTGCGGATGGTACGAGGGTTACTCCAAAAGAAATGCACATTATTTTTGTTAAAATACAGTTTTCATTCTGCATGTGTGAAAGTTTTACAGTGTGTAGATACATCCTTCCCGCTTGTTTTCAAACTTAGTTCAACCTGTTCCCGTGAGTGGCGCCGTCACAGCATGTCTTCAACATGGCTGCTACACTTGACGTTCGTCAGAAGCAGCAACGTGAAGTCATAGAATTCCTGTTCTGTGAAAACGAGACAGCGGGAAACATCCAAAAGAAGTTGAAAAAGTTGTATGGAGATGCTGCTTTCGATCGCAGTACACTTAGTCGGAGGGCAAGCAGGTTACGTGATGAAGGCGGGAACGGCAATATTGAGGATGGTCCTCGCAGCGGCAGGCCTCGTACTGCACACACTCCAGACAACGTGCAGAGAGTTAACGAATTGGTGACTGCCGACAGACGCATCACAGTGAACGAATTGTCACGATACGTTGGGATAGGGGAAGGAAGTGTTTGCAGAATACTGAAAGTGTTGGCGTTAAAAAAGGTTTGTGACAGGTGGGTTCCCAGGATGTTGACAGTGGCTCACAAAGAAACAAGAAAAACGGTATGCAGCGAACTTTTGGAACAGTACGAGAATGGTGGAGATGAATTTCTTGGAAGAATTTTGACAGGTGATGAAACATGGCTCCATCATTTTTCACCAGAGACGAAGAGGCAATTAATGGAGTGGCATCATGCAAATTCACCCAAGAAAAAAAATTCAAAACCACACCTTCTGCTGGAAAAATTATGGCTACGGTGTTTTTCAATTCCGAAGGACTCTTGCTTGTGGACATCGTGCCAAGTGGAATCACCATAAATTCTGATGCATATGTGACAACACTGAAGAAACTTCAAGCTCGACTGAGTCGTGTTCGACCACATCGGCAAAAACAGGATGTTTTGCTGTTGCACGACAATGCACGGCCACATGTCAGTCAAAAAACCATGGAAGCGAACACAAAACTCGGATGGACAACATTGAAACACCCGCCTTACAGTCCTGACCTCGCTCCATGTGACTATCATCTCTTTGGGAAACTGAAAGACTCTCCTCGTGGAACAAGGTTTGGAGATGATGTTTCCCTTGTGCACGCTGCGAAACAGTGGCTTCAACAGGTTGGTCCAGAATTTTACCGTGCGTGTATAAAGGCGCTGGTTGCAAGATGGCGTAAGGCAGTTGAGAGGGATGTAAATTATATGGAGAAATGAAAATATTGTTCCTAAAGGATGTATCTACACACTGTAAAACTTTCAAACATGTAGAATAAAGGAAGGTTTAAAAAAAAAATAGTGTGCATTTCTTTTGAAGTGACCCTCGTATTTCCCGCTCCTAGAGTTGCTTGATACCGAATGGCTTGGTCGGTAACGGGTGATTGCGACTATTTATTTTTGAAATTGCTTTAAAGAAATTTCCGCCATTTCACCGTATTTCTGTTCATTTTTTTCACACAATCATGATTTCGACTTCGCAGCCACTGTCAAGTGCAAGTTGAAACGCCACAAAATGTCGGACCTGCTTAAATCACATGCCGTCGTCGAATTAACATATATCTGGACTCAGAAACGAGTCGTCGTATTACAAGATACGAGTACATATCAAAAATATATCATATGACCGATCTTCTGCAAACCGAATAAACATCAACAAACTGTGATGTGTATCTCACAATCAATACACTGATATGACCTTAATTCATCAATGTGGAAAAGATAAACATTATTTCGACGATGGCGTGTCATTTAGGCAAGTCGGACATTTTGTGACATTTCGGCTTGCACTTGAGAGTGGCTATGAAGCTGAAATCATAATTGTGTGAGAAGAACGAATAGTAATTCGCAGTAATATGGCAGTTCTACGCTAGTGAGCTCCCTCACGAAGAAAATATCCGGAAGTATTTATAATTTACTTTCAAGACAATGATGTCAATTGTTCGATTCAAAAATTTAAAATAAAAAAAAGTGTGCGTGTGTGAACCAGTGTCGTTACTGACCTCTACTAGTGCCCAGTGTCAATATCTGGTTTCTATTAAACTTCTTTAATGTTTTGGATTCTGACTGATGTAATTGTTATTCTGATTTACATGCGCACTCACATTCTTCGCAGGGGGCTCGCTTATGTTGAGAACATGACATTTAATGTGCAGTGGATGAATTACATGAATTATATTCATAAAATTTTACAGTTGATTAAGTTAATTTCTTACTTTTTAATCAGATTTTCGCCTATTTATTACTTTTTGGCGAACTTATGCAAAGCGTAAAGTTTAGGTGTCGTTTATGAACGTTAGCTTTACGAATTTTTTTCCTTGAGTCCGCCTTTTCTTAAATCACCTGAGCCGTATTGATTAGCTTCGCAGGAGGGGAAAGGAAACCATTCCAGCAAGCAGCTAAAGCAACAATGGATCATATTCACTGGTAGGGCACGTGGGTACCTATTCAAAAGTACTTCTGGCGCGCGGGAGCCTTGTGCCCCTGCAACCGGATACAATATTTTGACGTGTAGAATAGCGAGCTTGCAACCACCTGCAGCGTTATTTGAAGTGTTTACATTTTTGTCACGGGCGAACGCTCCCGCCGCGACCGTCGACAGGTGCAGTAAATTCGGCGCCGTGCCCTCTTCCACCCCCGCAGCCGCCGCCCGCCAGATACGTTTTAATTAACACGGCGCACGGATGACATCCCGCGGCGATAATGCCATGATTATGGCGCCGCTGCGGGCGTTAATTAATTCTAAGTGAAACTGCCGCTCTCGCTGTCTCCCTCTCGTAACCCGGTGACCTGCCCGCCGCACCGCACCGTACCGTGCCGCGCTGCGCTGCGCGACGCCTCCCCTGCTTGCGCGTTCATAGAAGCCCTGCCACTTCAGTTCTTTCACTGCGCTCTGTTCTGCGGCATCCGGCCGGAGAAAAAAGATTCGCCTCTATTGTCCTGGCACGTTTGCAGCCCCTGGGGTGGGGACGGGCATACGCTATAGGGGAGATTTGCCTAAATTGCACCACATCTACATGATTACTCTGCAATTCATAATCAAGTGCGTGGCAGAGGGTTCATCGAACCGCCTTCAAGCTAATTCTCTAGCGTTCCACTCTCGCTCAGTCTTCGGGAAAAACGAACGCACAAAACTTTCCGTGCGAACTCTGGTTTCTCTCATTTTATTATGATGATTTCTCCCTGTGCTGGTGGGCACTGACAAAATATTTTCACACTCTGAGCAGAAATTTGCTGATTGAAATTTCATGAGAAGAGCCTGCCGCAACGAAAAGCAGCTTTGTTTGAATCATAACCACCCCCAACTCGCGTATCATATCCGTTGCACTCACTCTCTCCACTATTTCGTGATAATCCTATGTGATACGAATCACATACCGCACACCAATACTCTAGAAAAGGGGGACAAGCGTGGTGTAACCAGTTGCTTTAGTGCATCTGTTGGATTTTCTAAGTGCTCTGCCAATAAATCCCAATCTTTGGTTCGCTTTAAACTAGGCCTACGTGATCGTTCCAGTTTAAGTTATTCGTAATTTCCAGAATGAGATTTTCACTCTGCAGCGGAGTGTGCGCTGATGTGAAACTTCCTGGCGGATTAAAACTGTGTGCCGGACCGAGACTTGAGCTCGGGACCTTTGCCTTTCGCGGGCAAGTGCTCTACCATCTGAGCTATCCAAGCTCTCTAAATATTTAGCTGAATTTACAGTTTTTATGTCTGTGTGATGTATGGTGTAGCCGAAATTTAGAAAGTTCCATTTAGTACTAATGTGCATGACCTCACACTTTTCATTATTCAGAGTCAATTTCCACTTTCCGTACCACACAGGTATCTTGACTAAATCATTTTGCAATCTGGTTTGATCATCTGGTGACTTTACAAGACGACAAATAGCAGCATCATCTGCAAAAAATCTGAGAGGACTGCTCATATTATTTCCCAAATCGTTTTGTAGATCAGGAGCAGTAGAGGGCCCATAACACTTCCTTGGGGACTCCAGATGTTATTTCTGTTTTATTCGGTGACTCTCCGTCACTTCCTACGAACTGTGGCCTTCCTGACAGGAAATTACGAATCCTGTCGCACAAGTGAGACTATACTTAACAGAAATGCAATTTGATTGGAAGCCAGTTGCGAGGTACGGACACAAAGGCGTTCTGAAAGTCTAAAAATACGGAATCGATTTTTCACTCCCTGTCGGTAGCACTCATTACTTCGTGAAAACAAAGATTGCGTTTCAGAACAACGAAATTTTCAGAATCCATGTTGGCCGTTTGTCAATAAATAGTTTTCTTGGAGGCAATTCATAATGTTCGAACACAGTATGTGTTCCAGACTCCTACCGCAAATCGACGTGGGTGATATAGGTCTGTAACTGTGCAGGTTCCTCCTCACGTTGGTCATGAACTCATTACAGATGCAACTCATTGTGACAGCATTCGAGACTGGGAAGAAAATCGACGGCGTCCTCTGCAGAGGAACCGTCCAGACGTTTGTTTTAATGTTTGTGAAACCAGCGCAGCCGGCGTGACTGATGAGGAGTTGGGCCGCGCTGTGGCACCTGGCCCGCAGCACTCAGCTGATGAGCAGGTGGCGCGTGCGTCCCTGTGCTCACAGCGGAGCGGCCCCGGGCGCCGCGGGGGCGCCGCAATTAACTGCCGGCACACGCGCTGCCCGCTGCCCGCTGGCGATTCTGCGGACAGATAGCACCGACACGTCACACCGCCAGACCCGGGGACGCGCTAGCGCAGCCCACTTTAAATCTCCACCTGGATCCAGCTCCGTAGTTTTCCCATTAACGTGTGCGAAATACCACTATCGTCACGAGGGAATAGTTTCTCCAGTCTTGTTCAATTCGAATAGGGCTGCTCCCGTAATGTCCCTAATGACAATAGCTCTTTCTCTCTTTCCAGGTATTTAACCACGCCAAACGGTGGCAAGGGCAGCAGTTCACTATCGGCACATAATCAGATAATCACGATCGTCATCCAGTCATACGGAAACCATCTAAAATCTCATATGCTGCTGCCACTGTACCGCACCTAAAGTGCCGCATAAACTACAGTTTTTTTGCGCGGTGGGGAATATGTAACTTGTAACTACTATGTATTTCATAATACACTACTGGCCATTATAATTTCTACACCAAGAAGAAATGCAGATGATAAACGGGTATTCATTGGACAAATATATTATACTAGAACTGACATGTGATTGCATTTTCACGCAATTTGGGTGCATAGATCCTGAGAAATCTTCTAGGCGCTCAGTCAGGAGCCGCGCGACTGCTACGGTCGCAGGTTCGAATCCTGCCTCGGGCATGGATGTGTGTGATGTCCTTAGGTTAGTTAGGTTTAAGTAGTTCTAACTTCTAGGGGACTCATGACCATAGATGTTAAGTCCCATAGTGCTCAGAGCCATTTGAACCATCCTCAGAAATCAGTACCCAGAACAACCACCTCTGGCCGTAATAACGGCCTTGATAGGCCTGGGCATTGAGTCAAACAGAGCTTGGATGGCGTGTACAGGTACAGCTGCCCATGCAGCTTCAACACGATACCACAGTTCATCAAGAGTAGTGACTGGCGTATTGTGACGAGCCAGTTGCTAGGCCACCATTGACCAGAAGTTTTCAGTTGGTGAGAGATCTGGACAATGTGCTGGCCAGGGCAGCAGTCGAACATTTTCTGTATCCAGAAAGGCCCGTACAGGACCTGCAACATGCGGTCGTGCATTATCCTGCTGAAATGTAGGGTTTCGCAGGGATCGAATGAAGGGTAGAGCCACGGGTCGTAACACATGTGAAATGTAACGTCCACTGTTCACAGTGCCGTCAATGCGAACAAGAGGTGACTGAGACGTGTAACCAATGGCAGCCCATACCATCACGCCGGGTGATACGCCAGTATGGCGATGACGAATACACGCTTCCAATGTGCGTTCACCGCCATGTCGCCAAATAGAACCTGGATTCATCCGAGAAAATGACGTTTTGCCATTCGTGCACCCAGGTTCGTCGTTGAGTACACCATCGCAGGCGCTCCTGTCTGTGATGCAGCGTCAACGGTAGCCGCAGCCATGGTCTCCGAGCTGATAGTCCATGCTGCTGCAAACGTTGTCGAAGTGTTCGTGCAGATGGTTGTTGTCTTGCAAACATGCCCATCTGTTGACTCAGGGATCGAGACGTGGCTGCACGATCCGTTACAGCCATGCGGATAAGATGCCTGTCATCTCGACTGTTAGTGATACAAGGCCGTTGGGATCCAGCACGGCGTTCCGTATTACCCTCCTGAACCCACCGAATCTATATTCTGTTAACAGTCATTGGATCTCGACCAACGCGAGCAGCAATGTCGCGATACGATAAACCGCAATCGCGATAGGCTACAATCCGACCTTTATCAAAGTCGGAAACTTGATGGTACGCATTTCTCCTCCTTAGACGAGGCATCACAACAACGTTTCACCAGGCTACGCCGGTCAACTGCTGTTTGTGTATGAGAAATCTGTTGGAAACTTTCCTCATGTCAGCACGTTGTAGGTGTCGCCGCCGGCGCCAACCTTGTGTGAATGCTCTGAAAAGCTAATCATTTGCATATCACAGCATCGTCTTCCTGTCGGTTAAATTTCGCGTCTTTAGCACGTCATCTTCGTTGTGTAGCAATTTTGATGGCCAGTAGTGTAGCTCCTGCACTACCCAATGACTTCGTCATGCTAACTTCAGGTATTTATGGAATATTCTGTCGCCACTTGAAGGAACATATACGTATTAAAAACATAAACACACATTATTGAAGATCTGCAATAATATTTAACAGTTCTTTACGAACGTGCTTTCGGGTAACTAGGTAATACTCAGATAACTTAATACTAAAAAGATAGTCCATACATTGGCGAGAGAACGCAGCTGTACAACGATTGCATTTTAGTGATATGTGACACTTTACCATTAAACAGCGTGATAGGCACCTAAATGCAGATATTTTTGTTGGTGATTGAGGACAGTGTACTAAACAACATTAAATCAGTATTTTCTTCATTTGCACACTGTTAATTATAGCTATTAGGAGTGGTATGGTTTTAGGTTGGTTACTAGCCCACGAAGTACCTGTGGCAAGAGCAAGCCGTTAATGCTTAGTTTCCCCTGGGCAGCAGGTCAGGTGTTGAGGTGTGGACACATGGACGCAAAGTGGCTAATTTATACTGACAGGCGTAGACCACTTAGTGCTCTAGTTACAACCATGCACAAAACATCAGGCAGTAAATTGTGTGACATGTTTGTAGGGAGACTGTTGGATGCAGAGAAAAAACAGCTGACACACTGAAGCGGGTACACATTAAGGTACCAATGATTACAATATTTGCGATTTTACCCATGACACTCTGCATACCGATACAAATCACAAGTATGATGAAATTCACGAAGGAGGTCTGAACAAAGAAATTTTACATTACTTAGTATAAACTGATATAAGATTTGTTTCTTCAGATCCTCTTTGTGAATTTCACATTGTGAATTTCACTTTGTAAATTTTTATTTGTATAAAGCAATGTAAGATTTATTTGTTCAGAGCTTCTTTGTGAATTTCATCATTCTTGTGTTTTTGTATCGATATACGGTCGTAAAATATCACACATCGTTGAGAAAACAATCTTTGTACTCTATGAACTCTCGCTAATGTGTTAGTATTATGTTATCTGAGGATGGCCTAGAAACCCGAAAGCCAGTTCTTAACGACCTATTAAATAAATCATATTGTGGTACATGAGTGCTGTGTATTTAAGTCTTAATCAGACATTTGCTACGTGGGCTAAACAAGGAGAAGACCGCACCCTTAGTCGTTTTACGAGCTATGAGTTTATTCAACTAATACGTATGTTGTATGCTCCTCGACTACCCCTGTGATTTGCTCATAATAATTTCCCATATTTTCTATGTTAGCTAAAGGAGGAGACCGTGATTTGCGTTTACGTCTCATTTCTTGCTCTTTTTTAGGGGAATTTTGCAACACTTAGGTTACAGTAATGTCATTCTGCGGATCATCCGAAGTAACTGCAGGTCGTCGCGCTTTAACAGAAGAATAAATATTCAGCCGTGTTTAAAAATAGAAAAAAAAAGTTGGCCTTCCCTGCATCTCGCGCTATTCGTGCCAGCAGCCAAAGGAAAAAAATGGAGTTTTTATCGGAGAGTACTTAGGGGTCAGTCATTTGGAAGTGTAATCCGATTATCCAAGAAGACAGGTTTGCGGCACGCTAGCACGTTAAGCAGCTTTATGGACGGAAGTCTGCACTCCTCCCGGCGCTTTGATAAGCGCTTCTTTGTAATATCCTCATGAATTTTTAGGTACGCAAATCTGAACTACTTAGCTTGGATAGCGTCCGAACGACTGCGCACTACAGATGACCGTGGTGCATAAACTTGTGCATTTTTAAAAACACTGGATTGTAACTTTTTCCGCCATACTGTCTCACTGCTGACTCTTGAAGTTCTTAAAGTGTCAATGTAGCTTCACAGAGCTACATGTCATAAAAGTATATTGATTTTCGTTATCGTGACAATGATTATCATCATCTAAAATAACGGAAAAGCTTGAGCTTTTATTAGTGGTTTCCTGATAAACTCTGTACTAAACTTATCTCAGACTTCGTGACACATTAAAACTGTGCACCGTCCCAATACTTGGAGTATTGCTTTTGCCGTCACTCCTCATACCGACTGGGTTATCGACCCATGACTCAGGACCCGTTCTTCCTGCTTCAATTCTGACATCATGCCTCTCCCACGTAGCAGTTTTTTTAAAGTACTGGTCGTGCGTTATGTCGTCTGGGTAGCGCTGCCGGAAAGAAAGAAACGCAAGGATGGAGTTTCGAGTCAGAGGCTAGAACATGGTTTTTATCTGTCAGGAAGTTACAGAAGAGTGCACACGCGCCCTTGCAAAAGCAGTGACTCTTTCCTTACTTAAAAATTGTTGCTTTCTACTTTGTACGTTATTTCTCGCTAAGCAAGTACCTCACAGCATTGAGATTTACTGCGACCCCGAATAGAAATATATCTAAATGAAACTACGAGGTGTGTGAAAAAAGTAATACGGCTGATTTCTTATCTACGTCCTCTTCAAAGTAGTTCCCGTCGGCAGCTGTACACAACGAAGGCATTGCTCCGAGTCTTGGTAGCAGCGCTTAAAGGCTTCAACTGGTAGGGCGTTTAATATATCGGTCACATTCTTTTCTATGTTCTCTAGCGTCCCAAACGACGTCCTTTTAACATATTTTTCAATATATAGAAAACAAAGAAGTCACAAGAAATCAGATCAAGTGAATACCGGGGCTGTGGAACAACAGGAATGCCTTTTGAGATCAAAACTTCCGCGATTGAAGTGGTCCTGTGACATGAGGGGTTGTCATGATGTACCATCCACTAGTCTGCAAAGTCGGGTCTCACACAATTCACCCTTTTCCTGAACATTTCAAGGACATCTTTGTAAAACACTTGGTGACAGTTTGTTCTGGAGGAACAATTTTTTATGGAACATATCCCTCCTGTCGAAACAGCAAACCAGCATTGTTTGCTCATTCGAGCTTTTAACGGTCGAGGACATGTCTCAGTGTCCCACTACTCACTTTGCCGCTTTGTCTTAGGATCGCATTCAAAAATCCAGGATTTCATCGCCTGTGATCACACGACTGAACCATTCGTGGTCACTGCCAATCTTTTAAAGAAAATCAACGCACATGCTCTTTCGATTGTCCTGATCAGGTGTGAGGTTTCTCGGCACCATTTTGGCACAAACCTTTCTCATGTACATATCTTCGCTCAAAATTTTATGTACGATGAAAGTCTTTAACTTTAACAGGTCACCAATCATCCTTATTGTTAAACATCGGTCTGTCCCCACCAGAGCACGCATCACCAGAGAACGCACACGTTAGACGTTGCCGTCGGTTTTTGAATCTGAAGGTCTCCCTGAGCGAATTTCATCTTCAATGCGTTCTCGGCCTTCCATAAATAATTTGTGCCAGCGAAAAAATTGTGCTCTTGGTAAGAAATGTTCCCCATAGACCTGTTTTCAGCTCTTCAAAGGTCAGAATTGTGGATTCTCCCAGTTCGACACAAAATTGATGGCGTAACAGTGCTCTAAATTCCACTGTTCCATTTTTGTAACACACAGCAAAAACACAACTTCACTGATGGCGCTCTAAAACAGCAGGTTATGGCTGTACAGAGATGAAACTCGGACTGAGCATCTGCGATGAGAGATGAACACACCGGCGTACGGAAGCAGGAGAAACGGCATTGCTAGATCTCTCTCGTTGTAGTCAGTGAGTCTGATTTCTTTTCTCACACACCTCGTATGTTTTAGTGATCTCTGTTAATACCTGCCTTACTTTCTTGGAGTAGTACCTGCCTTACTTTCTTGGATGTATATGAAAAAGCACAGTATTCAGGAGGATGCAACGGACTGTGAACGTAGCATCTCAATAGCCATGACGGACGAACGTTTTCAGGCCGTATGACACGCAGAAAATTGTCTATATTTTCTGATCTTTTTCTCAGTAGTGGTACAACACAGGAACCCAGCGTAATGGCTTCGTATCAATGGAGTTCTATGATTTGCGAACAGTGGCCGTATTTGTAGTTGAATCTGCTGGACAGCAGTACATTCTCCAGCAAAGATGAAAACGTTGTTGATCCACTGTAGATAAGGGAAAGCGGCCGGTCAAATATTGCCCAAGGAAAACCACCCAAACAGCCGTATCTTTTGAGACGTTATTTTATTTAGACAGGCATCTCAGTAATGCCATCTTCAGGCCCCTGCATATTAAAAACTGCTTTTCTGTGTTGTATGTGCACGGGTACTTGTCTTGCAAATAGCATTTTGTAGGTTTGAAGGACTTTTATTATTACGCTTTATTATTTTTAAAGTCAACTGTGACGTACACTACATGTATAATCGTTTTTAATATGCAGGGGCTTCAAGATGGTGTTACTGAGATGCTGAAACTGATTGTCTAAATAAAATCTCGAAACATACTGCTGTTTTGGCGATTTTCCTTAGGAAAAGATGAAAGGGAATAACGAAGGCTTTCTTGTGAAGAGCCATTATATCTAAAATGCTCAATTTTAGTCTTAGTTCAGAAATCGACGTCTTTAACAGTTCGTTCAATATCTCTCGTTACAGTGCAACATCAAACAAAGTAAATTAAGTGATATAGCATTTTGTGTGTGTGGGGGGGGGGGGGGGGGAGGGGGGGGGGAAGTACCTTATACTACAATGAGTGCTACATTACTCCTCCATATTGACAATTAACAGTATTGACAATTCTCGCATTCTTAATTTGCCCAAATGAGAGTCAGCTGAGGCAGTAAAAGGTAAGATGTGTGCTGTATGAAGGACGAAATGCACCAAACGGGAGACAAAAGCGCGTTGTCTTGAAATTTTGTAGAAATTACATTGGTCTTAAGCCGCTGCATATGTGGCTTCTTGACACACAGAACTGAAAACCCAAAAGAGGAAATGAAAATAGAAAGTTTATCCGAAAATTTCTAAGAAACTATTACAAAAATCGCAAAATGTAATCGGGCAACCTTTGTAACCCATAGAAACAACAGTATTGCTGATTTTCAGTGATTAGCACGAGCTGCCATCAAAACTGTATTTTGGAAATCGCTGATTCGGAACTGTACACATTTACCTATTGAACACTTGCGTTAATTATGAAGTTAAGTTTCTGAATTTAACATTTTTTCAGTGGATGTATATATTCATGTATAGCTATTATGCTCAGAACAAATTCAAACAACTTCTCCCAGCCGAGAAGAAACAACAACAACAAGTTTTACCAATCATTCAGAATATGCACAACGCTGAAAAGGATCAAATGGTTCAAATGGCTCTGAGCACTATGGGACTTAACTTCTGAGGTCATCAGTCCTCTAGAACTTAGAACTACTTAAACCTAACTAACCTAAGGACAACACACACATCCATGCCCGAGGCAGGATTCGAACCTGCTACCGTAGCGGTCGCGCGGTTCCAGAATGTAGCGACTAGAACCGCTCGGCCACTCTGGCCGGCTGAAAAGGATCAAAACGATGAACAAGTGGGTAGCGACAGTGACACAGCATCTCTCTCTGAGCATCACGACGTAAGTGCTTCCTGAAATCGTGATTTTATCTGAAAATCGTTTGTAAACATGTGAGAGAAAAGAGAAAAAGGTGTGTAAATCAGCGCACATAATTACACTAGAAAAAGAACACACACTATAGATACATAACTGGACGAAACAATCGGCACAGGACACTCACAACCACTGAACACGATAAAGTATTTTTCAATAATAATGAAGTTCTTTACGACTACTTTGCAGATGACCTGCTGTCAAACGATAAAAGACATAAAATGAAACCGACTTTTAGAAATCTTCCCTCATAAGTAACGTAGTTTCAGGTGAGCATCCGAAACAAAATACATGAAATGCACATGTTTAGCTCATAGGGCTAAAGTAGAAAACAACCACGAAATTTTTATGATATTTTCACGGAAATGAATCCATAACTGCAGAAGATGATACCTAGGTGTCGAAACATATCTGGTCGAATAGAAAATGAAATACGTTGTGTTTTTCGAAAGGTAGGGTTTGAAAACCCCAAATTGAGCGTAGTGGGACAGCCGGTGTGGCTGTGCGGTTCTAGGCGCTTCAGTCTGGAACCGCGTGACCTCTACGGTAGCAGGTTCGAATCCTGCCTCGGGCATGGATGTGTGTGATGTCCTTGGGTTAGTTAGGTTTAATTAGTTCTGAGTTTTAGGCGACTGATGACCTCAGAAGTTAAGTCGCATAGTGCTCAGAGCCATTTGAACCATTTGAGCGTAGTGGAGAAAGCAACCGAAGTCTTAGATGTCCTGCCGAAAATACAAGAGATTCGTGAGCCAGAATGAGCAGCTTTCCCTTTATAACGGTGAATATGTACGTCCGAAATGGAACACGGATGAAACTCCCAGGTAAAATAAATCAGTGCGCTGCGTTAGGGCTGAAACACAGAATTTTACCTTTCGAGAGAGGAAGTTCTGGGATCGATTCTCAGTCATACGCAGTTCTAATCTGTCCGGAAGTCTCATTAAAGCGTACTCTCGACTGGAGAATGAAAGTTTCATCCTAGATTGCTGATCTTTCATCTGAAGTAGAGTTGAACCTGAGAACTAAACTCTGCACATCAGCTGAATGGAGACATTTCGTTCACATTATTTTGATCTATTATTTTCTGAAAATTTTCTCGTAACAATTGTGGAACCATGATACGATTACCTACGTGTATCAGCGACCAATGCCAGTGAATGAAGTAGTTATGTTTTTGTGTTTCATCTGCTTCAGTTAAAGATCTTCATGTTTTCTAGAGAATTTTGATGGGGTTATTTCAATAAAACTTGTCAGATGACTTTGCTCCGACCCAATAGCGTTTCCCTCTTTTAAATGTTTTACTAAATATGTAATCTGTCCAAATAGGAAGTTTATTTGGTCATTCTTTCTAAGAAGCTACAAACTAATCAGCCTCAATTAAAAATGTAAACGACAGCTGCGCTTGGAAAAAAAAAGTTCGATTTCGAGTGAATGAATCTGGCAAGCAAAGTGCACGATTCTCTTCGGGGAATCGACTGGTGAAATTGAATCACGTTTCTTTTCGTTTTACAGATGTTGCGCAACGCTTCCACTACGGTGTCGGCGATGAATATTTATTGAGAACAGTGCGTGAAATGTTTGAGCGAGTTTTAATGCGAGCTCGCGCGCCGGGCCCGGAATTAATTAGCGGCGCACATTGTCCGGAAGCGCGAGTAAACTTGGTGTTTATGGAAGCATAACACGAGGCGAGGCGGCAGAGGCCGCGGCGGAGAGAGAGGCGGCGTGGTGTGTGGCGTGGCGCGGCGCTGGGAATCGATGGGTTGCGAGCACACAGGTCGTGGGGCGGGGCTGTTCCGGGAACCGGGCCGCCGCTGCAACCCGGCCCTGCCGGCGTCGGCGGCGCTCGTGTAAACACTGGTCTCTGCCCTGCGTCACACGCACCAGATACAATCACTTTATCTGTCGCGCTGTCTCAAGGAGGCAAGTTTAGCATAACTGACGGCATGTGTCAGGAAACCGACTTCTCTGACCGCATAGCATCGATTCCCATACACAGTGAATGAATGTGTGGAAGCTGGAATCCTGCTTCGCCATTCTGAGCAAGAGCCTAGTGGAGGTGGTTTGTCATTGCCTTCCCTCGACCTATGATGAAGTGTCTAGTTGGTTGGTTGGCTGATTTGTGTGAGGGGGCCAAAACAGTATCGGGAAGGAAGTCGGTCGTGCCCTTTCAAAGGAACCATTCCAGCATTTGCCTGAAGCGATTTAGGGAAACCACGGAAACCCTAAATCAGGATGGCCAGACACGGGTTTGAACCGCCGTTCCACCGAATGCGAGTCCAGCTAGGCGCTTCAAGTGTCAATTGCGTATCTGCGTTGTGTCGACGATTGTCGTGAGTGCTTGCACAGTGCACTGTTGGGTTTGTGTTGTCACGGATGAAAGACAGGGAGAGGGCTCCGGCAGATCTTCTGCCGCAGGAATGGCAAAGAATTCGGCTTGCGAGCCGTCCGTGGCACATGTGCCATTACCTTCGGTGGGACTGCACATTTGCCCCACCGCCATGCCGGGCTCTCAGAGCGGAAAGAGGTGTAAACGGCGAGAGCGCCTATTTACAAGGGTCACTCCAAAAGAAATGCACACTATTTTTGTTAAAATACAGTTTTCATTCTGCATGTGTGAAAGTTTTACAGTGTGTAGATACATCCTTCCCGCTTCTTTTCAAACTTAGTTCAACCTGTTCCCGTGAGTGGCGCCGTCACAGCATGTCTTCGAGATGGCTGCTACACTTGACGTTCGCCAGAAGCAACATGCTGTCATAGAATTCCTGTGCTGTGAAAACGAGACAGTGGGAAACATCCACAAGAGGTTGAAAAAGGAGTACGGAGATGCTGCTGTCGATCGCAGTACAGTTAGTCGGTGGGCAAGCAGGTTAAGTGATGAAGGCGGGAACGGCAATATTGAGGATAGTCCTCGCAGCGGCAGGCCTCGTACTGCACACACTCCAGACAATGTGGACATCGTGCCAAGTGGAACCACCATAAATTCTGATGCATGTGTGTGACGACACTGAAGAAACTTCAAGCTCGACTGAGCCGTCTTCGACCACATCGGCGAAAGCAGGATGTTTTGCTGTTGCACGACAATGCACGGCCTCATGTCAGTCAAAAAACCATGGAAGCGATCACAAAAATCGGATGCACAACACTGAAACACCCGCCTTACACTGCTGACCTGGCTCCATGTGACTATCATCTCTTTGGGAAACTGAAAGACTCTCCTCGTGGAACAAGGTTTGATAGATGATGACACCCTTGTGCACGCTGCCAAACAGTGGCTCCAACAGGTTGGTCCAGAATTTTACCGTGCGGGTATACTGGAGCTGGTTCCAAGATGGCGTAATGCAGCTGAGAGGGATGGAAATTATATTGAGAAATGAAGATATTGTTTCTAAAGGATGTATCTACACACTGTAAAACTTTCAAACATGTGGAGTGAAAGATGGATTTTTAAAAAAATAGTGTGCATTTCTTTTGGAGTGAGCCTCGTAAATGGCAATGCAGTCATACTGCCTATGGCTTGGTTTCATATTTCTGAACAACACAGATCGGTATTGCTTGATTATTTTTGGTACACTGAAGACAAAATATAATTTTTATCTCACACAAACTGTCGGCATATAGACCGACGGAGACAATATTACGGATTTTCGCCGTCAGGTTCCCACATACTCGTGATTTATTTAGTTTGATAATCGAAAAAAGCCTTTCACACACATATTCTGGTCGAAATATTGTATCACGTTTGCAAACTCATTATTGAGATGTGCAAAGTCCCTAAGGAAAACAATGTAGACATCCTGCGTAGTTTTAACATAAAAGGATTTATCTTTAAAACGAGAATTACATGGCAGATCAACCAGTCACATCAGCACCTGCACTGGGGGCTTTCAACTAAAGCAGCAAACCGTCTCGAAAACAGATGTAAGCCTGGCAATGTCCTCGAAAACGTTTAGAAAGCTATCCTAAATCTTTCAAGGCCACAATGAATTCTTTCAGACCTCGCGTTTTCTTTAACGCATATGAGCTTAAGAAACTGGAATGTGTTTTTTGGTCAACGTTTGTCCCTTCTACAATGTGATTTTCTTTTTAAATGCGTCCGCATCAAATCAGACATCAGTTGTTTCTTACCTTGAATTTTCTTACAATGGGCAGTGTGCAATGAAGTGCACTAAAAATGCAAGGTCAGCAGTCCATTATGGATATCCTAATTTTTGTTCCTGCACTCTTCTTACTTCAGAAATTCAACAACAAAGGGCTTTAAATCAAATAACCATTCTATGCATGCCCATTAACTTAATCAATGTATTTCGCAGTAATATATAAATCTCCATACTGTTTGTTCATTTCCTGTTGCAGCAGGCAATGGAATAATGCGTGCGACTTCAGAAATTCATTTCACTTTCTTCACGTGATCCGTACGTGCAATTTTAGCACAAAATGTTTGTTGATGCACAGAATGATGAACTTTGTCTGTCAATCATTGTATCTTTTTGCTATTTCATTCTCAGATAATTATTTTAATTCTGTCTGCATGGTGTTGTAATGTCGCACACGTTGATAATGCAACTGCGGAAAGGATACTGAGAATTCTCATCCCTCTCTTCTGTTATTAACATTCATTTTTTAATGTTTGTGACGACAGATTGCTAGACTGACTCTTTTTGTGCAAACAGCCGCCGGCCGGGGTGGCCGAGCGGTTCTAGACGCTTGAGTCTGGAACCGCGCGACCGCTACGGTCGCAGGTTCGAATCCTGCCTCGGGCATGGATGTGTGTGATGTCCTTAGGCTAGTTAGGTTTAAGTAGTTCTAAGTTCCAGGGGACTGATGACCTCAGAAGTTAA